>NW_006206460.1:1750749-1766351 GCF_000334495.1 Tupaia belangeri chinensis | reverse complement strand
CCAAAAAACCTTCTGGCACATGCTCTTTTTGTCCTAAATTTCCTGTCTCTTGATAAAGATGGAGACTCAGCCACTGAGCGCTTCTGGCATTCAACTACCAAAACAAAATTTGCCTCAGTTTTATGGAAAGATCCTCTGGACAATACATGGAATGGTCTGGACCCTGTCCTCATTTGGAGCAGAGGGTCTGTCTGCATCTATTCTCAAAAAATGGATGCTGCTCGTTGGCTACCAGAAAGGTTAATCAAACAGATTGATTCTAACAAGCCATCCAGGGACGATGAAAGCCCTGAGATATCTCTCTCTCCTTCCACAGATCAACAAAATAAAGATACCTGATCCTGTTTTGCTTCTTCTACACTACTGTGCTGGTTTTGATCCTGGCGCTGCTCCTGGCAGAACCGGGGGGGAGGGGGTCTCTGGGGGGGTCTCTGTCTTGCTTTACAGGAATGCTGCTGGTTTTACACCAACAAGTCCGGCATCATTCGTGACAATCCCTTTTAGTCTGCATGGAATGGACTCCCCCCCCCCTTTTTCCTCCCCATACTTGGTCCGATTCTGGGTTTACTGATTGTTTGCTCTTTGAGGCCTGTTCTCTTTAATAAGCTCATGGCTTTCCTTAAACAACAAATTAATTCCATAAAAATGCAGCCTATCCAAGTACACTACCAACCACAACCTGGAGATGGAGTATTGCGGAGCCTAGACATGGCTCCAACCCGAGGCGCTGAATCGGTTAGCCAAAGACGGGTAAGAGAGTCTGAGCCTAACAGCTGTTCAGTCCTTCCACCTAAGACAGGAAACTCATCATAGCTATGGGATTCTCCAATGACGGGTAAGGATGGATGTGTGGCTCTAAAAATGACTCCAACCTAAGACAGGCACGATTCCCCCAGGTTTTTCTCCTCTCTTTGTAAAAATAAAAAAGGGGGACATGTGGCGGCCACTGCATACAAAGCCATCTTGAGCTATCCGCCATCTTGGAAACCATTAGGCTTCACTTCCTCACTGAGCAAACTGTCTCTCAGAAATCATGTGACTAACCGTTCTCCCTGGAAGTGGTTGGGTTTCTAGGCAACGGGAGAGATCCACATCAATGATTGGATCATGCTGTTCTATCTTATTTGCATTTCGGGCAGCCAATTGGTCCCCACCAGCTGTATATAACTCGCCATTTTTCCTGAATAAACAGAAGTAGACAGAAGAAGATGACTTGATCAGCATCTCCTATTGTGTGTGCATGTGTTTGTCCCATCTTTCACTCCCTCCCCCAGGGAACCTGTTCGACTGTCCCGCGGGTCAGGGCACTGGGTCAAATAAAATATATTAAAGTTAATGTTACTTTTTAATTTGCTTTTTAATTTTTTGTAATGTGCCTTCTAGAACATTCAAATTTACATTTGAATTTTATATTTCTGTTACATAGCACTGTTATCTGCATTGTGGAGATTATACCTATTTCTCTTTATTTAATGTTATTTTACATTTAGAAGTGTTTTTACATTAAAGTAGGCATACACACAAAAGGTGAATGTTGTGGGAACTAGCAGTTAGCGTAATGGCTATGTCGCTGGACTCCCACGTAGTCGACTGCGGTTTGCGTCCCAGACCTGGTGGCTTAAAACTCACGCCAGGCGCATGTGCGTGCATGCCCAAGATCCCGAGAAGAGAATGGAGAAGAAGGGATTGCGGCGTGACCCCTGGGGGGTGATTTCTCGCTTTCTGTCTCCATGTCTCTCTGTGTCTGTCTGGAGAGTGCACGCGCCCTTTAGTGAAAAAACCTCTCAAAAAAAAATTGAATGTTGTAAAAAATACCTGAAAATATGTGAAAATCCCAGACCTTTAATAATCAGACCTTCCTTAATTTCAATAAGCATACTTTTTCAAAAGTTGTAATAAAATCCATAATTAATAGTGGAATGACAACTGGTGTTGAATGAGATAATTTCTGAGATACAGAACCCAAAGATATTATTATGCATGTTATCATCAACAAAAATTCTTTTCATAGTTGTGCACAGTTTGTGGTCCAGTGAACAGTAGGCCCTTTGCTTATAGAACCATTTGAAAGGCTTAAAGGATGGTATCCTCTGATCTGGAAGAATTATGCCCTAATTTCAATAAAAAGATTAGCAATATTGGAACAACTCTGTCTTTAAGAAACTGGGGGTGTAGGGCCGGCAGGTGGCATGGTGAGGGTGCTGGACTCCCACATGGCCGAATGCAGTTTGAGTCCCAGACCTGGCAGCTTGCGTCCTGGACCTGGCAGCTTGCTTTCTCACTTTCTACCTTTCTCACTCTGTCCCTCCCTGGGCAAATGAAAGAAGAAAGGGAAGGGAAGGGAAGGGGAAAGGAAAAAGGAAAGGAAAAAGGAAAGGAAAGGAAAGGAAAGGAAAGGAAAGGAGGAGAGAAAGAGAAAGAAAGGAAAGAAAAGAAAGAAAGAAAGATAGTTAAATAAAATGATTGTTAAAAAAAAAAAAAAACTGTCAGGGATGGGACCAGCAGATGGCATAATGGGAGTCCAGCCATATGTCGCTGGACTCCCACATAGTTGACAACAGTTCAAGTCCTTGACCCAGTGGCCTAAAAATTAACACCAGGCACCTGTGCATGTATGCCCAAAATCCCAAGAGGAGAATGGAGGAAAAGGGATTGTGGTGTGGCAGTCCCACTGGGGAATGACTTCTTGCTTTCTGTCTCTTTGTCTCTGTCTCTCCAGCAAGCGCATGTGCCCTATAGTGAAAAATCTCTCAAAAAATTAAGAAAGAAACAAGCTGTGGAGTTAGCAGGTGTCATGGTAGTTAAGGCACTGAATATCCTGCATGATTGACCACAGTTCAAGTCCCAACACAGCAGCTTGAAAATCAGCCAGGTGTGATTGTATGTGTGCCCAAAATTTCAGGAGAATGGAAGAGAATGAAGTGTGGTATAGCCATCCCCACTGTGGGGTGATTTCTCCCTTTCCCCCTCACTCTCTCTCTCCAGCAAGCACACATGCCTTAAGGCAAAAATAAAGAGATAGATAGATAGATAGATAGATAGATAGATAGATAGATAGATAGATAGATAGATGAAAGAATAAAGAAACTGTGGTCAAGAATCAACCTCGAAGTATATGTTAAATAAAATGAAAACTGAGATAATTGTGGTAAACAAACTTCTAAATAAAAGAGAAATTAAAAATTCAGTGCTAAGAACAAATAATAGCTCACTCAAGAACTCAAAATTTCTCCATTTGCCTCAAGTACAGTAACCCAGAGAATAGTTATAAGATTAGATCTTGACCCTGAAGAACAAAGTTGAGAAAAGTACACCCACAAGAAGCCACCAGGAGAACACAGAAGTATTAAAGAAATGCTCTTTATAACTTATAATGAGTTTTATAGTGTTCCTGCTTACATGATATCAGACTTAACTTATTGTCAAATTAATGATGTTATTAAAGAACTAACAAGACAGTAATTAGTAAAATAAGATCCTACAACAGCCAAAACAGTATAAATTCTATGGCCAGAAATCTCTATCACAAGTTTATTGATGAGGAAATGAAGGATACAAAATGCCAGTATTTTACAAAGGAAGCTGTCATAAAGAAGTTATGTTTTGAAATCTGACAAATTTCCTGTGTTACTGAATATTTTATGACTTTCTGGAAGCAACAGGTAAGGAGGAAGACATACCCGATATGTTTTAATCTGAGCCACTTTTGAGATTTTGAATGGACCAATAGTAGGGTATAGCAAGTATCCCTATATTCTTCTCATATATAATCTCAATCTCTCTCTCATATATATAACAATGAAAAAACTTTTCATTTTAAAAAGCTTTATATGTATACACACAGATATATATATATAGATAGATAGATAGATAGATAGATAGATAGATAGATAGATAGATAGATATAGATAGATAGATATATATAAAATTTCATAATTATCATTCTTGTTTCTTATAAAAATAAAACTTTTTGGGTAAAATAAAAAGAAAAACAAAAAAGCTATCTGCTATGCTTTTCAAATAATGGAGTAAAGCTTCCTAGTAGGATTCTCTGGAAGTGGTACTTGGTTGAATTAGGAAAGTTTGGGGTAACCCAAACCAGTCTAGACTAAGTGACAATCCATGTCATACATACCAATCTCCATTAGAGGCAGTCATGAGTTAGTTGGGAGTAGGGGCTGGAACTGTGGATTCAAGAGTTCATGAACAGCTGACATCACTTGGAAGCTGGGAACTAATGCAGCACCAGCTCCATGAATGACTACACCAGCTGGGTCCAGCAAGAAGAGAGAGAGATGTTCTCTTTAGGTGGACCAAACTCCTCGAAGTAAGAAAGGGAGAGTCCTTTCATCTCTGGATGAACCTGCCCACCACATTTTGCCCTCCCTGTTGGCAGAGTTGTACACAGGACAGACAGTGCAATTCTGATCTGATGGCCTTGTGGCCAGGGGCAAACACAGAGTCCTTGGTAAAAGCCTTCTAAGCACTCCTAGGTGAGTAATCTATGACCTATAGATCTGCAGGGGGACAGCTGACCAGCCTCTCATCTTCTTTCTTACACAAGGGAGGGTCAATGAGAAGCTTTCTAAGATCCATAAGGAGATCAATATTAAGTATGAATAGCGGCCACGACACTGAGACAGTAACAAGGTCTAAATGTTGCTTTTTGTAACAGCAACCCCTGGTGACTCAAATGGCTACTGATTGTTTCTGTGCTACCAAAAGCAAAATTAGCCCAAATAATACAAACGAGTGAGCATTAGCATTGATTAAATACTCCAAAGTATCAAGCACTAAGCTTGGACCATCACATACTTTCTCCTCTAATCTTTAGAATACATCTTTATGGTCATTGCTATAGTTATCACCTCATGAAAGATGAACCAGGACTCAAGGAAGCCACTTGTACCATGTCCATGACCTACTGAGAAACATCACATCTAGTAGCAGAGCCACAATCTGAGCAGAGTCACCAACTCTGGATGCTGAAGTCTAGTTACTGTGGTCTGATTTTGAGGAGAATGATTCACATTTTATGTTCTTTTTTTTTTTTTTTGGAGAGATTTTCACTGTAGGGCGTGTGCGCTCGCCAGACAGACAGAGAGAGACATAGAGACAGAGAGCGAGAAATCACCCCCCAGGGGGGATGGTCACGCCGCAATCCCTTCTCCTCCATTCTCCTCTCAGGATCTTGGGCATGCACACACACGCGCCCGGCGTGAGTTTTAAGCCACCGGGTCCGGGACACGAACCGCGGTCGACTACGTGGGAGTCCAGCGACATAGCTGTTACGCTAACTGCTGGTTCCCACATTTTATGTTCTTTTTACCTGAGCATTGTCTATGGATTCTTCATGTTCATTCTTATGAATTATCAATACTTCAACACAAATAGATCCAGTCTAGATGAAGAAAGATAATTTTAAATCGTCTTCTCTTTTCCCATAAGACCATGTCATTATGTGCAATCACAAAGATGTGTATGTGTGCTTTTAGCTTCAGAGACAAGTAGGATTACATATCCAGGGAAACCCTAGCAGGGAATCATTTGTCCTCCATCATTATCAAAATAATATGCTGGGGGCTGGCAAATGGCATGGTAGACTCCACATAGCTGACCATGGCTTGAGTCCCAGAGCTTCTGACGTGCTTGTTCACTTTCCCTCTCCCTCACTCTGGTCAAATTAAAATAAATAAATAAATAAATAAATAAATAAATAAATAAATAAATAAATAAATAAATAAATAAAGTTAGGTAAAATGATTCTTTTTTTTTTTTAAAGATAATATGCTGAACACATGCTGTTGTAAAGGAGACTTTGCTAGAAAGAACTCTGGGTTGTGACAGAGAGGACTTGGACTTTGGAGTGAATGGGTATAATTCTGAACTGCAGTATTTCTCAGTATTTCTAAGGGGTATGATCTGAAGTCAAAGGCTTCACTTGGGATTATTTACTCTAATAATGAAGAAATACTTACTTCTTTCAATGCTTTTATGGTAGAGGTAGTAAACAGACCTACCAAATACCCTAATAATTGGTAGAAATTAAATAAAACGTGTCATTGCTAATCACTAAATGAACCAAAGACTAAACATTTTATTTACAATAGACATGAGATAAACCCGAGTTTAGTATGTGTATAATGTACATGTGGTTTACATATAGAGGCATGAATATATGTGCAAATGTATATTATATATGCACATATATTCACACACACACACATTTTTCCATTCTCTTTGGATGGATGTTTGAGTTGCCCTCAGTTTTATTCCACTATAAACAGTGCAATGAACATGAGTCAAACATAATGTTTATTGAAGCATGTCAGAAGTTGAATTGTATGTCCCAACAATACACACTGATGTCCTAACCCTCAAGACCTCAGGTTGTGTGGATGCTACAGATTCAGTCAAATTAAAGTTAGGTCATTCATTTGAGCTATAATCCCAAAGTGGCGGAGTCCATGCAGCTAACACAGGCAGAACATGGGGAGCTGCCTCTCATGTCTAAGCAAGGCTTGGCTAAGAAGAGCTGTAAGCAAGGCTGCAGCTGCAAGCGCAAGGTTTCAACTGTGTTTCGTTGTACTGGTTTGTGCTTTCAATCTCTCTACCATGAGCTTTACTGTCTTACAGTACCCCTCAAGGGTAAAATAACACCCCCAGCCTTACTGCAACTTTACAATAAAGCCATTAGTGATCCTGAAGGAATGTGGTTCCCTAAGGTGACAGTGATCAGGAAATTACTTTGTGAGACTCCCCCACCTGCCTGTGTTAAGCCGAATTAGCATATGTTAGGTTAAGTTAGTATAAGCCAAATTAGCATAATTAGCAAATGTAGGTTAAGTTATTTTAAGGCTAATTTTACATAAATACCCCTTGTTAAGTCTGCAGGCCAAGTTACCTTATGTTAGACCGAGTTAGCAGTTAGGGTACCCACCGCCTTGACAGGGATTCAAAGATGGGCACAAAAATTCGCTAATTAATAGAAATTCAACAAGCAAGATGTAGGAATTCGGGAGTTAACAGAGGAAGGACAGATCTGGCTGGCAGCGACAGATAAATAAACCTGAAGGCGCCAGGGGAAAATTACCTATCTCAGCTGAGAGTTCCTATCTAAGCTCAGGGAAGCAACAGATAATTCCTAACTACAGTTTCTCCTCTGTGTGCTGTAAACTAGGAAAAACTGCTAATAAAATGTCCTGTGTTGTCTCCTGAGCCACAAAACCCCCCCTCATCCAGAAAGGCCCTGTCTGGTAATCAAGATTTAAGAAGAAAATGCACCGGACAGATGGACTCCTTTGCCCTGAGGACTGTGACTAATTACGCTTAAACCGAACAAGCATCGTGTTTTATGATTATGGCTCCCATGTTTTGAATACCCTATTTCTTAGAGTAAATCTTTTACTTCCCCCTCACCCCTCCTACTTCTGTAAAAACATCCCTCAATAAATATGTATGTTTGATAGCCACTGGGGCTGCAGTCTTGAGCTTGCTCTGACTATAGTTGGCTGAGAACATGCTAAAGAACATTGAGGTCTCAGTCTGATTCCTTCTCGCCTGCGTCGCCTTCCTGTGTACGAGCCTCAACCCACCCTCGCTGGAGCAGGTCTCCGGGTGTCCTCATAAAAAGAGAAAATTGGGAAGTGGTCCCAAGGCCTAATCATTTGGGAGCAGCATCCCACATGGCACATGTGCCTATGCACCCAGAATTCTGACAGGATGGAGAAGTGGAAGAAGTACTGCCATGTGACCACAAACCATTGGGGGGGGTGCTTTCTTCCTCTCCCTCTCTGTATCCCTGTCATGTACATACACCCTCTGGCAAGTAAAAAGAAAAAGGAAATTTAGACACAGAGAAACTCAGAGAGGAGACAGGGTGAAGACACAGGGAGAGGATGGCAGTGTGCCTGAAGTGAGATATCCAGAAGCCAAGGATGCTGAGGACTTCAGTAGCCACCAGGGCAGTGTGAGAGAAGATGTGCCCTCTCCTGAGGAGGACTGGATTCTCCTCAGACTGGTGCTTCACAGCCCTGGGAGAGCCTCAATTTTGTTCCTCCAGCCTCCAGAGTTTGGGGTTTGGAGCCACATGGGTTTTGGTACTTTGTCATGGCAGCCCTAGAAACAAATATAATAAGTAATAAAAATGCATCAACTTGAGGGGCCAGTATGTGGCATTGTGGTTAACAGCTCTGGACTCTCATATGGCCAGCTGACATTGGTTGGAGTTCCCAACGTGGCAGTTTGAAAATCACACTGGGCATGTGTGTGTCCATGCCCAAAATCCCAGGAAGGCATTAGAGAAGAAGGGATTGCAGAATTGGCATCCACCCTGGGGGGTGATTTCTCACTTTCCCTCTTTCTATCTTACTCCAGCAAACACATGCATCCTATAGTAAAAACCAAAGCAAACTAATAAACAGTAGCTGCATCAATTGTTGTCCAACAAGTGATTTATTTTGGAGAAAATTATGTGATGTGTATTATTCTTCGTATACATTGTAAGCAGTGGTAATCTCATGACCATTTCGATTCCCTTTGCAGAAAATGCTCACCCTTCATGCTTGTCCAGAGTGGGCCAGCCCTCCACCTTCCCTGGCAGCCACAATTCTGGCCTGTGGTTTCAGAAGGACCTTAGAAAGTCAATGAATGAGCACCTGGGCAAGAGTTACTAAGGCAGATAGCTGGGCTGAGAAAAATTGTCTGAATAGGATCAACAAGTAAAGGGATATTCCTGACCCATTCTCTGATGGCAAGGACTTTTGCAGAGCTCCATTCCACTCCCAGCTTCACCTCTTGTGCCCAGTCTAGATCAACACTCCCAGGGAAGCGTCGAGATCAACATGCAGGGATCAAGAGGACCAGACTCAGGAACCTAAAAATTATGATTATTTAAGTCTCTTTGACAAATAATTGGCTATTTAAAATACAAATGTATGGTTTATAACACATATAGAAGTAAAAATGTATGGCAACAATAGCAGCTACCCAAGGGAGAAAGGGATATAAGGTTCTTATACCAAAGGAAAAGTAAAATATCACATGATGTATATGTAGGGCTGCCCCCTTGGCTTGGCAGTTAAAGAAACCATATATCACATGGGTAGCCACATGGTTTGAATCCCAACCCTGACAGATTGAAAAATGCTGTGTGGGGACCAGCAGTTAGCATAATGGCTATATTGCTGGACTCCTATGTAGTTGACCACAGTTCAAGTACTGGACCTGGTGGCTTAAACTCACACCAGGCTTGTGTGCATGCGTGCCCAAGATCCCAAGAGGACAATGGAGGAGAAGGGATTATGGCATGGCCATTCCCCTGGGGGGTGATTTCTCGTTTCCTGTCTCTCTCTCTCTCTCTCTGCTTCTCTGGTGAGCGCACATGCCCTATAGCAAAAACTTCTCCAAAAAAAGAAAAATGCTGTGTGCATGTTTGCACATGCCTCAAATCACAAAGGGTCAAAGAATGTAGAACAAAGGATTGCAGCAAAATCATACCCTATTGGGTGATGCTTTCTCCCTTCCTCTCTGTCTCTCTCTAGGGAGTACATAAGCCCACTTGCAAATTAAAAAAATATTTAGACTATAAATGATAAGCAAAAACAGAAATAAAACATCACAGAGGTATAAATACACCTGTTTCTCAAACACAAAAATACTTGCCAAGATACACCATATTCAGGGCTGTAAAATAAATCTTAAAAAATTTAAGAGATTCAACTTAAAATATGTTCTACAACTACAAAGAATTTAAACTAGAAATCAATAGCAAACATATAACTGTAAAATCACTGAATATTTGAAGATTAAACCACTTCTGAATAACCCATAAGTTAAAACAAAAGTTAGAAAGTATTTTGAACTTAATAAAAAATAATGAGTACACAAGTTTCCATAATTTATGGGACACTACAAAAGCAGTCGTAAGAGGAAACTTTATAGCAATTAGTGCACACAAGAAAAAGACGGAAAGGTGGCAAAAGGAAAACCTAACATCATGCCTCAGGGAATTGGAAAACAACAGAAAAATCCCAAAAATGTCAGAAGAAAAGAAATAATAAAGATTCAAGCAAAAATAAATGAAATAAAAAATAAGTGAATTATACAGAAAATAAATAAAAGCAAAAGCTGGTCCTTTTAAAAGATAAACAAGACTGACACACAATTGGCTAGGCTAATTAAGAAGAGAGAAAGGAATCAGATAAATCAAATTTGCAATGAATTAGGTAAACTTACAGCAAACATAACAAAATTACAAAACTTCATTAGAGGATACTATGAGCTACTATACACCAAATTACAAGAAAACCTGGATGAGATGGACAAATTTCTGGAAATGTATAATTTACCAAGATTGACTCAAAATGACACTAAAAGCCTGAATAGACCTATAACAAGTAATGAGATTGAATCAGTAATAAATAACTTCCCAACAAAGAAAAGTCCAGGTACCAATGGCTTCACTGCTGAGTTTTACAAAATTTTTAAAGAAGAGGTAACTCCCATCCTACTTACACTGTTTCTAGAGATCCAAAAGGAAGGCACCCTTCTAAATTCATTCTAATAAGCCTCCATTACCCTCATTCCCAAAATGGATAAGGAAACGACAAAAAAGGAAAACTACAGACCTATATCTCTGATGAATATAGATGCAAAACTTCTCAAAAGATACTTGCTAACTGTATTATACAGCATATAAAAAAAGTTATTCATCACAAGATAGGCTTTATTCCAGGGATGCAAGGGTGGTTCAACATATGCAAAACCATAAATGTAATACACCATATTAACAGAAAGAAAGATATGATCATTTCAATTGATGCTGAAAAAGCATTTAACAAAATTCAACATCCTTTTGTGATTAAGACTCTCAGTAAAATTGGCATAGGATCATTTCTCAGCATAATAAAAGCCATCTATAAAAAATCTATAGCTAACATTATACTGAAGGGACCACTAGAAACTGGTAAAAGACAAGGCTGCCCACTTTTTCTACTCCTATTCAATATAGTACTGGAAGTCCTAGCCAATGCAATAAGACAAGAGAAGGAAATAAAAGGCATTCAAATACTGAAAGAAGAGCTGAAGTAATCTGTTTGCAGATGACATGATTGTATACATAGAAGACCCAATAGTATCCACAAAAAAAAAAAAAAAAAAAAAGAAAAAGAAAAACTTCTTGAAGTAATAAATGCATGCAGTAAAATGGCAGGATACAAAATTAACGTAAAAAATCTATAGCATTTCTATATATAACCAACAAGAAGAAGACAGAGACAGAAGTGAATAAAGGAATTCCATTTACCATAGCCACAGAAGTACAAGATACTTGGGAATAAAACTAACCACGGAAGTCAAAGGCCTTTATAAGGAAAACTATGAAAATCTTAAAAGGGAAATCAAAAAGGACACATTAAAGTGGAAAGACACCCCATGTTCCTGGGTTGGCAGAATTAATATAATCAAAATGGTAATCCTACCCAAAATTAATCTACATATTTAATGCAATCCATATAAAATGACAAGAGGCATACATTATTCACAGATCTAGAAAGAACAATTATAGAATTTATCTCAAATCATAAAAGACCATGTACTGCCAAAGCCATTCTGTGCAAGAAGAGTGGAGTAGGTGGCATCTCACTTCCTGATCCTGAAATACATTACAAAGCTGTGATAATCAAAACTGCATGGTATTAGCATGAAACCAAACATTAGAACCAATGGAACAAAGTAGAGACCCCAGAAATGAACCCCAAAACATACACCCATACATCTTTGACAAAAGGTGCCAGTCAATCCAGTGGGAAAAAGAAAATATCTTTTGGTGCTGGAAAAACTGGGTATTTACCTGCACAAAAATGAATCTGAACCACTATTTGTCACCATTAATAAAAATCAACTCAAAGTGGATCAAAGATATAAACGAAGACTTCAAAGTATAAAACTACTGGTGATAAATACTGGGGAAACTCTGGGAGACAGTGGGGGTATGCCAAGACTTTCTTAGGAAGACCCCCAAAGCACAGGCAATAATCCCCAAAATAGACAGGTGGGATTACATCATATTAAGAGGTTTCTATACAGCAAAGGACACTATAATTAGTGTGAACTGACAACCCTTGCAATGGGAGAGAATTTTTGTTAACTGTACCTGAGATAAGAAACTGATAACCAGATTGCACAGGAACTCAAGTGACTTATCTGGAAGAAAAAGATGAACCCAATTAAAAGATGGGAGAATGAGTTGAATAAACAACTCTCTAAAGAAAACATACAAACAGCCAAAAAGCATCATAAGGGAGATGCAGATCAAGGCCACAAAGAGATATCACCTAACCCTAGACAGAATGGTGAATATTAAAAAGCAAAAATTTATAAATGCTGGAGGAGATGTGGTGAAAGGGGAACACTTGTACACTGTTAGTGGGAATGTAAATTGGTCCCACCATTGTGGAAACAATATGGAGGTTTCTCAAAGACCTTCAAATAGAACTACCATATGATCCAGCAATTCCATTCCTGCAGATCTACCCAAAGGACAGGAAAATGCTTAGTTGGAAAAGTGCTTGCACATCTATATTCACTGCAGCATTATTCATGATTGCTAAGACATGAAACCAACCCAAATGTCCACAAACACATGAATGGATTGAAAAATTGTGGCATGTATACTCCATAGAATACTACTCAGCCCTAAAAAACACCACCTTGTGGCACATATATTCCATGGAATACTATTCAGCCATAAAACACAACAAGGCCCTGGAATTTGATAGAAAGTGGATGAATATGGAAGGTTTGTTGCTGAGTGAAGCAAGTCAGGCTATGAAAGAGACACACTGTATGTCTCCACTTAACATATACTTACTTCTGCACTCTATGGTAGAGACTGAAAGACTGGAGAACATAAAAGGATTAAAAGTTATAATGGACACTAGAGACAAAGTGGAAAAAGTATGGGAGGGGAAGAATGTATGAAAGGAAATCTGGGGGAAAAATAGAGAGGTAAGACATTTGTGGGACACAGATATGGTTTATTATCTGTTGATGAAGTCATGTACAGTATTCTCAATTGGGCTAAACTGAGGTGTACATCATTCTTGTTAAAGACTCTTTACAATATAAATGATTGTATGTATGAATTGAATGCATGAATAGTAAAACTACTAATAAACTAAAAAAATAAAATTATTATTAAAAAAAGAAATTAGTAACTTAAAAGTACGAGGAAGGAGGGTCCAGCAGATGGCGAAATGGCTATGTCGGTGGACTCTCATGTAGTCGACTATGGTTTGAGTTCTGAACCCAGTGGCTTAAACTCATGCTGGGCGTGTGTGTGTGCATGCCCAAGATCCTGAGAGGAGAATGGAGGACAAGAGATTGTGGCATGGATATCCTCCCTGGGGGGTGATTTCTCACTTTCTGTCTCTCTCTGTCTTTCTGGCGAGTGAGCACACGTGCCCTATAGCAAAAACCTCTTTAAAACAAAACAAAACAAAATCCCTGAACAAGCAAAAGGACAGAAAAACCCTCTCCTTTTTTTTTTTTCTTAAAAAGAGAAAAAAAAAGTTGGAAGAATGTATAGTGATAAAATGTATAAATAATAATTATAATAAAATAAAAAATATTAAAAAGTGAATAAGAAATCATAAAATTAAAAAAGGAAAAAATATAAAAGTATAACATTTCAAAATTTTTAGAATGCACCTAAAGCACTGTTGGGGGCAAATTCATAGTGTTAAAATGCTTTGATGAGAAAAGAAGATCTAAAATATATAATCTCAGCCTCTACCTTATGAAACTAGGAAAAGAAGAATAAATGAAAGCCAAAATAAGAATAGATAAAACAATAACAATCAGAACAGAAAAAAATGAAATATCAAACAGAAAATAATCAATGAAGCCCAATGCTAATTTTGGAAAATATTTTGTTTTAATGGACAAGTCTCTAAATATCCTGGTGAGAAAAAGAATACTTAAGTACTGATATCAGAAATGAGAGAAAGGACTTATCCACAATTCTATAGATATTTAAAGGACAATGAGGTAACACTATGGACAACTTTTGCCAATAACTTAGAAAACTTACATAAAATTTTTGAAAGACACCAACAACCAAATCTCACTATAGAAGAAATGGGTCATCTGAGTAGCCCTGCATCTATTTTTTTTTTAAATAGATTTTTGTTATAGGGTGCATGTGCTTTAAATAAATTCAGAGACAGAAAGTTAAAAATCAACCCCTGGATGTGGCCACACCACATCCCTTTCCTCTATTCTCCTCTTGGTATTTTGGCATGCATGCACACATGCCCAGCAAGAGATTTAAGCTGCCATGTCTGGGACTCAAACTGTGGTCAACTACATGGGAGTCCAGCGACATAACTATTATCCCATCTGCTGGTTCTGAGCCCTGTATTCTATCAAATGAATTAAATTTGTGGCTAAAGTCCTTTCCATGAAGGCAACTCCAGACCCTGATGGCTTCGGTGATAAATTCTATCAGACATTTAGAAGTGATTCCAATGCCAGATAATTAAAGATGAAAGGGACATCCTGACTCATTATGTAAGGACAGAGGGCAGATCAGGGGCTTCCTGGTGAAAGGAACCAGGAGGGAGGGGCTTGCAAAGGGGCACAGGGAAGTTTATGAGGGCGATGGATGTGTTTGCAATCTTGGTGGCAGTGATGGTTCTTAGTGTACACACTTCCAGACCTACTAAACTGTACACTGTCTCCACACAGTCTGTCATGAATCACTGATACCTGATAGATGGTGAGAAAAGCCTGGTGAGAGACTGACCGGCAGGGTCAAGTCACTGCAGCAGGCAGCAAGCATCTGCACTGATAGCAAGTCTGGTTTTGGCACATGATCTGGTTTCAGGGCCAAGCCTTTGAGCTCCCTGGCCAGGACCTGTCACACAAGAGGATCCTGGAAAACACCCTACTCTTCTGAAGCAAATTCAGGCCCCAGAGAAGGGAGAAGCCCTGGGCCTACATGGCGCAGGGAGTGGTGCACGGGGAACTCCATACAGTAGGAGGTGTGGGTGGGAGGATGTTCTCAGTCCTTGGTACCTTTTGCCTTCATCTTCTACTGAAAAGGCCAATTCCATTTCTCAGGAGAGGGGATTCAACCTTCACGGGGCTGGGCTGAGGTTGTCTGCTCTGACTCCTGTGGGTTTCATTGTTTTGAACCAAAGGCCTACACAAGGGTGAGCAGGACTAGACCACAGCTTCCAGAGTTACTGGATTTGGGAAGTGATTTCCATCAGTCCATGGTGGGCAGCTCAGGCAAGGTAGCCGCCTAACCCAGGGGGCAAGTCAGTGGGCAGACCCCTCTTCTGCTATTGGTGGGATGGGCAGAAAGGGCAACGCTCAAGTGCTGCTTCTGCAGCCCAAGGCCAAGTTAAATACACATATGGGTCCAGAAGAGAGCGCAAGAGAGTGGGAAGGCCAGGAGGAGAGAGGCAAGCACCAAGCCCCTTCCTGGCATCATCTCTGTGGTTTTTAGATTGAAGGCATGGCCCAGTGGCCAGCATCACTAGGGCCCTGCCAGCCAGACAGTCAGAAGCAACTCTAGGAGGCCATGTCTCCTGCTG
>NW_006206460.1:1746417-1750682 GCF_000334495.1 Tupaia belangeri chinensis | reverse complement strand
GCTGAATCCTGCTGATCAGGGCCTAAGGCTGAGAGAGCTGGCCTCTCTTCCCACTTACACCCCTCACCACACCTGGATCTTTGGGCATCCTCACCTGGGTCAGGATGCCCCTCACCCCTCTGAAGGTGGCCAGCTCATGGAGGCCCCTTCAGAAGACTGAGGCTCTAGGACGGCTGCCAAGAAAACAAGGAGGTCTCTGGAGGCAGGCTTGTGCATACAGAGCAGGAAACATCCATGTGGGTAGCTGCATGTTCCACTGTCCCTGCAGGACATACCACCTTCTTTTCAGGAAATGCAACTGAGCCCCTTTCACAGCCTTTTCTTAGAAGGAAAAGGAGGAAACATCTCTATGGGGACTGGGACCTAGAAGGAATGTGCTCCTACCCAGCAAGGGATTCCCGAGTTTCTCTGCTCACCTTGCTTTGTAGCTCCAGGGGCAGTGAGCAGGAGAGCCCCCAGGTCCCTCGGCCAACTCAATTTCCATGCACCGTGCCCCAAGAGCCCAGGCTTACTGCACAAGTGTGTCAGCGTACTGCTTTTTCATCAGATTTGGTGGGTACTGGGCAGCATAAAGGACAGGTCCCCTTCCTGCAGCCTTTGGGGTCAGAGGTCATGTAGGGGCAGATGACCATGAAGTTCATTACAGACAGTTCCTTCATGGGCACAGAAGACTCACCACCTGGTAAGGCAGCTGGGAGGCACAGTGGACTTTTCTCTCATCCCTTGGAAAAGACCGTCCTCCCATTGCCAGTCTTGGGTGGCCCTAGGGGTGGGGCAGGGAAGAGGCTGCTGGAGGGCAGAACCAGCTTGCTGGCAGGAGGGAGGCCAATGGATGGACAGAATGCAGCAGTGTGTGTGTGGGCCCAGTGACAAGTCCTGACCCCACTCACCAACGGGTGAGGAAATTAGGCATAGTCAGGCCAAAAGCTTTCCAGGCCATACACAGTGCCCCCAGCAGAACCCACCCATCCACAGGGTCTGGGCTCCCAAGTCCCAGCTTCTCCGGGAGCAGGTGGCTCTCTGCAGTACATGGGGTCCTTCAAGTGAGACTGGTTCTCTAAGAAGCCCTGAGACTCCACAGCCTGTAGGTCAGTGCCAGAATCCTGCCAGGCCCCACAACGGCCAGTCCATGAGTTTCCAGTGGGAGGGATCATGGAAGCTGCCCAGAGCACTGGATGTGGTGGTTGTACATGGCCCCTGCCCCCAGGTGGCCTTGGTCTGTGGTCTGTGATCTGCCACGATGAAGGTGTGTGCCAGCTGGTCTGTACAGCCTGCAGGGGAATGGCTCATGATGTCCTACGACACCGGGTGGGGCTTGTCGACACAGGGTGGGGCTTGTCACCACAGGAACCAGACATCACAGACATAAGCACAGCTGGACCACTAGAGCAAGCACATCCCCCAGCAGCCCTGGTACTCCTGTGTTTGGTTTCTGGGAAACACAGGGCCTGTCTGTGATGTTGAGGCCCTTCGCAGTATGCCCTAGTCTCTCTAGAACTGCCACTGCCCCTGGCCTGTCCTCACCTCCCAATCCTAGGTTGAGTATTCACTTAGAGCAGCCATGGCTTGCCCTTCCCAACACTACAGAGCCATCACCATGGTGATCTCCTCTCCCAACTTTTCAAGGCCACCTCCCAGGATGGCCAGCCCTTCCCAACACTATAGGGCCACCACTAGGGTGACTTGCCTTCCACTTCCCAGGATGACCTGCTCTTCTGACACTGGGGCCACCAATAGGGTGACCAGCTCCTTTTGACACTGTGAGGTCACCTTTCAGGATGACCTGCCTGTCCCAACACTATGAGGCCCTCTTATGGTGACCTGCCCTCCTGATACTGCAAGGCCACTTCACAGGGTGACCTGACTCTGAAAATTGTGAAGGCACCTCCCAAGATGGATCAGAGACAAAGCAGCTGGAACATCTAACATAAAATGCTTCACTAGGAAGGACATGTGGATTCCGGCTGGAATCAGCATTAGGGTGGGAGTGCCAGGGTGGCCCCCAAGAGGCAAAGGTGGTGTCACCCTTCTGTATGCTCACAGAGCCTCAGCTCGTAAATCAGATCAAGGAGGGTCTCAGTCAACCTCAGGGTTGTCCCCTCCCAAGTTTCCATGATACTCACCAGTAGCAGCTACAGGAGTAAGGTATTTATTGGGGTCCCTTCTGGAGACCTCCTCAGTAGCAAAGCTAAGCAAGACTGGAGACTTTGGGTTTCAGTCAAGATACCTGGGGAGCAGAAAAATCAAGTGTGGTCACATCGAGGTCACATAGCACAGTGACCAGAACCCCTTAGCACAAGCTCCCTGCAGGGTCAGAACTGCAGCTCCTGGCCAAAGTTGGGACCTCATGGCTCCTTACAAGGTCAGGTCCGAGCACCTGCTGAGTGCCTGGCTCTTGAGTAGGTACCACGGGCCAGAGAGCAGATATAGGAATTCATGCTGAGAAGGCTCAGGAGTGCTCTTACAGGCAGACCATGGAGGGAAAGCCTGGAACCCTAGTTAGTGGCCAGGCAGGGACATTGTTTCCTGGGCAGGTCTGTGTCTCAGGGAGTGGGAAGGATGTGGAGGTGCTGAGGTCAGGGCAAAGGAAGTGCCTAGACAGTGGCCTACATGGAGTCTGGGTCTGTTGGAGTCTGTACCACCCAGCCTCTCCCAGCCCAGCACTCCCCACTGGTCCCACCACTCACTGACCTGCCCATGCCTGGTTGTAGGAAGCACGTGGTCTGAGGGTGGGCCCCACAGGCCAGGCCAGTGCTTGCCCAACCTGGGCCAACTGGCCAGACTCATCTACAATCACGAATGTGCCTGTGACTCTTCTTAAGCTGTCTTGGTTTTCTTTATTTCCCTCAGTCTTGGGAAAAGTTCTTTTCTGGGCAGTTTAGTCCAGCCCAGTGGTGCTAGAGGGGGAAGGAGGGAACACTTAGCTCTTTGTGGGCTAGAGACCAAGGGAGGGAGAACCCAGGCAAGGCACCTGGGGGTCTCTCCCATGTAAAGACCCAAGTCCTCTCCAATAAGCCTGTCTTCCCTGGTGGCCCCTCATGCCCTCAACACTGTTCTTAGCAGCCTTCACTCCCTTGGTGGCCCCTGCCCTATCCATACAAGTACAGCAGAGAGCATGGTGAGAGAGGGGTTCCTTCATCCAGGCAGGGAAGCAGGGTTTTCAGAATGATCTCTGAGAGGGATGGGGATACCTGCTTGGGTAGCAAAGAAATGAGCCTAGAGGGGGTGGCAGAGAACAGCAGATTCTTTCTTTCTTTCCTTCTTTCTTTTTTTGGAGAGGTTTTTGCTATAGGGTGCGTGCGCTCGCCAGACAGAGACAGAGAGACAGAAAGTGAGAAATCACCCCCCGGGGGGGATGGCCATGCCGCAGTCCCTTCTCCTCCATTCTCCTCTTGGGATCTTGGGCACGCACGCACATGTGCCCGACATGAATTTTAAGCCACTGGGTCTGGGACTTGAACTGCGGTCGGCTATATGGGAGTCCAGCAACATAGCCATTATGCTAACTGCTGGTCCCGAAAACAGCAGATTCTTGAGGCAAGCTCAGAGAGGTGAAGCCTGGCGGGGCGTCTGAGCAGCAGGGAGGCTGACCTGGGAAGGTTGGGGTGACCACAAGGTGCAGTTGTATGGCCTGTCCCTGCCAGACTCTACCCAAAGCACAGGCAATAATCCCCCAAATAGACAAGTGGGATTACATCATATCAAGAAGTTCCTGCACAGCAATGGACACTGTAATTAGTATGAACTGACAACCCTCAGAATGGGAGAGAATTTTTGTTAACTGTGCCTCAGATAAGGGACTGATAACCAGAATACACAGGGAATTCAAGCAGCTTACCTGGAAGAAAATGATTACCCAATTAAAAGATGGGAAAATGTGGGACCAGCAGTCGGTATAATGGCTATGTCACTGGACTCCTATGTAGTTGACCGTGGTTTGAGTTCCAGACCCCGGTGGCTTAAAATCACACCAGGCGTATGTGTTTGTGTACCTGAGATTCCAAGAGGAGAATGGAGAAGAAAGCGTGGCTATCCCCCCTGGCGGGTGATTCCTTGCTTTCTGTCTCTCTGCCTCTCTCTGTCTTTCTGCCAAGTGCACACACCCTATAGCAAAAACCTCTCAAAAAAATAAAAAATAAAAAAAACACAGTGAGATATCACCTAACCCCCCACAATGAGATACCACCTAACCCCAGGCATAAAGGCAAAGATTAAAAAAAAAAAAAAAAAAAAAAGGAAAAGGGCTAAGGGGGGTTGGGGGAAAG
>NW_006206460.1:1728529-1745373 GCF_000334495.1 Tupaia belangeri chinensis | reverse complement strand
GTCTGTGTGTGTGTGTGTGTGTGTGTGTGTGTGTGTGTGTGTGTGTTGTGGGGGAAGGGGTAATGGTCTAGTTTGGGAGGCTTCACAGCTGTGAAGCTGGACCCAGAAGGTACAAGACAGCAGAGATGGACCTGCCTGGATAAATTCTGACCTGGGTGAGAAGAGAGGGAAATCAGCAACTTAAAAGTACAAGGAAAAAAACAGAAAAGCTTTTTTTTTTTAACTTAAAAAACAGAACAAAAAAGTTGGAAGGGACAGAAAAGTGCAAGAGGGAGATACAGTTTTTTTCCTACCTCAATAGCACTGGGCACTGTGTGTGGGGAGGGGTAGCCTAGCCGGGGGAGCTTCACGGATGTGAAGCTGGACCCAGAAAATACAAGACAGCAGAGATGGACCTGCCTGGGTGTCTTCTCGCTTGGCTAGCACTGGCCTCTGTGTATGCGGGGTGGCCTAGAGGAGAGAGCTCACAGCTGTGAGTTTGGACACAGAAGGTACAGGACAGCAGAGATAGACTTGCCTGGATAGATTCTCACCTGGCTAGCGCTGGGCTCTGTTTGGGAGGTGTGACCTACTTAGGGGAGCTTCACACCTGTAAAGAAGTTATAGGACAGCAGAGATGGATCTGCCTGGATAGACTCTCACCTGGCTAGCACTGGGCTCTTTGTGGTGTGGTGGTCTAGCTGGGGGAGCTTCACATCTATGAAGCTAGACCCAGAAGGTACAGGGCAGCAGAGCTATAACTGCCTGGATCGATTCTCACCTGGTAATACCGGGCTGTGTGTGTGTGTGTGTGTGTGTGTGTGTGTGTGTGTGTGTGTGTCTTAGCTGGGGAAGCTTCACAGCTGTGAAGCCAAACTCAGACGCTACAGGACAGCAGAGTTGGACTTGCCTGCACGGATTCTTACCTGGCCACCACTGAGCTATGGGTAGAAGGGCTGGCCTAGCTGGGGAAGCTTAACCCAGTTGGGTTAAAGCTGGACTCAGAAGGTACAGGAGAGCAGAGAGGGACCTGCCTGGATAGATCCTCACCTTGATGAGAAGAGAGAAATTAGGAACTTAAAAGTACAAGAAAGGAGACCAAAAAAAAAGTTTGGTTTTTTGTTTGTTTGGGTTTTTTTGTTTGTTTGTTTTTTGAAAAAGAGGAAAAAGTGTTGGAACAGACAGAAAAGCACAAGAGGGAGATTCAGATTTTTTCCTTCATGGCTGGCACTGCACTCTATGTGGTGGGGGTTGCCTAGCTGATGGATTCACAGCTGCGAGTTTTGACCGAGAAGGTACAGGAGAGCAGAGATGAACCTGCCTGGATGGATTCTCATCTTGGTAGCACTGGGCTCTGTGTGTGTGTGTGGCTTAGTTGGGGGAGCTTCACACCAATAAAGCTGTTTCCAGAAGATAAAGGATAGCAGAGATGGATCTGCCTGTATGGACTCTCACTGGGCTTGTGTGGTAGATAGCCAAGCTGGGAGAGCTTCACATCTATGAAAATGGACCCAGGAGGCACAGGACAGCAGAGACAGAACTGCCTGAATGGATTCTCACCTGCTAGCACGGGGCTCTGTGTGTGTGTGTGTGTGTGTGTGTGTGTGTGTGTGTGTGGCTTAGCTGGGGGAGATCACAGCTGTGAAGCTGAACTCAGAAGCTAGAGGACAGCAGAGTTTGACCTACCTGGACAAATTCTCACCTGCATAGCACTGGGCTCTGTGTGTGGGGGGTGACCTAGCTTGGGGAGCTTCACAGCTGTGAAGCTGGATCCAGAAAGTACAGGTCACCAGAGATGGACCTGCCTGGATGGATTCACACCTGGCTAGAACTGTGCTATGTGTGGAGTGTGGCCTAGCTGGGGAAGTCTCACAGCTGTAAAGCTGGATTCAGAAGGTACAGGACAGCAGAGAGGGACCTGCTGGGATGGATTTTCACCTTGACGAGAAGAAGGAGAAATTAGGAACTTAAAAGTACAAGGAAGGGGACAAAAAAGCGTTTTTTTTTTTTTTCTTAATAAATAGAAAAAAAAAAGTTGGAAGGACAAAAAAGCGCAAGAGGGAGATGCAGTTTTTTTCCTACTTCATTAGCAATGGCCTTTGTGTGGTGGGGGTTGCCTAGCTTCACAGCTGTGAAGATGGACCCAGAAGGTACAGGAGAGCACAGATGAACCTGCCTGGATGGATTCTCACCTGCTAGCACTGGGATCTGTGTGTAGTGGGTGGCCTAGCTGTGGGAGCTTAGCAGCTATGAAGCTCGACCCAGAAGGTACAGGACAGCAGAGATGGATGTGCCTGGATGTAGTCTCACCTGGTTAGAACTGGGCTCTGTGTGTGGATGTGGATGGTGGCCTCTCTGAGGGAGATTGTCAGCTGTGAAGCTGGGCCCAGAAGTAACACGATGGCAGTGATGGACCTGCCTAGATGGATTCTCACCTGGCTTGACTAGGCTTAGTGTAGGGGGGAGTGACCTAGCTTGGAGAGTTTAACAGTTGTGAAGCTGGACCCATCACTGTGACTTGAGAGACATGTGCTGGATTGGCCAGACAAGGGTTCTAAGCTGACCCCTTGAGCTAATGGTAGCCTCATATGGCCTGAGACTGGAGTGGGTGTTTCTTCTCAAGGCAGGAGCTAGGTCAGTCAGGCAAGTGAGTATCCAGTTCAGCCATTACAGAAGGTAATGGCTAGATGGAGAAAGGGAGACACAGAGCAGGCCAATGTTGGGCCTTGTGTCACACAGTATGTCAGAAACACAGCTGAGATCAAACTAGGCTGGAGCCTTCTAAAGCTGTGTAACCTGGCACACACCATACTGTCTCTCAGAGTCTCTCTTTATTAAGATATTTGGGAAGATAACTTCCTTACAGGATGAAGGGAGGTGAGCCTTGTGAAGCCACAGACAGTGCTAAGCACACGGGAGAATTTACCAGCCCAAGGTGTGTCCACATAACTCACAGGGTTGAGTAAGAGTTCAGGACAGTGAAGCCATGTCTAGTTCACACAGCTGGGCCTGGACACTGTGGGCAGGAGCCTCATGAACTCAATCTTCTGTCATTTCTAGGCCCCAGGTCACTTGGTCCTGGATGCTGATGGCCTGTTTGTGCAGCCCTGAACACTGTGAAAGAGTAAGAGTGAGGAGAGCCTGTTCAGATGTTGACCAGCTGATTATGTCTTCCCTGGATATCGTACACTCCCCAGGCTCCTAGTAAAACTCTTTTCCTTCAGCGTGATACCCCCAGGTTGCCAGTTTCTGCAAGTTGGTCCACAGCATCCACAGTCACTCACTTCATGATGACCCCTATTAGATATATAACCGAGTCTAACTCATGCTATATGGGAATCAAGAACTGCCTCTGGTGGAGAAAATTAGGATCTTCTCCTTTCC
Source organism: Tupaia belangeri chinensis (assembly GCF_000334495.1). Taxonomy (NCBI): domain Eukaryota; kingdom Metazoa; phylum Chordata; class Mammalia; order Scandentia; family Tupaiidae; genus Tupaia; species Tupaia belangeri. Next base: position 1,742,010 of record NW_006206460.1, on the reverse strand, counting down.
AGAATCTTCTGCCTCTGCTCTGAAGCTGTGGGAGGGCTTTCTGTTCAGAAGGGTTATTTTTCTAAGCTGTAGTAATCTCTGGGACTCCCCACAAACCTCAGGAAAAATGTACCACCTGCTGAGCTTCTGACCACATTCACTTCACAGTCGTCTCTGGAGATCTAGGGACAGGCCAGTCTGCCTGAGTGTTCTGAAGGTTTAGGCAGGAATGACATTAGGAAGGCAAGAGACAGGGTGTGAACCCTCCCTGTCTGTATCTGCTTCCTTCCTCTCCCACCTACTACTTGGGACCCTGGGCATCCACCCCAAGGCAATTCCATTAATTGTCTTATTTCATTAACTTATTTACATTTAATCACTGTACATCTTCAAAGTGTGCAACATAATGTGCAATGTGTTCCCTGTACATCTTTCCCAGCATGCATGCATGTCAACAGAATCAAATGCATCACCATATTCTTACTGAATGGCAAAAGATGAAAGCTCGAGGGCCAGCAGGCGGTGTAGTGGTCAAGGCGCTGGACTCCCACATGGCCAACCACAGCTTGAGCTTCAGGACCAGCAGCCTGAAAATTATGTGCATATGCACAGGTACCCCAAAACCTGAGAGCAGAATGGAGGAAGAGGGATTTCAACATGGCCATCTGCCCTAGGGGATGATTTCTCATTTTCCCTCTCACTGTCTCTGTCTCTCTCTGGTGAGGGCACTAGCCCTATGGCAGAAACAAAACCTAAAAGCTTTTCCATAATAAATGGGAACAAGGTTGCCCACTTGCCTTTCACTTCTTAAAATGGCATGTTCATAACAATGCGGAGTCATTTTGAAGATTCAATAAAGTATCATACGGTGGGAACTGGTAATTATGACAGCACCTCACATTTACACAGCAATCATTACAGGTGCTTGGCAAACATTTCACAGGTGACAGTTGACTTGGTTCTCAGCATAATAGCCGAATTACTAGAGATAGCCGCTGTTCATCACCACATTATAAACTCGCCTTCCCCTGCCCTGCCCACAGCTCCTTGCACCCCTCCCTCACAGAGCACCTCTCCGGACCAGGATTGCAGCAGATGGACGCTCTGGGAAGCCTCAGGCTGAGGAGCACAAGGGCTGGGGGCAAGAGAGCCTGCAAGGGGATATCTGAGGGTTCCTGCTCCTGTGCCTGCACACAGGCCCTCCTACCCCAAGGTCTTCCAGGGCGCCACCCGAGCTCTCACCCCAGATCCGAGGCCTCTGCCCTCCCACAGACTCAAAGATCCCTAAATCCTGTATCTTTCAAACCAGCGAGGGCAGAAGGCAGGAGGCTGGGCCCGCACTTGCGCAGAGAGAGAGCGTGGAGCAGCCAGTCCCAGAGTGCTGTGTGGAAGTCGTATTATGCTGAAAACTACAATTCCCAGAAAGCCCTGCGTCTGCCGGAAGTAATTTTCTGCTGCTTTAGTGGGTTTAGAAGCCAAAGTGACAGTCGGTCCTGACAGTTAGACCCCGGAGGTTTTGGGCACAGCAGCTAACTGCACTGCTTAGTTCTCCGTCGGATCCTAGTCAGAGAAAAAACAGCTGCAACAGACTTGAACAATTGGGTAAAGGTAAGTAAAGATACTAGAAATATTAAGGAAGATTACCATTACTTTGCTCAGTGTAGTAATAATATTTGGTCAACTCAGGAGATTATTTTTTATTAGTCGTTTTTCTTTTTAAAAAAAAATATTTATTTTACTTTTTTTGCCTTGTAAAAAATATCTTATACATTCAATCACTGTATATATCTTTGGCTTGTAAACTGAATTTACCCAACATGAATACACTTCACACCACAGTGAAATATTTGCAATTATGTATTTTTCATTTAAAATAGTACTTTAAAATAATTTGTAAAAACCACCAGTAAAAGTAAACATGCCAAAAGGTCAAGAATTTCTAAATCTGTGTAAAAATATGTTAATTTTACTATTTTCTGCTATTCTGAGTTTGGTTCTACACACACACACACACACACACACACACACACACACTGAGAAACTTCCCTCTGTGTGTGTCTGTTTAAAAGCTGCCAAGAAAAGTAAAAGTACACAAAATATCTTTTATTAATTCCTTTGAATAAGATTCTGAAATATAACAAATACTAGAAAACAGGAACATAAAAACATCTCAGAGGTACCAGGTGGTGTGGTGGTTAAGGTCTGATTCCCACATGGCTGACTGCAGGATCAAGTCCTGGAAATGGCAGCTTGAAAATCACACCAGGCTGTGTGTGTGTGTGTGTGTGTGTGTGTGTCTGTCTGTCTGCCCAAAATCCCACAAGGAGAATGGAGGAGAAGGAATTGTGACACCCAGGGGGTGATTTCTCATTTTCACTCCCTCTGTCTCCTTCTCTCTCTCTCTCTGGGGAGCACATGTACTCAATGAAAAAATCATTAAAAAAAAAAAAAGAGTAACATCTCTTACCAGCAGGGTTCACCTGTGAAACAAAGGGAGCGGCTAGCTGTTCAAAATTTCACAAGTAATTTGCAAACCACCTGGGAAAATATCAAGGAGAAAAAAAAGGCAAAACATTTCAGGGACACAAAGGTGGAAAATTATCTGTTCATGATTGTATGGTAGTATCTTTGATTGAACCAATATACAGTGTATTCAGAATGGGAAAATTAATCTGTTACGCTGTGATCGAATGTATAGATATAGATACACACACACACACACACACACACACATCGAAGAGCACAACGACTGTCATTTTGCACTGTTATCAGCAGTAGACTAGAGTCCTCTTTACTTCATATCCTTGCCAGGACAGGATGCTGTCAGCGTTTTGGATTTTGGCCATTTTAGTAACACTGTGGTGATATCTTATTACAAAACTCATTATTTGCAATTTTGTAATAATCTTTGGTGCCAGGATTCTTTTTTTTTCTTTTTGAGAGGTTTTAGCTATAGGGCACATGCGCTCACCAGACAGAGAGAGACAGACAGAGAGATGGAAAGTGAGAAATCACCCCCGGGGGGATGGCCACGCCACAATCCCTTCTCCTCCATTCTCCTCTTGGAATCTTGAGCACACACGCACACGCACCTGGTGTGAGTTTAAGCCACTGGGTTCAGGACGCGAACCACGGTCGACTACGTGGGAGTCCAGTGACACAGCCATTATACTAACTGCTGGTCCCAACCAGGATTCTTTTAATATGCTTACTTGCCATAAGTATGTCTTCTTTGTCAAAATGTATGTTCAACTCTTTACCCATTTTTAATTGGGTTATTTTCCTGTTGGTAAATTTTAAGAGTTATCTATTTTGCACAAAATTGCTTCAATAGGTATATATTCACAGATGTTGTTCACAGTCTGTGGCTTCTTTTTATTCTCTTGACAGTCTTTTGCAGAACAGAAGCTTTCAGGGGTCATGTTTTGGTGTTATTTAAAACTCATTGCCCCAATTAATATATGCTAAATGTCTGCGGTTTATAGCAGAAAATGAAAGATGAGAGGTATCACAGCAGGTAGGGTATCTGAAGACAGTAGAGTCAGTATAGGAGTGTGTAGATAATAGTGGGTGGGCAATAGGGGGTGAAAGTGAGTTGGTCAGGGAAAAATCAGATCATTTAATTGACACAAAAGTGAAAAGTTACCTGTTGACGATAATGTATATGGTAATGTCTTTGACTTGATAATACCCACTGTATTCATACTGGAAAAAACAATGTTGTACATTGTAAAGATATGCAGTGATTAAGTGTAAATTAAAAATATATACACACACCCACACAAATCCGTAACAGAAGAAAAAACTTCATTGCTAAATCCAGAGGTATCTGTTTTTATATTTTCTCCTGTATTATCATCTAAAAGTTTTATAGCTTTGTGTTTTCTAATTAGACCTATAATATGTTTCAAGTTAAGTTTTGGAAAAGTTATAAGGTCTGTGTTTACATACAATTTTTTTCATTGTGAATGTCCAATAGTCGTAGCATTGTTTGTTGAAAAGGTTATCTTTTCTCTGCTGTATTGCCTTGCTCCTTTGTCAAAGGTCAGTTGATGATATTTGTGTGGGTCTCTCTTCCTGGATTCAGTTTCATTCCACTGATCTATTTGTCAATTATTTCACTGGTGCTACACTGTCTTGATCACTGAAGAATTACAGAAATTCTTGAATCTAAATAATGTCTGCACTCAGACTTTCTTCTTTTGAGTGTTTTGCATTTCTATATAAATTTTATAATCAAGTCTCTGTTTTGTTATGTTTGAAAATTAATGTGCTGAAATCTTCATTGAGATGGTTTTGAATCTACTAATCAAGTTGGTAGAACTAACACTTAATGATATTGAGTCTTCCTACCGAATAACATGAAGCAGCTCTCCATTTCTTTACTTCTTTATTTCTTTCATCTGCATTATGTAGTTTTCTTTATATAGATCTTGCATGTATTTTGTTAGATCAATGTCTAAATATCTCATTGTTTTAGTGCTAACAAAAATGGTGTCGTGTTTTTAATTTCAAGTTCCAATCATTCATCGCTGATTTATAGCAATGAAATTGACTTTTGTATGATAATCTTATGTCCTTGAACGTTGTTATTGATCAATTCTTCACTCCATTTGCTATTTGTCAGTTCTTTAGAATTTTCTTCCTATACAACCATTTCATTTGCAAAGATTGTTTCTTCCTCCTAATCTGTATGGATCAGTAGTCTCTGAGTCCTGGTGGAGGGTGCAGGGGCCACGTCAGGAGCTTTAGGTGGTGCTCTCTTGATTCCAAGCATTCCAAAAAGTGGCAGTGGCCACTTTGCAAGCAAAGGGTAGAGGGCTTCCCAGATTTCCTAGATTAGCACTCAGCTGCGCCTGCATGTGCCTGAGTCAACAGCTTGCCCTGAATCATCTCACTCACTTGCTAATACCCTTTTGGATTCCTAGAACCAAATTTTACACTTCTTAGTAGCATCTCACCCATCTTCAGGTTGACCTTTTTTAGAAGTATGTACCATGCCCTCCAATCTATAAACTTTGGGGTCAGATCCTAAGTATCCTAATGATACTTAGAATCCTTCAGTATCCTGAACCTCAGTGTAATCTTTACTCTCTCACTATGTTTAAGAAAACAACAGGAGGCTAGTAGGTAGCATGGTGGTTAAGGCCCTGGACTCTCACATGGCAGCCTGAAGTTTGAGTCCTGGACCTGGCAGCTTGCTTTCTCACTTTCCCTCTCTGTCTCTGTCTCTCTCTCTCTCTGTCAGTCTCTCTCTATCTATCTATCTTTCTATCTCTCTATCTTTCTCTAATGAGCACATGTACCCTGTAGCAAATTTAAAAATAATAATGGTAAGTAAAATTAAATAATTCTTAAAAGCAAAAGGCAATGAAATAGACATTGACCCTAACACACTGCAGAAACACTGAAGAAAGTAAGTTGTAGTCTCTCTTTCACCCAAAGAAGCTGTGTTGTATTTGGAGAGTACCTTTGAGGAGAAAACCTAAGGCTCACCTTGTTTTTCTTTACACGGGGACACCACTCCTTTGTTGTTTTCTTATCAAAGCATAAAACACATCACCCAGATTTTCTCCTTTTTTTGTGTGTGTACAGTATAAGTCTGCTTCTTATTCTACCTTGTGGTTCCACCTGATTTAAACAGTTATTGTTCATCTTTCAGGTCAAAAGTTATTGTCTACTTTTTAGGCCATTAAAGTGAAGTACAGTGAACTTATGTCAACTGTACAAAGTCACAAAGTCACATAATTGGTCCATTGAAAAGCTGGAACTGTAACTTCTGTATTCTGGTAATGTTTGGTTCCCTTTCTACCAAAAAATATGGCATAATTTAATTAGTCTGAGGAATTTTTATAAAGACTATTCCAGCATAACTTCTAGGCTTGATGACTAGACAAATAGAAATAAGCTGAATGTCTTTTCTAATTTTCTGAGGCTACTGTGGCTTCTATCCCCAGCTCACAAATATGTTAGTCAATTTTTTCAAATAGCATAGATCTTAAATATTCTCAAGTTGAAGCATTGTCACATGATAATCATTCAAAGTGCATAAGATTATTACTAAAATTTATAACCAATTACTGCTAAGTATCTTATACTACAAGGCCAGCAAGTGGTGTGGTGATTAAGGTGCTCTATCTGACTCCACGGTTTGAGTCCCAGTCCATGTGGCTTCAAAACAAGCTGATAGTGTCTGTGTATGAGTCCAAAATCTTGAGAGGAGAATAGAGGGGAAGAGATTATTACGTGGCCATCCCCGTGGGGGTGAATGCACATTTTCCCTCTGTCTGTGTCACTTTCTGTCTTTCTCTCTAGTGAGTGCACACACTATATAACAAAAATAAAAATTAAAAAATTAAATTAGAAAAGCATGTACTACAGGCTGTTTTAGGGTAATAATAGTGTTAAAGAGAGAAAGGCACTTTTTTTAATGTAGAAGGAAAAAAGGTTAATAGTTTCGGGAGGAGGGGCCAGCAGGTGGCATACTGGTTAAGGCACTAATTCCCATTTTGCAGTCTGAATCCTGTACCTGGTGGCTTGAAAATCATGCCAGTCCTTGTGCATGTGTGCCCAAAATCACAGCGGGAGAATGGAAGAGGGATTGCAGTGTGACCATCCCCCCTGAGGGATGATTTCTCTCCTTCCCTCTCTCTGGGTCTCTCTGATAAGCACATGCACCCAATGGCAAAAAATCTTTAAAAAATAATAATTTCAGAATTATTAAAACATGACCACTATTGTCCAACCTGAGAGAATGGATGTAGGCAATAATCAGTGGCTGCTAAAGCCATTGATGATAAACTGGTTGGAAGTTTTTCAGATAAAGTGTACATAGCAAAATTTATCTTTTTAGCCATTGCTAAATGCGTAGTTCAGTGGAATCAGTATATTCACATTGTTGTTCAACCATCACCACCATCCACCTGCAAGCAGTTTCATTGTTCTGAGAACCCGTACCCATTTAACCATATCTTCATGTTCTCTACTCCTTCTAGCCCTGGCAACCATTATTCTGTTTTCTGTCTCTATAAATATGATAACTTAGATACCTTATATGAGTAAAATCTTACAATATCTGTTCTTTTTTTATTTACTACAATATCTGTTCTTTTGTGACCACCTTATTTTACATAGATCATCTTTTAGGTTCATCTATGTTGTGGCAAGTATAAGCATTTTACTTTTTAGGTTTTTGCCATAGAGCATGTATACTCGTTGGAGAGAGAGAGAGACAGAGATAAAGTGAGAAATCTCCCCCCAGGGAGGATGACTATCCCACAGTCCCTTCTTCTCCATTTTCCTCTTGGGATTTTGGACACACATGCACACACACACACACACCCAGCATGATTTTCAGGCCACCCGATCTGAGACTAGAACCACAGCCAGCCATGTGGGAGTCCAGCACCTCAACCACTTTGCCACCTGATGGCCCAGAATTTTATTCATTTATCAGGCTGAATACACACTGAATACATAGCACTGTCAGGAGTCTCTTCAGAAAGTTCACAAAATGTTTGTACTGTACTATGAAGAACGTACACGTGAGATTCAGTTCATTCACACTAAGATAAGCACATACTTTCCTTCCATTTTTCCATGGACTTTTAAAGGTCCCCTCATGTGCCATGTTTTGTTCATCCATTCATCTGTTCATGGACACTTGCGTTCTCTCTACGCTTGAGCTATTATGAAAAATGCTGCTGTGAACATGGACATATGAACATCTGTTCAAGTTCCTGCTTTCAGTTCTTTCAGGTATACATCCAGAATACAATTTCTGGGTCATGTGGTAATTCTCTGTTTAATTTTTGAGGAACTTTTGTCCTGTTCCCTAGACCAGCTACAACATTCCAGCAGTGTACAAGCATTTTAATTGTTCCACATCCTCACCCACATTTTTTCTTTCTCTTTGTTATTAAGTGAATAGTCATTCTAATCACCATTCTCATTGTGGTTTGATTTGCATTTTCCCAATGACTAGTGATACTTAACTTTTTTCTGATGGAGTTATAGATCATTTGTATATCTTCTTTGTAGAAATGTCTATCCAACATATTAAATTTTTGAGTTGAATGATTTGTTTTTGGTTGTGGAGTTGTAGGAATTTCTTGTATGTTGTAAATGTTATTAATCCCTTATCATGTATGTGACTGATACATATATTTTCCGTTCTATGGATTGTCTTTTCGCTATTTATAAAATGCTTTGATGCACAAAAGTTTCAAATTTTGATGAAGTAAAATTTACCTAATTTTTTTTCCTGCCTGTTTTTTTTAGTTCTTATCCAAAGAACCACTGCCAAAACCAATGTCACAAAGAATGTCCCATGTCATATTGTAAAAGCCATACATATTTCAGCCCTTACAATTAGGTCTCTGATCCATTTTGAGTTTGTTTTGTAAAATACGGTGTAAGGTAAGGGTCTAACTCATTCATTTGTTTGTGGATATCTAGTTTTTCCAGCACCATTTGTTGAAAAGACTATCTGTGACCTAAGTTTAAATGGAATTCGCATTCTTGTCAAGATTATTTTATGATCTGTTTGACGATTTACTTCTGGGCTCTCTATTCAATCCCATTAGTCTATATACCTATCTCTATGCCAGAGCAGCACTGTTTGGATTACTGTAGCTTTGTAGTAAGTTTTGAAATCAGCAAATAGTGACACATCTAACTCATTCTCCTTCTTCACGATTGTTTTGGCCTATCAGGGCCCATAGTAATTTTTGAAGATGATCTTGAGAGATTTCACGTGAATTTTAGAATGGCATTTTTTATTTTTGTGAAAATCATCGTTTGGACCTTTTTCTTTTTCTCTCTTTTGAGATCTTCCTGCCTTCGAGCATGTGCTCTCACCTGAGAGAGGACAGAAACAGTGAGAGGGAAAATGAGAAATCACCCCACAGGGGGGATGGCCATGCCACAATCCCCTCTCCTCCATTCTCTTCTCCTCCATGTGTGCATCTTAGGCACACACACACACACACACACACACACACACAGCTTGATTTTGAAGACACCGGGTCTGGGACTCAAACTATAGTTCGCCATGTGGGAGACCAGCAATGTAACTGCTTACACCATCTGCTAGTTCCATTTGGAACATTTTTTATATTATAATTTGGTCACTCTGGAAATCCAATTCTTCCACTCCTCAGGGATTGTTACTGGTGCTAGCTGTGGGCTGTGGTTGACTTTTTTTGTTTATTGACTTTAATAAAATATTGGGGTTTTTTGTGTGCAAACAAATTTTAAAATCCACACATAGTTGTTTTTATATTTTATATTCATTCACTGTATATCATTACACCATACAAAATGAATTTTCTCATCCAGAATACACTAAATATTGGCCAATCAAAGATATTACTTACCTTTTATCTTGAACAGATAATTTTTTTTTTGCTCATTTTGTTTATACTTTTTGCTATAGGGTATGTATACTCATGGGAGAGATACAGATAAAGAGGGAAAATGAGAAGTCACCCCTCCCCAGGGGGCATGGCCATGCCATAATCCCTTCTCCTCCATTCTCCCCTTGGGACTTTGGGCACACATATACATGTGCCTCTTGTGTTCTTAATCCACTAGGTCTGAGCACACATGTACATGTGCCTCTTCTGTTTCTTAATACACTGGGTCTTGTGTTTCTTAATACACTGGGACTCGAACCATGCAGTCAGTCAGCAATATGAGATCAAACTGCCTTAACTGCCATGCCACCTGCTAGCTCCAATAAAATATTGTTTTAATATTTTAAAAATTCATTTTATTGCCAGAGGGTGCATGTGCTCCCCAGAAGAATGGAGGGAGAAAGAAAAAGAGAGAAAAAGAAAGAGAAGAGAATGTGCACACCCACTGGAGTATAGACATACCACAATCTTTTTCCTCCATTTCTCCATCTCATCAAGATTGGGCTCACATGCACATGTGCCAGAATGTCCTTCAAACCATTGGGGCTGTCATCTGAACCTTGGTTTGCCATGGAGCATTTGGCTTCCTATGCATAGCACTTAACTGTTGCACTATGGGCTGGTCCCATGGCATATTTTTTAAAGGCTATATTCTTTATGTTGCATGGTACATGATAGGGTCTGAATTTTTGCATTACCCCCAAATTCGTATGTTAATTCTAACCTCTGAATTATTAAGAGGCGAGAATGTGACTTGGGAGATGATTGAGATGAATGCTCTATAAAAGAGACTGCAGCGAATGAGGTAGTTCCTTTTGCTGTGTGAGGACTGTTAGAGAAAGCACCATTGATCAGAAAGAAAGCAAACCCTAGGGACCAGCAGTTAGCGTAATGGCTATGTCGCTGGACTCCCATGTAGACGACCACAGTTCGAGTCCCAGACCTGGTGGCTTAAACTCACGCCAGGCGCATGTGTGTGCGTGCCCAAGATCCCTAGAGGAGAAAGGAGGAGAAGGGATTGCGGCATGGCCATCACTCCTGGGGGGTGATTTCTCACTTTCTGTCTCTCTCTCTCTCTCTTTCTCTCTGTCTTTTTGTTGAGCGCACACACCCTATAACAACAACAACAACAACAAAAAAAAAAACCTCTCCAAAAAAGAAAGAAGACAAACCCTCACCGGGCACCTAGATCTTGGGCTTCCCAGCCTCCAAAACTGAAAAATTGATTTCCGTTTATAAGCCATCCAGTTTGTTTTATTGCATTATAGCAGCCCAAGTGGACAAAGTTCTTGTTCCGTTATGTTATAGTCAGCCAGCAGTTTGACAGTTTCCTTAAATACAGTGTTTCAGTTGCTTCTTACTTGCCTTAACTTTGGATTGGTTGCTATAAAGTTTTAACTATTTTCTAGAGCTCTGATGCTGTTTTTTTGATGATACCTAGAATAGGAAAACTTGAAACAAAAAGAGGATAAAAACTGGCATTATATTTGTATTTGAACCCCAGCCATCACCTGAAATCTTAATGGTTTTCTCACTTGGATGATGAAAATGGTAAGAGGAAGAATGTCAAGAGTACCTTATCCAGCTTCTGAAGCCCTCTCAAAAGGCCTTTTGCATTATACTAGTATGAAGTCTAACTCCCTGGTTGAGAATAGAGACTTTACAAAGTGTAGAATTTTTGTTTGGAATGATCAAGAATATCTAGTAATAGGTGGTGCTGATGTTTGCATAACATTGTGAGTATACATAATGTTTCCTAATTATACAATTCAATGTGCTGACAATAGTAATTTTCATGTTATACATATTTTACCATAGTAAGTATAACTAGCTAGATTAAGTATAACTAACTAGGTTAATTTTGGAAAGAAATTAAATCTGCCATGCATCCTGGAGAGACCATATCTTTCTTCTCTATAGGGACTCTGTAGATCTGCCAGAGTTTTTATGCTTTCTTTTCTCCATTTTCTACTTATTTTCTTCCCAAGAGATTACAAAATAAGGGTTCATTTAAATTTCTGGAGGCATCTTCAACTGATGAGCAAAGTTTTCCTTTGTGCTAAGTAACACTCTGCTCTTTAAGTTTCTGATGATTAACACAAGATATATGCCAAAAATAATTATATGAAATGACTGATTATTTGTTAACCTTAGACCAAGGAAAGAACCTCTGATTTTAGAGACTGAGCAATTATATGTATGCATTAATCTGAATATATATGTGTATGTGTTGGTGTGTGGATATATCTCACCTTCCTGTAGCTTTATTTTGAAAATCCCTTTTTCACACAAAAAGGTTTTTTTTTGGTTTTTTTTTTTGAGAGGTTTTTGCTATAGGGCACGTGTGCTCACCAGACAGAGACAGACAGAGACAGAAAGCGAGAAATCACCCCCCAGGGGGGACGGCCACACCACAATCCCTTCTCCTTCATTCTCCTCTCGGGATCTTGGGCACGCATGCACACGTGCCCGGCGTGAGTTTTAAGCCACCGGGTCCGGGACTCGAACCGCAGTCGACCACGTGGGAGTCCAGCGACATAGCCATTACGCTAACTGCTGGTCCCATGAAAGGGTTTTCATAGAAGTTTATTTAGCTCTTGGGACCAGCAGTTAGCATAATGGCTATGTCGCTGGACTCCCACGTAGTTGACCATGGTTCGCGTCCCGGGCCCTGTGGCTTAAAACTCACACCAGGTGCGTGTGCATGCGTGCCCAAGATCCCGAGAAGAGAATGGAGGAGAAGGGATTGCGGCGTGGTCATCCCCCCTGGGGGGTGATTTCTCGCTTTCTGTCTCTCTGTTTCTCTCTGTCTGGTGAGCGCACATGCCCTATAGAAGTTTATTTAGCTCTTAAAATCTGAGTAAAATATTTTGTGTCTGTAATTCAAAATATTGCCATAAAAAGTGCCTTAGTGGAAGTCTGGCAACTGGTCACTCAAACCAAAAGTAAACACAATGTTATGCTTTCTGCTGGGGGTGGTTACCTTTTTGTCCACCATGCCCTCCCTGCCCCTCAACTGTCCATTCTCTTTTCTTCTAGATGAAAAGAAAATATATTTTCCTATCAGCTACTGGATAACTCTTGTAGTACTCCTATAAAGCACTTGGCCTATGTTTGTTTAACAATGGCTAGTAGAGGTTTGGGGAAAAAATGTGATGAAGGAAAACAGATTAAATTATGGTGCAAGCAAAACTCTGAGCCAATTCATTGCATGTATTGGTATAAAGATGTGTAATTGAAATTTATAGGTTACATGTTTGAACTATAAATGCTTATAAAGACTTTTTTAAAAATCCTCTAATGTCTATTTTCCCTGTAGATGAGGGATCTTCAAAAAGTTAATGAAAAATGCATATTGTGAAAAAGTATTCATTAGTTTGAATTTTTTTACTCCAAAATAAAGTTGTACTTGTATTCCCATGAACTTTCTGAATCTCCTTGGAAGTGATGTTTTTCTCTTTTTTTTAAAAGAAGTTTTAGCCTTAGGGCACTTGTGCTTGCCAGAGAGAGCAATAGAGATAAAGAGACAGAGATAGAGAGAGATAGTGAGAGAGAAAGTGAGAAGTCACGCCCCAAGGGAATGGCCACACTGCGGTCCCTTCTTCTCCATTCTCCTCTCGGGGTCTTGGGCACACACGCACATGTGCCAGGTATGATTTTCAAGCCACTGGGTCTAGGACACTAATAGCGGTCAGCCATTTGGGAGTCCAGCAACATCCCACTATACCATTTGCTGGCCCTGAGTGATGTTTTATTGATGGGAAAAAAAAATTCAGAATAGTGTGCATGTTCACACGAGATAAAAACAGAGAAGGGGGACATCCTCCACAGGATTAAGTCACACTGGAATTCCCTTTTTTCACCAGGTTCCTGAGCATCTACACACACACACACACACACACACACACACACACACACACACTGTGTGTTTTCAGGCCCACAGAGTCAGGACTTGAATCCCTGTCAGCATGTGGCTTGAAGCTCTGCAGTCTAGTAATTACCAGCTGCACCACAGAGGCTGCATCACAGTCCTTTTTTGGAAACAAAGACTGACTGGATCTTGTGGACCAAGTAGCTGCATATATA
>NW_006206460.1:1706861-1728514 GCF_000334495.1 Tupaia belangeri chinensis | reverse complement strand
GCTGAACAATGCTGCAGCTAGTGAGTGAAGTGTTTTATCTTTGTCATTGGTCTTTGTTATTCATGAAACAAAAATGCCATAGCAAAATTTGTGTAATGAAGCTAACACTGGGCCTAAAGAAAATTAATAGATTTTGTTGCTTATTTCTCTCTTTTTCTTTCTTTCTTTCTTTTTTACTTTCTTTCTTTCTTCTCTCATTTGTTTGAGAGAGTTTTACTAAAGGGCACATGCACAAGACAGAGAAAGTGAAAAATCACCCCCAGAGGGATGACCATGTGGCAATTCCTCCTCCATTTTCCTCTCAGAATTTTGGGCACATGCGCACATGTGTCTGATGTGTTTTAAGACTCTGGGTCCAGGACTTGAACAGCAGTGACCCATATGGGAGTCTAGCTTCTTAACCACTATGCCACCTGCTGACCCCTTGCATATTTTCTACATGAAATCAGTGTTCAAAAACACTGTGAAAGGAATTAAAATCAAACCCCAAACCTGGGGGGGAGAAGAATATGAATAACAGAAATATTTGCAACTCATCTATCTTGTTAAAAGATGTATATGTTGAATATATAAAACTTTTTAACTCAATAAGATTTAAAAACCATAAAAATAGGCTCTAGATTCCAACAGACACCTAGGAAAAGAAAAAAGATATATAACCAAAAGATGAATGGAGAACTACTTAACATCATCAACCATCAGGGATGTGCATATTAAAATCTAGTAAGATGCATTGTATTGTTAAAATGAATAAAGAGCCACCACATGTTATGGAAGTTAAGGGGGCTGGATCCCACAGGGATCACGCCTGCTGTGATTTTCAAGTCACTGGTTCTGGGACGCAATTCATAGTCAGTCATGTGGGGATCCAAAGCTTCAACCACTACATCATCTGCTGGCCCCAAGTTTGGTTATCTTTAAAAATTATTATCTTGGGGTTGGCAGGTGGCATGGTTTTTGGGCCCCTGGACTTTCAAATGGCCAACCAAGGTCCCTGACTTGACAGCTTGCTTTTTCACTTTCTCTCTCTCTCTCTCGCTCGCTCTCTCTGGTGAAGTTCAAATAATAAAATAGATGATTCTTTTAAAAATCACTATCTTAAATAATTAATACAGGTGGGCAATGGGCAAAGGGAGAAACAAAACATTAAACGGATACAAAAATTGAAAATTACCTGTCAATGTTTATGGTAATAATTTTGACTGGACCGATATACAATGTATTCATGCTAGGAGAAAAAAATAATAATAAATAAATTTAGAAAAATTAATATTGAGACCTAAGCAAGCATGCATAGTCAGAAAGTGTTTAAGCAGTTATGATTAAGCTCCCATACCACATAGCCAAACCTTGGTAGAGACTCAATAATCAGAATAGTGTGTTCTTGGTATTTGATGAAATACACTGATCTAAGGACAAGAGAAAATCAAAATATATACAAATCCCTATACTTTCTGAGATGTAATGAAGATGGTATCTCAAGTGCTTGGGAAATCCTGGACTTTTCAGTCAACATAGGGATAATTTTGTAACTGTTTGAGAAAAGAAAGGTCTTCATGCTACACATCAAGATAAACTTCAAGTGAATTAATGTCTCAATATAAGAAAAAAAAAGTGAATTCAATATTAAAAGACAATGTGGAAGGATTCATTGACAACCAGAGTAGAAACTGTCACTCAAAATCTGTGAGTTAAACAGGACTGCTAAATATTCCATTCTAAAAATATGGGGGTTTTTCTTAAGAAATAAAAGCAAGGCAAAAATATAAATCATTGATATATTAGGTTGTTGTAAAAGTCATGCCATATTTTTCTATGCGGAAATGTGTCATGTGTTTTCTGAGCCTAATAAATTGGGATAGAGGTTGTAGCTTATCACAGGTAAAGGGCTAATGTCCATAACCATTACAGGTTTCTAGATGTCGAGGAGTAAAATGCCAACATAATAATAGAAAATACATTACAGAATATAGTATGCCACAAAATAAACAAAGGCACTGCAAATATAATAAGATGCTCATTATCACTCATGATAAGAGGATTCTGAGGAAAGCACATCCTTTTAAATCAGCACAGTGGCAAAAATCCAAAATGTTAAACAAGCACTGTGTGAAGGCTGCAGGGCAATAGGCATTCTCATACCATTTATTCTGTCTTCAGATTACATTCCGATCTGACCTCTTCAAATACCACTGCTGCAGTATTCTTAGTGCCATCGCTTCATGGAGGCTATGGATAGCCCTCTCCACTTGTTGCAGGATTTTTCAACTAATGAGTTTGTGTCTCACCGTCATGAAGAATTAGAGATGTGGACAATCTGAGGGAATAGTAGAAGTGAAGTTTATTGAGAGAGAAAGAATAACTCCCAGACAGAGAGGGGTCCTGAGAGAGTGAGTTTCTGAAGAGGAGCTGAGGTGGGAGGCTTTTGACTCAGCTAGGAGGGACTTATACATGCATTTCCCCCCATGGCAGGGGCCTTGTAATGTAGTCTTGGTCAGTAATGCTGTCTTTGTCAGGAGGAGCTTTGTTCAGACTTGTTCTCAGGAGGAGGTTATCTCCTCAAAGGAACTAGTGGTGACTCAGTGAATTATTGTCCAAGGCTTTTGTAAGACTTTCTGAGCTATGAAGACCCTTATTATCTGTTCTTAAATGTGGTAGGACAGGAGGCATTCCCAGGCCACAAAGACTTCTTATCTATGTTCTGAAATGTGGCAGGTCATGAAAAAATCCTTAATTGTTTGCTCTATTTTCCCTGATCAGCTATCTTGGGAATCACTGTAAGTGCTTCTTGGTGAGACAGCAGTTCAGTGAGAGCTGAGCTTTGACTGAGCTGTTGTGGCTCCACCTTAAAGCTTAGCTATTTTGTGATTTTTTGGGGGAGGCTTATACCCGAACTATATTTTTAATGTCCTTGTCTCTGGCCTCATATTATCCCTGCTTCCACCACTGCCACATGAAAGTTCACAGTCATATAGTAGGTCATGTCCTTTGTGAGCTCAAAACTCTCATCATTGCCTAAATAGAGAGTGAAACTATGTTCATGGATTAGAAGATTCAAGATGCCTGTTCTTCCTGAATTAACAAAGATTTGATGCAATTCCAGTCATCTCCCAAAGAGACTTTATAGCTGCTGACACTAATGATAAAACTTCTAAGGACACTGTTGGATCAATTGAGGAACTTCAAATATGGTTATATTGTTTAAAATAGTATTATTTCTATTATAAGTTTTTTAGTATAGTAATTTTATTATGGTTATGTAGAAAAACATGAATATTCCAACTTGTGAACATTTCTCCCTTGTCTAGTTGATAAAACTATAAAATTATCTTCAACAGATAATACCACATTTCTTTTTCCCATTAATGCTTTGCCTCTCAATTTTTCTTCTAAATGTCCTTCCTCAGACTCTACTCTTTCACACACATACTATATCAGGTATTCGCATCCATTTACTGTGTTTCCATATCCTTTAGTCAATCAGTTTCTGTCATAGAGTGCAGACACTCAGTATATATTAAGTGGGGACATACAATGTCTGTCCTTCATAGCCTGGCTTGCTTTTGAAAGACTTTTGCCATAGGCAAGCATGTTTATTGGAGAAAGAGAGAGAGTGAGAAAGAGAAAGTCATAAATCACCCCCTACAGGGGATGACCATGCTGTAATCCTTTCTCTATTTTCCTCTTGGGATTTTAGGTATGCACACACATGGACCTGGTGTGACTTTCAAGCCTCTGGGTCTGGGACTTGAACTATGACCATCCATGTGGGAACCCAGTGCCTTAACCATCATGTCCCACAGTAAGTTATTTTATCTCTTAAACACACACACAAGCTTAAAAGTCATGATGAGGTGTGATTCCTTCCTTAAATTGTTTCATTTATGATAGGAAAGTTCATTTGGTATGTTGCAGTGATACACAGTGATTGAATGCAAAAAAAAAAGTTTCTAGAGCTACTAAATAACTTGCATTTATGGACTGAGGCCAGAGATCCCTTTGGGATCTCCACTGTCTTCCCACTGCTTCCAGGTACCCAAAACCCCATGTTTCCAGATCCTTCCCCTGCCATCATTCCTGGCTCCTGTGTGGCAACAGTGATGGAAGCCAGTGAGAACGAATGAGGCCAGAGATCACCTTGGGAACTCCACTGTCTCCCCAGTTCTTCAAGGTGCCCAGAGCTCCCTGCTTCCAACTCCCTCCCCTATCATCATTCCCAGCTCCTGTGTGGCAGCAGTGGTAGAAGCTGGTGAGAACAACTAAGGCCAGAGATTGACTTGGGAACGCCACTGTCTCCCACTGCTTCCAGGAGACCACTTCTGATGTCTAGCTGCCTTTTGCCCCCTCAGGAATATGTTCAACTTCATAGTTTTCTAAAGTGCTCAGTGCATATCCCCTGCTTTCTTCCTCAGCTGAAATGCTGCAACTCAGCCCCAGTTGCACCCATTCTCAAGAAACTGGGAGGTCATTGAAATACCCAGTTCCAGCAACAATAGTGTAAAAATTAGGAATAAATGTATAATCCATCTGATGACCAGAAACTAGCACAGAGACATAAGAAATATGAGAGACACAAGAAAAATGATAAACCAAGAAAATATCTTTCCCCCAAGGGAAAAGAACAATCCTTCATCATCCACAATTCCTCATCATCCACTGGCAGTACAATGGAACTCATGGGAATGTCATATAAATAATATTGAATATTAATAGTGACAAAACTAAGTCAGATGCAAGAGAAAAGAGACAATGAACTCCAAAAGATGCAAGAGAATAGACAAGTTCCAGGAGATGAGGGAGTCCTTCCATAATTTGAAAGAAGAATTAGTCATCATAAAAAAGAATCAAGCAGGGGACCAGCGTATGGTATAATGGCTACATCATTGGACTCCCATGTAGTCAACTGCAGTTTGAGTTCCAGACCCAGCGACGAAGCTCACACCATATTTGCCCAAAATACCAAAAGGAGAATAGAGAAGGGATTGTGTTGTGGCTATCTCCTCTGGGTGGAGATCTCTCACTTTTTGTCTCTTTCTCTCTGGTGAGCTACGTGCCCTATAGCAAAAAAAAAAAAAAAAAAAAGAATCAAATGGAACTGTCAGATATGAAGGTTGTAATAAAAGAAATTAAAACATCCCTCAAAAGTATTAAAAGCAGATCATACAGAAGATCAAATCTTGGATGCAGAAGACAAAACTTATGACCTAGAAAAAAAATCAGCAAAGAGCCTGAAAAAAATAACCAAAAAAAAAAAAAACCAGAGAATATATGAGAAATATTACACTCCATTAAACGTCCAAGAATCTGAATAATTGGTATCCCAGAAGGTGAAGAAACTAATAAGGGCATGGAAAATCTATTCCATGATATCCTGGAAGAAAACTTCTCAAGTCTAGAGAAGCACTTCAACTTCCAGACCAAAGAAATACAAAGGACCCCAAATAGCATCAGCCCAAGAAGATCCTCTCCATGGCGCCTCCTAACCAGACTGGATAAAAGCACAGATAAAGACAAGATATTAAAATTGGCAAGAGAAAAATGTCAAGTTACTTACAAAGGTTATCCCATCATGCTAACATTGGACCTCTCACTGGAAACAAGGCAAACAAGGAAAGAATGGAAAGACATATTCAAAGTGTTCAGAGAGAAATAATTTCAACCAAGATTATTGTACCCAGCAAGATTATCCTTCAAATGTGAAGAAAAGATAAACACATTCTCAGATAAATACAACCTAAAAGAATTTATCAATACCAGACCAGCTCTTCAAGAAATTCTGAAGGGAGTACTATACCAGAAAAACTAAAGAAGCAGTCTGAAACAGAAATAAGAACAAATAACAACCAAGAAAATGGCCAACTTAATGGGGGCAAGTCTGGAAATATTGATAATAACATTGAATGTTAATGGATTAAATTCTCCAAGAGACACAGACTGGCTGAATGAATTTAAAGAAAAACAAAACCAAACAAACAAAAAAACCAGAAGCTCTCTATCTGTTACCTACGTGAAACACACCTCATGGATAAAGACATACATAGACTAAAGTGAAAGGCTTAAAAAAGGTATTCTATGCAAACGGAAGCCAAGAAAGAAAAAGAGTGGCAATACTGATTTCAGACAAAATAGGCTTTTAAATGAAAACTATAAGAGACAAGAGCATTATTTAGTAGTAAAAGGGCTAATTCATCAAAAAGATATAATGTTTCTAAATATCTGTGCACACAACTCAGGAGCACCCAAATAAGTAAAGGAAAGACTGCTAGATCTAAAAAGAGAGATAGACTGCAACACACTAATTGTTGGGGATCTCAACACTCTGCTATATCCTTTGGATGCATCATCTACACAAAAAAATAAGCAAAGAGATACAGGATCTAAATGATACCATAAATTGAAAGAACTACAGATATCTACAGAACCTTCCAC
Source organism: Tupaia belangeri chinensis (assembly GCF_000334495.1). NCBI lineage: Eukaryota > Metazoa > Chordata > Mammalia > Scandentia > Tupaiidae > Tupaia > Tupaia belangeri. The sequence goes on along the minus strand of NW_006206460.1, from coordinate 1,722,085 downwards.
TTGAAAACCACGAAACACACATTTTTCCACTTCCACATGGAACGTTTTTGAAAATTGACCATGATAGGGCAGAAAACAAGCCTTTACAGAGGCAAAGGCATAGAAACTATATCCAGCACAACTATGATGGAATTAAACTTCACACTAATTTCAGGAAAAATACACAGTCATATGGAAACCAAATGACCAATTCCTTAATGATCTACAACTATGGAAGAAATTAAGAATGAAATCAAAATATTCATGAAAAACAATGAAAATGAGTACAAAATTTCTGTAATCTATAGGACATAGCAAAAGCATTAGTGCACATAAGAAAAAGATGGAAAATGACAAATGGACAACCTAACATCAAGCCTCAGAGAATTGGAGAAACAGCAACAACAAAAATCCAAAAATACCAGGAGAAAAATAAATAAAGATTCAAGCAGAAAAAAATAAATAAATAAATAAATATACAGAAAATGAATGAAGCCAAAAACTTATTTTTTGAAAAAATAAACAAGACTGACACACCATTAGCTAAACTAATTAAGAACACAAAGGAGAAACCAGCAGTTGGTGTAATGGCTATGTTGCTGGACTCCTATGTAGTTGACTGCGGTTCAAGTCCTGGAACTGGAGGCTTAAACTCATGCCAGGTGCGTGTGCATGCATGCCCAAGGTCCCAAGAGGAGAACGGAGAACGGAGAAGGGTTGAGGCATGGCCATTCCCCCTTGGGGGGTGATTTCTCACTTTCTGTCTCTCTGTCTTTCTGGTGAGCACATGTGCTCTATAGCAAAAACCTCTCAAAAAGAAAAGAGAGAGAGAAAGGAACCATATAAATTCACAATGAAACAGGCACTATTGCAATAAGCACACTAAAAATACAAAAAAAATCATTACAGGATACTATGAGTGACTATAGGCCAACAACAAGAAAACCTGGATGAAATGACAAATTCCTGGATACATATAATCTACCAAGATTGAACTAGGAGGTCACAGAAAGCCTGAACTAGACCATAACAAGCAATGAGACTGAATCACTAATAAATAACCTCACAGTGAAGAAAAGCTCAGGTCTTGATGGCTTCAATTCTGAATTCTACAAAACATTTAAATAAGAGTTAACCCCCATTCTACTCGAGTTATTTTTAGAGATCCAAAAAACTAACTCTTTCAAATTCTTTTTATGAAGGCTCCATCACCCTCATTCTCAAAACAGACAAGGACATGACAAGGAAAACCACAGCACAATATCTCTGATGAATATAGGCACAAAAATTCTCAACTAGATACTAGCAAATCATATCCAACAACATATAAAAAAGATGTGCATCATGACCAGGTATGCTTTATTCCAGGGATACATGAGTGGTTTAACATACACAAAACCATAAATGAGTACATTTACACCATATTGACAGAAAGATATGATCAACCATATGATCATATCAATTGATGCAGCAGAGTGCTTGATAAAATGCAACATCTCTTCGTGATTAAGACTCTCAAAATTCTCATGGAAGAGTCATTTCTCAAAACGATAAAAACTATTTATGAAAAAAACAAAGGTGGGGCCAGCAGTTAGCATAATGGCTATGTGGCTGGACTCCCATGTAGTCGACTGTGGTTTGAGTCCCAGATCTGAGATGGTGGCGGAGGGGCCCCAGGAAACCCGGGGCCGCCCTTCCGGGCAGGGCGACGGCGGTGCGAGGCGCCCGAGGCGGCGGCGCGGGGCCGGGCTGCGGCCCGCAGCCGACCCGCCCGGCTACTGCCGCGTCTTCTACGTCCTGGGTGCCGCGCCAGAGCCGGGGCTGACGATGGCGGCGCCTCCCCGGCCTCCACGCTCCCCACGTGCCGGGCCGGCATCGGTGCGGGCGATCTGGAGACCAGGGTAGGATCCGCGAGCGCCGACAGACACCAGGCGGTAGGCAGGCAGAGAGTATGTCATTCCATCCTTGGCTCACAGATTCATGGCAGAGATGGTGAATTGATTCTCTTCTTCATCAAAGCAACCATTGTCTTCAGCATCATGCACCAAAGTGGGATAATGGTTATCTCTAAGTTCGCTGTGCATTATATGAGAGAAGAAATAGATGAAGACACGTCAATGGAAGACTTGCAGAAAATGATGCTTGTGGCTCTTGTACACAGATTACTAGTTTGTTTCTATGAGATAATTTGCATTTGGGGCTCAAGCAGAGCTAACCCAGGAAAGTTTATGCTAGGTTTTCCCGTCGTGACCTGCGATACATCAGTGCTTATTGCACCGAGTCGGGTGTTAGTGATCCCTTCCTCAAACTTTAGCATTACGACGTCCACTATACGGGCTCTGATCAAGAATTTTTCTATTGCTTCATTTTTTCCTGCTTTCATGACACTGCTGTTTTTTTGTTTGTTTAGTTTTTTTCAACATAATCGAACAGCCTATGAAATTGTGGCAGGAACCATTGTGGTGTAAAGAAACGGTGTCAGATGATGCTCAGGAAAGTCCTGAATCTCACACACTGTGGGATAATGACAAGACTAAATTATGTATCAAGGCCATCAGTGTCTCTAGGTTACATTAATTGATGATTTAGAAATTAAAGCAGTCACTTGCGTGTGATACAAGTGACGATATATTTTTGGAGAGGTTTTTGCTATAGGGCACATGTGCTCACCAGAGAGACAGAAAGAAAGAAATCACCGCCCCACCAGGGGGGATGGCCACATTGCAATCCCTTCTCCATTCTCCTCTGGGGATCTTGGGCACACACGCACAAGCACCCAGTGTGAGTTTAAGCCACCCGGTCCAGGACTCGGTCCAGGACTTGAACCGCAGTCGACTTCATGGGGGTCCAGCGACATAACCATTGCGCTAACTACTGGTCCCACAAGTGACAAATTTGAAAGTATTGATTTTACGTGAATGCCAAAGAATTTTTCCAGAAGAAAAATGTGTTAGATTCAAGTGTTAAAATTTTTAGATCAAAAACAAGGCATGTGGTTTCATAATCAACAATGGACAATAACACTTTAAGATCTAAAACATTAGAATTTGCTGAAAGCCTTTTCAGCTTTGAAATCTCCAAGTGAAATTTTTAAAACTTATTTTGGTATATCCCAAAATGATGGAAAATGTCCTGTTGTGTTTTGTAAACACCTACATAATTCATCTTTTAGTTAACAGTTCTTAGGGAAATTGTCTTTGTGTTTTGTAGAGAGGGAGTAAGGACACAAGTTAGATAATCTGCTCATCTTCTGCCCCAGCTGGTGGTGCGTTCACTGGAAGGTTCGTGTGAGGCAGGCCAAGCAGTTCCCTGACCTGAAGCTCCCTGGTCTGGACCTCAGCCCACTGTGGAGAAGACGAAACTGTACAGCTGTTCTCAATGCCTCCTCACATACCAGAGGGGCACAGGGGCAAGTTTTCTGTGGTGATAAAAAGTATTAAGTCATTTTGCTATATTATCATTGATTTTGTTTTTAAAGGAAGGGTAAGGTAGTGATTGCTTTACCAAGGAAACTGGACTTTTAATAAACTGAACTTGAGTTCATATGCAGTGTTCCTAGTGCCCCAAGTCAAACTATAACTATGCAGGGAACAATGACTTCATCCAGCTATTGCATATTTACCATCAAACAATATTCCCAGGTTGTGCACAACATGAAGAAGGTATTAGTCCTTCTCAGTGTTCTCAGTGTGACTGTAATTCTGTCTGTACACATACTATGTGTGGTTGGGAAAGTAGATGCACTTCCGCACAGGAATGGAGAAATACATTGTGACTGCACATGCAATACTTCCCTTCTATACTCTATATAGTTGCATGACTGTGGAAGCATGAGTTAAAAGACTGTATGTCATTAACTCTCAATACTAGTAGTCCATAAGATATTAGCACTTTTCCTAAATGGACTGTTCCTCAAAGCAAGGGGGAGTATCTTTTCCAGAGATTGTTAGGTTCTTTAATCTCCTTTTGGGCCTGCTCTGGTTGAACTGTTGAGGAAAGTGTTAAAGTAATACTTTGGGTATTTTCCTCTGCAATTAATTTTTCTACTGAAGCAAGGTTGTGGGGTTTTAATGTGTGTGTGCTTTTATTAGCTGTCCCAGTTAGCCATGTTGAGATATACCTGCACTACTTATAATTTTAAGTCTTACTGAATTCTTAGGCATTCTCACCACCTCTGATATTTTTCCAAAAGGAAAAAACACTAAAGTATATTGTACAGTTCAAATGAGAGTGCTTAAGGGTCCATCTAGGTTCTTTAAGGTTCTTGGTCTTAAATACAGTAACAAATGCAAGACATTATCACTGTACCAATTTTTAAAGTAGGTTTTTCTTGGACATTAAAAACTGAAAATAATCACTATTTGCTGTCTATCGAAAAAGTAATGATGTCCTAATACCTTTTTATTGTAACATTTCATAAACCATGCTTTTCAAAATAATTTTGTATTGAATCTAATATAACAGCAAAAAAAAGAAAGAAAGAAAGAAAGAAAGAAAGAAAGAAAGAAAGAAAAAGAAAGAAAGAAAGAAAGAAAGAAAGAAAGAAAGAAAGAAAGAAAGAAAGAAAGAAAGAAAGAAAGAAAGAGAGAAAGAAAAGAGAGAACCTGGATGAGATGGACTAATTACCGGACACATATAATCTACCCAGATTGAGTCAGGAGGACATAGAAAGCCTGAATAGGTCCATAACAAGTAGTGAGATTGGATCAGTAATAAATAACCTTCCAACAAATGAAACCCCAGATCCTAATGGCTTCACCTCCAAATTCTACAAAACTTTTAAAGACAGTTAACCTGCATTCTACTTGTTATTTCCAAAGCTCCAAAAGGTTTGTTATACTCCCAAATTCATTCTATGGAGCCTCCACCACCCTTATCCTTAAAATGGACAAGGACATGACAAGGAAAACTATAGACTGTATCTCTGAGAAATATACATGAAAAAATTATCAACATGATACAACCAAATCATATCCCACAACACATAAAAAAGATTATACATCACCACCAGGTAGGCTTTATTCCTGGGATGCAAGGGTGGCTCAACATACACAAAAGCATAAATAAACACACCATATTAACAGAAAGGAAGACAAAAACTACCTAATCTTATCAATTGATGCAGAAAAAGTATTTGATAAAATAAAACATCCATTCATGGTTAAAACTCTCAGCAAAATTGGCAGAGAAGGTCCATTCCTCAACACAATAAAAGCTATCTATGAAAAACCCATAGCTAACATCATTGTGAATGGGGGAAAGTTAAAAACTTTTTTCATTAAAAGCTAGTACAAGACAAAGATGCCCAGTTTCTCCACTCCTATTCAAAATATTACTGGAATTCTTTGCCACTGCAATCAGAAAATAAAATAAAATAAAATAAAATAAAATAAAAGGCATTCAGAAAGAAAAGAAGAGATGAAATTATCTCTCTTTGCAGATGAAATGATTGTATACATAGAAGACTCAATGGTATCCATGAAAAAAATCCTGGAAGTAATAAATGAATACAGTAAAGTTTCAGAATACAACATCAGCATACAAAAATCTATAGCATTTCTGTATACAAACAGCAAGAGAATGAGAAATAAATGAAGAAAATAATCCCATTTACCATAGCCACAAAAAAGTGCAAGATACGTAGGAAAAAATCTAAGCAAAGAAGTAAAAGACTGCTACAAAGAAAACTATCAGAAGCTAAAAAAAGAAATTGAAAACAACACAAAATGTGGGAAAATATCCCATGTCCCTGGGTAGAACGAATTTATATAATCAAAATGACTATATAATGCAGTCCCAATCAAAGTACCAGAGACATCTTTCACAGATATAGAAAAGACAATCATACAGTTTGTCTGGAATCATAAAAGACCTTGTATTGACAAAGCCATTCTGAACAAGAAGAGTGGAGAAAGCCATTCCGAACAAGAATGGAGTAAGAGGCACCTCACTCCCAGACCCCAAATATTACAAAGTTGTCATAATGAAAACAGCATGGTTTGGGCACAAAAAACAGACAGGTGGACCAATGGAACAGAACAGAGACCCCAGAAATAAACCCCAAAACATACAGTCAACTGATTTTTGACAAAGGGTACTAGTCAATCCAGTGGGGAAAAGGAAAACCTCTCTAGCAAATGGTTCTGGATAAACTGGGTGTCCACCTGCAGAAAGATGAATCTCAACTTTAACAAAAATCAGCTCAAAGTGTATCAAAGATCTAAACCTAAGACTTTAAACTATAAAAACTACTGGTGGAAAACATTGGGGAAACTTTGGGAGATAGTAAACAAGACCACAAAAGCACTGGTAATAATCACAGAAATAGACAAGTGGGATTACATTAAAATTTTTAAAAAGAGGAAGAAGTTTCTGCACAGCAAAAGACATAGTAATTAGTATGAAAGGAAAAACCTCATAATGGGAGAATATTTTTGTAAACTATGCTTCATATAAAGTACTGATAACCAGAATACACAGGGAACACAAGTGGCTAACCCAGGAAAAAAAAAAAAAAAAGATAAACCCAATTATAAAATGGGAAAGTGAGTTGAAAAACAACTCTGTAAGGAAGTCATGTGAACAGCCAAAAGGAATATAAAATAATGATCAACATCTCTCTCATCATAAGGGAGTTACAGATCAAATGATCAGCATCTCAACATCATAAGGAAGTTACAGATCAAAGCCACAATGAGATACCATCTAACCCCAGTCAGAATGACTAAGAGTATTAAAAAAAAATGTTAAGTACTGGCAGAGATGTGGTGATAGGGGAACTCTCTCCTACACTGCTGGTAGTAATGTAAATTGATGCAGCCATTGTGGAGAACAATATGGATATTCCTCAAAGATCTACAAATAGAACTATCATATGATCAGCAATCCCACCCTAGGTATCTACCCAAAGGATAGGAGAATGCTTAGTTGGAAAATTACTTGCACATCTATATGTATTGCAGCATTATATTCTATTGCTACAACATGGGACCAACCCAAATGTCCTCGAATAGAAGAATGGATTGAAAAAGTGTGGTACGTGTACTCTATGGATTACTACCCAGTCATAAAAAAACAAGACCCTGGTTGTTGATAGAAAGTGGAGAAATATGAAAGAATTACTGCTGCATCAAGCAAGCCAGGAATTCTGGCTTGCTGAAGGAGCAACAATTTATGTTTCCACTTAATATATACCAACTTCCTGCACTATATGGCTGGAACTGAAAGATTAGAGGATATAGAGACATACCAAATTGTTATAGATACCAGATACAGTGTGGGAAGAGGTTGGGAGAAGGAGAGTGTGAGGAAGACATACAGGAGAAAAATAGGCAAGACATTTATAAGACACAGAAATGAATTATTATCTGTTGATAATAATGTGTATAGTTTCCTCCCTGGACTGGTGTGAAATGTATTTATGTTTAGAAAATTCACTTTACAAACTAAGTGATGTATAGTGATTAAATGTATAAAATAAAGTAAAAGAAAATATATTATTTTTAAAAAAGAAAGCCAGAATGTGGAGAGTGACTAATGTGAGGATACATTATAATCTTTAGACGCATGCAGAAATACGGTCCCATGAGCAGTGAATGCCACTAAAACGTGAATACAGTAGCTGCCTGTTGTTACTGAAACTGCAAAGCAGAATCCATCTAAAGAGAGTCTCATGTGTTTAGTCAGATTTTGTCAAAAAAGATTAGAAAAAAACTTACATAGAACTACATAGCACTAGGTGTCTTCCCATCCTCAGTCGATTAACATCTGAAAACAACTGGCTTGCATTCTACTTCCCCTTCCCCTATTACCTTTAAAAGATTAAACCTGGGCTCGGTTTTGGGCCATGGCTGTCTCTATCAGAGAAGTTGAGACCACCCAACCCCCACATTTCTTTATTTGTATGTCTTTGTGTGTTTATATTATATTTATTCTCTTATCCACAGCCCTCTCCCCACTCAGAAAATGTGTTCAGCTATACCAGTCATGGCACCAGAAGGCAAATCCAGGGCCAGAACTAGGAAGAGGGGAAGGTAGCAGGATAGTGGCTAGGGTCCTCCTGGTCTCTCAACCTACAGATACCTTAGGGACACAGTTGATGCCAACATTGGGTAAACAGAGACTCCTTCAGACCAGGGCAGTGGGACTTGGTATAATAGTCCAGCCAAGTCAGGAATATGGGTTCCCATCTCAGTTCAACCACTGAAGATATGGGGCCCAGCACCTCATTAATCACACTCCCTCACTGTCCTCCTTGTGGCTACAAAGATAGGGTTGGCCTCTTACAACTCATCCCCTGGAGTCATAAAGACACTCCCTGGAAACTTAAATGCACCAGTGATTTAGTTACAATGGCTTTAATGAAGAATTGTCTGGTATACTGAGCACTGAAAATGATGGGCAAGAGCCCAGTAGATGAGTAAATAAATGATTGTTACCTTAAAGGACTGTGAGTAAGAGTTGATGATAATATAAAGAATTAATAACACCCCTGGAGTCAGCAGTTGGCATAGTAGTTATGTCGCTGGAATCCCGCATGGCTGACTGCAGTTTGAGTCCGGGACCCAGTGGCTTGAAACTCACATTGGACAAATGTATGTACATGCCCAAGATCCCAGGAGGAGAATGGAGAAGGGATTGTGATATGGTTATCCCACTGAGGGGTGATTTCTCACTTTCCTTCTCACTGTGTCTGTCTCTCTCTCTGGTGAGCACATGCACCCTAAGGCAAATACCTCTTTTTAAAAAATAGAATTAACATCCCATGACTGCTTATCGTGTCTCAGAGGGAACTACTGTCTCTTCCCCCATAAACTGGAAAGGTTGTCGGAGAGGTTTGAGGGTCAGGGGCACCTGCTCCAGGCCTGGGGCTTCACTGGGAACTCCCCTAGTAGAGCTGAAAGTAAAACAGATTAGTTACCATCATACAGCCAATTTGGCTGTCAGGGTTGGACCCATAAAACAAATCTCTGGAGTTCTCCTGGTCCCTGTGTGACCCCTTGGTTTGACACTGAGGACCTCCTTCCAGGCTGTGTGTCCCAGAGGCAAGGGCATTATGGGAGCTGTCTGGCCATCTCAGGTTGCTCCTGGGACAACCTTACATTGGCCAGGCTGTGAGAAATCAATTTCTATGCTTTAGGATCACCTATCCTTATAGTATGCAGTAATAGCGACATCAAGAGACCTATACAGGAACTCTCTCCATGATAGATCCAGCAGCTGCCCTCCCAGGAGACCCAGTCCAACCCAGGACTGGGCTGCTCACACTCAGTGAGCTCTTGGTCTGACTCGGTGCCTTTACAACCCTCTTCTGCTCTTTGCCCCATCATGTGGACCCTGAGGATTGATTCTCTCTATTCCTTGGCTCTGGGGATGTTGTCCTGAGAGGTCTCAGGAATGAGGTTTCTCAGGAGTTAGGACCCCCAGCAGCTCTCCATAGATCTGTGACTATTCCATAAGAGGGATTGAACAGATTGGTCTGGTGGCCACTTTACCCATCACGTGACTTTTGGAGAGTGGGAGTGGGAAGCTGGGGCAGGAGGACCTCAGCAGAGTTACCTACTGCCCCCGCTCATCCTTGAGCCTCAATGCAGCTTGATCCAATGCAGCTGGGAACATGCTCGGTGTCCTTTGAGTGTCTTGTCTGAGGGGCACAGTGGCTCACTGGCATTCAGGCATGGTGGATAGTCAGCTATAAAAGACAGCTTTAAGTGTGGGATTCCCTCTCAACTGAGTAGTCTCAAGGTTTATGCCCAGTTCCATGCCCAGTGAGGGATTCTACCATCCAAAGGGCTGTACCACGTTGGAGAATTCAGGTATATCCCCCTAGAGTCTAAACCCCAGGACTTAGATACAGAACCTGGCATTCTGTGGAGATAATACCCCCCTCACTGCTGGAGAGAGCCCAAGGGAGTGCTCCTAAGAGTATGTTTAGTAAGCCAGCATTTCAACTCCTGCCCCAAGGTCCAGCCTAAGTTTTGTATTCATAACATTTCCAGAGAAGAAAGTGAAGTGGTGGGGGACCCTAGGGATAGGACTGGGGTGTCTCAGGTGCTCTCCACTATTAATCACCTCAGCAATGAGTCTCCTTCCAGGGCCCAGGCCTAGACCAGAGAGTCTTGAGGGAACTCCCTGAGGCCATCCAGGGAAAGCTTTAGGAGCTGTACTATTAGGGGCAGAGGTAGGGGTCAGGTCAAGAGAAGCCCATGGGAAAACGCATTGCCCATACCTACCCTGTCCTTAGCAACTCATGATGGGTGGCAGCTGGAGCTGTCATGGCCACCCCTAGTGCCCAGCTGTACACCGTAGGCCACAGCCTCAGGGAGTCCTGGCCAGGAAGGAGACTGCTCCCCTCCCAGCTTCACTTCAGGGTCTTGTGGGGCACAGTGTCCAAGAAACCCACATGTCCTTCCCCGCCCACCTGCCTGTCCTGGTTGTCTCTTTGATGCCCTGTACCCTGGGGCTGGGCACTGCCCATCCCCACACTCCCCTACCCCAGGTACCAGTGTACCCTTGGAGTCACTTCTACACAGCTTAAAGGCTGTGTACACCATGGCCATGTGAATTGGCTCATCTTCCAGAAAGTAGATGTCTCAGAGCCTAATAGTGAGTGAAGAGGGGTCTACAGAACATTGGGTGTGGGCGACCCAGCCTGACTATGCCTATGTGGGTGCCTGAGCATGACCGACTGTGTGATCAGTGTGTAGTACAAGAGCCCCGAGCCTAGGGAGAGTCCCTGATGAGGCTGCATCATATAAGGTCCTGCAACTCCTCTTGGGGTGGACTCATCTCAGTGGAGATATAGCTCTGGGTGTGAGGGGCTCCTGTGTAAGCTACACAAGGTCCCTGAAGGCTGGAGAGAAGGAGAGAGGTGGCCTGGCAAACATAATCACTGGTCTGGTGTTAACAGAAACTGCTGTGTGCTTCTGGGAGCTGTGCTGGTAGGATCCAGATGCCAACTGCAACATGTGTGAGTGGTCAGTCTTTGACCCTGGCTGCCCTCCAGGAGCTGAATCAGAAACAGCCCATATTGGGCAGCTCTGGGCACCCTGGCAAGCTTCTTGGAGCATAGATTCCTATTTGAAGAGTTGGGCTTCCCTGGGTTGTCTCAGGATGGGTGCTGGCCACATCTGTCCTTGAAGGTGGTCTGGAGCCAGGACAACTCTCAGCATTACCCTCTCAGGCAAGGCCTGGTTCATCTCTCTTCAAGAACCCTTCTTTCTTCTGGGTATGGGAGAGAGCTCAGTCTACTCAGGAAGAAAGGCTCTTCCAAGCCAGCAGAGACAGGTACTGTGGGGTAGGAACTGACCTGGGGATCCTTTCTTGTGGACATGGGAGCTGCCCTGAGAACCCGGGGTGGGGGGCCGGGGAGACAGGGGCAGTTCTGGTCTTCCATGCCAATGTATCCATCAATGAAACACTATTTGAACTCCTTCTCTGTGCCTGACTTTGTTCTTGCTCCCTGCTTATCCTAACAAAAGGGTCAGAGGGTGCTTAGGGCCCAGAGGCTGGTAAATCTTCCTAGTCTGAACTTCTCTGAAGAGTGCCCTCCAAGGGGCATAACACCTGGGGCAGGGGTATCCATGCCACCTATCCCTTGTCAGGATGCCTAAGTGCGCACAGGTCCCTTCAACCTGCTCAGCCCCGAGGAGATCATCTCAGAGCCTCTGGCCCCTCCAGGAGATGGATATAAAACCAAACTTCTGAGTTCCCTGTAGAACTCCTATTCTGGTAAGCCCCTGGCCTGCTGTTAGTCTCCTCTAAGCCCCAGCAGTACTGTGCCTTGCTCTACGCAGGTCTTGGAAGGTCTGGGAGGAAGGGAAAGGAAGTGCTAATTCACCATGTGCTTCTTCATCTATGGAAGGTCTTTGCTCAGGAAAAGGTCCATATATCCTTGTAGTATCTCCAGTTTGGGATCCCCTGCTAGTAGAAGCCTAAAAGGGCCCCAAAACCCCCAGCAAGTCAGATCTGCTCCAGGAGAGCTCTTAAGCTGAAGGCCCTAGGAAGTCCCAAGTGCCAAGGGCCAGGGGTGGCTTTGGCAAATGAGCCAGGCACCAACATCCTAGGCAGAGGACCAGGGGAGGAAGGTGGGCTCAGATGGGAGGGTCATGGAAGCCCAGTCTTGGCTGAGCCACAGGTAGCCTACGGTTGTTAGAGAGGGGATTGTGGGGAGCATGGCAATTTCTTGGATCAGGAATTAGTCCAGGTGGGGGCATCAGGAAAGGGGACCCTGCCCTCTGGGCTTCATCTGGCTTTCAGCCTGGCAGGGATCTAATAAGGGACTGGCAGGGATGTAAATATCTGTCCAAGAACAGGCCCAAAGGCTTTGTCTACAGTACACAAAGCATGGACATAGGGAGGCTGCAGTGTCCTTTGCTGATGGGGAGATGAGGAGTCCGACTCAGTGTAGAAGATCTCCAGCCAGTCCTAGCTCTGTAGGACCTTCCGCAGAGAGTTTGTCCTGGTCACTCAGCAGCCATGTGGGAATAGAAGATGCATCCACCCAGTCAGTGTGGCCATCACCAAGCCACAGTCACCCGTCTACCATGTATGGTGTGCATGTTATTTGTCATCAGCTGAACCATCACCCAGAAAGTGTCTTCTTTCCCCAAATACATGAGTAGCATGACTGTGAGGAGGTCAAGGCCAGGGCGGTAGCCCACCTCCTGCAAGAGCCAAAGTCATCATGTGAGGACTGTTCCTGGGAGGCCTGATCTCACCCGTGAGAACTGATCTCACTCAGGAGTACATTTACTTTACCTACAAAAGCTCGCTCACCTGGCAGGGTTCTGACCTCACCTGGGAAAGCTCTTATCTAACCTGGCAGGGCTGACCTTGCCTGCCCACAAATCCAGGAGGATCAAGGGTGTAGACTCTGGGCATCATGATTTTGGAGGTCAGTGTGCATCTCAGTCATAGATGAGCTCCTAGGGAAACACCTGCTTGGCCCAAGGTTGTGAGGTCCCAGAAGAAGGAAGGCTAAAGTAAGGAGGTGCTTGGAGGCCATCTACCCTGAAGCCAGATAGAGCTGCAGTGCTAACATTCGCACTAACTGTCCTCAGGTCTCATTGCATGGAGATTGAAGAAATAACTTATTGAGGCATGGCAGTGCCTTAGGATCCCTGACTGCCCCATACTCTGGGAAACTCTGAAGGTGCTAAACTGCCAGACAAAGAAGTACCTGCTGAGTCATGTCAGCTGCTTTTCTTCAAGGGGATGGCCTAAGGGGGCAAAGCCACCTGGGCCAACACACTCTTCCCCAGTGGAGATCAGAGTCGTAGACCCTGCCAAGTGTCCACAGGATCCACATTCGAGAGTGAGGTTCATGGCCATTTCCAGTGGACATATTACACCCTTGAGATGTAACTCAGATGGGACTTCCTGAAACACTGCCCAGGGCCTAGGCCTCAGTCCACTGCAGAAAGAAGGCTCATTTTTTTTTCTGAGAAATGGTGGTCAGGTCCAGTGAGACCAGGAGTCTGAATCCACACCGCTTTCTCCCTCAGCTTATATTCGAGATACCCTTCATTCCTGGCTTGGAATTCTGTGACAGGGGAACCCATGCCTAGACAGTCCTGGAATAGGGCTTGGGAAGATCACTTTCAGATATGACGTCCGCAGGATGTGGAACAAGGCCTGCTGCCTAGGAAAAGAGAAAACAGGGTTTTGTATGTGGGTGTGTCATGTTTATACTCTTAGTTAAGCTTTATGTAAAAAAACAAAAAAATCCTGACATGGGGGCTCGCAGATGGCATAGTTGTTGAGGATGCTCTACTCTCATATGGCTGATTGTGGTTCAAGTCTTGGACCTGGTGGCTTGCTTTCTGACTTTCCCTCTATCTCTCACTCTGTCACTCTCTGGTCAAATTAAAAATAAATAAGTAAATAAGGTAAAATAAAGTTAAATAAAATAATTTATTTTTAAAGAACTTCTGACATGTTAGCGTAATGGCTATGTTGCTGGACTCCCACTTAGTTGACCGTGGTTCACGTCCCGGACCCGGTGGCTTAAAACTCACGCCAGGCATGTGTGCGTGCGTGCCCAAGATCCCGAGAGGAGAATGGAGGAGAAGGGATTGCGGCATGGCCATCCCCGCTGGGGGGTGATTTCTCCCTTTCTGTCTCTCTGTCTCTCTGTCTGTTTGGCGAGCGCATGCACCCTATAGCAAAAACCTCAACAACAACAACAAAAACTTCTTACATGATAACCAAAGTTTGGCTACTGTTTTCTGACAGAAAAGTCTGGTCTCCAGGGTGCCTCAGCATTTTTCAAGTATTTTGTAATATATACATGTAAGCAAGTGAAAATATCTTATGCATACAGTTGAATTCATTTCTTTTTTCATTAAAGTAGATTTTTCCTTAGTTTGCATCCATGAACATTTTGTCTTTGGGAGGATGCACACTCTGACAAACAAACAGTACCAAAATTTCTAAATGATCTTACAAAGAGATTGTACATTTCTTTTTTCATTTTTTTTTTACTGTCCTAAATTGTTTATTAGGTATGAATTTTACAAACATTTCTTAGATCAGCGGTAACGGTGGAGCTGGAGAGTGCTGTGCCTTCTCCAAGCTGCACAGGCGAGAGCCACCCATCGTGTGGTGGAACTTGTGGCCCTTTCCAAGGGCTGGGCTCTTGAGGCCTGCGGATGTCAGCCCACGCATCTCCCTGTACTTGTGGACTGGCTTGGTAATCCACTGGGTGTCAGGGTTTCTTCTGACAACCTTATGGAATGGATCAATGAAGATAACCTCAAAGAATGTGTATGCGGAATCTTCACTGACCCAGTAAGAATTCCGGACTCTAAGAGCCCCACAGTGGGTCCAGCTCGCTCCTCTGCAACAGACTGGAGGCTCCGAGCAAACCTGAGCTGGTTAACACCATGACGGACAGGCTTGCCATAGGTTGCGCCCTTGGGGACTGGGCGTTTGCTGCCTCCACGCGGAACAGGAATCCTCTATATCACATAACCTTGCTTCACCTTGTAGCCCAGTCTGCGCGCTTTATCCGGCGGGGTAGGGTGGGGAGGGACACCCGGTGCAGCGCAGAGAGCTGGCGGTACTGCCAGCAGCGAACCCGCAGGAGAAAGCGCATCACGTCGGACTGCTGCTTCTGCCACGGCTCCTGGATGTACTTGCACGCGCCTATCTTGGTTTACCTGATGGCTGCCGCCAGACGGAAAGGAAAAAAAAAGGCAAGAGATTGTACATTTCTACCAGCAAAAAAAAAAAAAAAAAAAAAA
>NW_006206460.1:1704520-1706830 GCF_000334495.1 Tupaia belangeri chinensis | reverse complement strand
AGTTTTTGTGGCTCACATCCTCAACAGTAATCATGGCCAGTTTTGTGAATTTTAGCCTCTCTAAGAGGAATGTGTACTATCTCATTGTGGGTTTTTTTATTATTTTTATGTTAACTTTGAAAATTAAAAATTACTGTCAGAGAGTGTGTGCTTACCAGAAAGTAAGAGGGAACGAGGGAGAAAGCACCCCACAACGGGGCTTGTTACACTATAATTCCTGCTCCTCCATCTACCACAAATTTGAGGTACCCATGCTCATTTGCCTAGCATGTTTTTCCAGCCACTGGGGCCTGGATTTAAACCATGCAGTCAGCCATGTGGAATCAGCACTTAGTCATTAGACTGCAGGCCAGTCCTCCTTGTATGGGTTTTAATGTTGAGCATTTTCCCCACATAGAAACATATCCTTCTCTAAGCCAGCCAGGGAACCTGAAGCAGGATTGAACCTCAGCTCCAGCCCCAGCCCTAGCTCCCAACCTCTGAGCACCCCCTCCCCAGCCAGAAAGATCGGGAAAGCTGTAAGTTCTCAAGCAGAATCAATCTCCATCTGCAGGATCCTACCCAGTCAGGGAACCTGAGGCAGGGCTGAACCTCAACCTCAGCCCCAGCCCCAGCTTCCAACCTGAGAGACCCCCTCTCCTCTGAGCCAGAAAGAGGGACTAGACAAGTCTATAATTATAATTTTCAATTATCTTAGTATCATGAGGCTCTCAGAAATCCTTGCCCAACACTGAACCACCAGCAAAAAAAAAAAAAAAAAAAGGAGAAACTGCTCTTCAGAAACCCAAATAGAAGACTCCTCCCATGGGGATGACATTGTTAACCACAGCAGAAGAGATACCTTGGCACAGAAGCAATTCACAGCAAAGGGAAGAAAACTAGTTCCCATTTACAAAAACATTCTCTAAAGAGTTATGCAAAAGGAAATACATTACCAAATGTCTAAAAGTCACAGAAGAGCCTCAAGTATGAAAAAGGAAAAAAAAAAAAAACTAGGAAATACATCTTCATCAAAAGGGCACAATAAATCTCCTCCATCTTTTGAAAAAAACAGAAGTAGTTACCAAAATGTCAGAGAAAGAATTCAGAAAATTCATGGTGACAAAACTCAATGAGATGGAACAGAAAAAAAGACAACGAATTCCAGGAGATGAGGGAGTCCTTCCATAATTTGAAAGAAGAAATGGACACCATAAGAAAGAATCAAATGGAATTGTTAGAGATAAATACTGTAATACAAGAAATCAAAACCTCTCTCAAAAATATTAAAAGCTGATTAGACCATGTTGAAGATCAAATCTTGGGCGTAGAAAACAAAACCTATGACCTGGGGGTGGGGGGGGAAGAAACACCAAAAGAGAGAAAATAACAACAACAACAAAATGAGGATACTATTCAAGAAATACTAGATTCCATTAAATGTCCAAACATCCAAATAATTGTTATCCTGTAAGGTGAAGAAACTAACAAGGGCACTGAAAATCTATTCCACAAAATCCTGGAAGAAAACTTACCAACTCTAGAGTGGCACTCAAACATCCAGACCCAAGAAATACAAAGGGTTTCAAATAGAGTCAACCCAGAGAGATCCTCTCCATGGCACATCATAGCCAGCCTGACCAAAACCACAGATAAAGAGAAGATACTAAAATTGGCAAGAGAAAAACATCAAGTAACTTACAAAGGTTATCCCATCAGGCTAACACTGGATCTTCAATGGAACAACACAAGCAAGGGAAGAATGGGAAGGTATACTGAGAGTGTTAAGAAAAAAACAATTTCAATCAAGATTATTACTCTTGGTAAGACTATCCTTCATATGAGAGAAAAAGAGAAAAATCTTCTCAGACAAACAAAACCTAAAAGAATTTCCCAATGCCAGACTAACTGTTAAACAAACTATGCAGAAAATAAATGAAAGTAAAAGCTGGTTCTTTGAAAAAATAAACAAAATCAACATGCCTCTATCTAGACTAATTAAGAAGAGAGAAAGGAACTAGAATCAAATTCACAATGAAGCAGGCAATATAACAACAGACATAATAGAAACTAGAAATGGAAAATTATTGATGATGACATGCATAATTAAGCCACTATGCAGTATATTGTGGATGGGAAATCACATTTTTTATACTGTGACGATGCTTAAGGAATGAATGCAAATTAATTAATTTTTAAAAAGTTTCAGGGGAGGGCGCCCCTCCATACCGGGGGGCGCGCCACGCGGCCGGGGGGGCTCACGCCCCCCCCCAGCGCAGCCGCGCGCCGGGAACGGCCTGGCCGGCGACCCCCCCCTGGGGGGCGCGGCCA
>NW_006206460.1:1700459-1702527 GCF_000334495.1 Tupaia belangeri chinensis | reverse complement strand
AAAAAAAAAAAAGTTTCAGGGGAAAAAAACAGGAAAACTGTTTTTCTTGAAATTAAAAAAATGCATAAAAAATACCTATTTGATGACTGCAGTAAGCTATATAGCCCCAGCTAGGTACTAGTTTATAGTATGTTCATTCTACTCACTGAGGTTTATGCCTAAAGTCAGACTTGTGTTTATGCATATGTATATATCAGCTGTGTTTGCTATTGAAAATATTTAAATTAATTAAGATCTTTAGTGAATCAATAAAATGTGGAGGGGAAAGGCATAGAAAACAGCCATGGATATCAGAGACAGTGTGGGAGGATGGTGGAAGATAGCAGAGAGTGAGAGAGAGGGAATCAAGGAGGGAAAAAAAGCAAAATATACAAGAGAAAAAGAAATGGAAAATTATTTGTTGACAATAACACATATGTTGATGTCCTTGATTGAACCAATATTACAATGTATTCTGGATGGAAAATCTCATTTTGTATGCTATAATGATGTATAGTAAATGAATGTAAATAAATAAATATATATGTGTGTGTGTGTGTGTGTGTGTGTATGAAAAGAAATACATAGCATCATCAGAGGATACTATGAGTGACTATATGCCAATTAAAAATAAAACCTGGATGAGATGGACTAATTCCGGGACATACATAATCTACCAAGATTGAGTCAGGAGTACATAGAAAACCTGAATAGGCCCATAACAAGTAATAAGATTGGATCAGTAATAAATAACCTTCCAACAAAGAAAAGCCTGGGTCCTGATGGCTTCACCTCTGAATCCTACAAAACCTTTATAGAAGATTTAATTCCCATTCTACTTAAGTTATTTCTAAAGATACAAAAGTATGGAACACACCCAAATTCATTATATGAAGCATTTATCACTCTTATCCTTAAAATGGACAGGGACATGACAAGGAAAAAAAGTGTAGACTAATATTTCTGAGGGATATTAGTAAAATGTAAAATTTCTCAACAAGATAATAGCAGATCATATCTAACAACATATAAAAAAGATTATACCTCACAATGAGGTAAGCTTTATTCCTGGGATGCAAAGGTGGTTCAACATACACAAAATCATAACCATATTACACCATATTAATAGAAAGAAATATAAAAACCATATGATTATATCAACTGATGCAGAAAAAGCATTTGATAAAATACAACATTCCTTCATGATTAAGACTCAGCAAAATTGTCAGAGAAGGCCATTCCTCAACACAATAAAAACTATCTATAAAAAAACCATAGCAGGGACCAGCAGTTAGCGTAATGGCTATGTCGCTGAACTCCCATGTAGTCAACCGCGGTTCAAGTCCCGGACCTGGTGGCTTAAACTCATGCCGTGTGTGTGTGTGTGTGTGTGTGTGTGTGTGTGCGTGCACGTGTGTGTGCTGAAGATTCCAAGAGGAGAATGAAGGAGAAGGGATTGTGGCATGGCGAGGGTGATTTCTTGCTTCCTATCTCTCTGTCTCTCTCTGTCTTTCTGGCAAGCACACGCACCCCTACAGCTAAAACCTCTCCAAAAAAAAAAAAAAAAAGCAAACATCATTCTGAATGAGAAAAGCTAAAAGCTTTTCCAATAAAAATTAGTACAAGACAAGGATGTCCACTTTCTCCAGTCCTTTTTAATATATTACAGAAGTCCTCACCAATGCAATCAGAAATAAGAATAAAATAAAATGCATTTAGATAGAAAAAGAAGAGGTGAAATATCTTTATTTGCAAATTACATGGTTGTATACCTAGAAGGACCCAATGGTATCCATGAAAAAATTCCTAGAAGTGTTAACTGAACACAATAAAGTTTTGGAATACAATATCAACATACAAAAATCTATAGTATTTCTGTATACAAACAGCAAGAGAATGAGAAAGAAATGAAGAAAATAATTCCATTTACCATAGCCACAAGAAGTATAAGATACCTAGAATAAATCTAACCAAAGAAGTCAAAGACCATCACAAAAAAAAAGAGAGAAGCCAAAAAAGAAAGAAAGAAAAAGAAAAAAGGAAGAAAGGAAGGAAGGAAGGAAGGAAGGAAGGAAGGAAGGAAGGAAGG
>NW_006206460.1:1673239-1700393 GCF_000334495.1 Tupaia belangeri chinensis | reverse complement strand
AGAGAGAGAAAGAAAGAAAGAAAGAAAGAAAAGAAAGAAAGAAAGAAAGAAAGAAAGAAAGAAAGAAAGAAAGAAAGAAAGAAAGAAAAAATAAACTGAAAATGACACAAAAAGTGGAAGGACATCCCATGTTTCTGAATTGGAAGAATTAATATAATCAAAATAACAGTTCTACCCAAATTAATCTACATATTGAATGCACTCCCAATCAAAATACCAGAGACATACTTCGCAAATCTAGAAAAGACTATCATACAATTTGTCTGAATCATAAAAGACTTCGTATTGCCGAAGCCATCCTGCACAAGAAGAGTGGAGTAGGAGGCACCTCACTACCTGAACCCAAAATATTTACAAAACTGTGATAATAAAAACAGCATGGTATTGGCACAAAAACAGACCAATGAAACAGAATAAAGACTCCAGAAATTAAGCCCCAAATACAATCAACTGATTTCTGACAAAGGGTACCAGTCAATCCAGTGCAAAAAGGAAAACCTCTTTACCAAATGATGCTGGAAAAACTGGGTATTCACCTACAGAAAGATGAATCTAAACCCCTACTTCTCACCATTGGCAAAAATCAAGTCAAAATGGATCAAAGATCTAAACCTAGGGCCTTGAACTATAAAACTACTGTTGGAAAGCACTGGGGAAACTCTGGGAAGGCATTGGGGTAGGCAAAGACTTCTTAAATAAGACCCCAAAGCACATGCAATATTCCCAAAAATAGACAAGTGGAATTACATCACATTAAGAAGGTTCTGCACAACAAAGACACAGCAATTAGTATGAATTGACAACCCTCAGAAAGGGAAAATATCTTTGTAAACTATGCTTCAGATAAGAGGCTGATAACCAGCTACTCAAGTAGCTTCCCCCAAAATAATAATAATAATAATAATGAACCCAATTAAAATGTGAGAAAATAGCAACTCTCTAAGCCAAAAGGTATATAAAAAATGTTCAACATCCCTCATCATAAGGGAGATGCAGATCAATAGCATGATGAGATACCACCTAACCCCAGTCAGAATGACTAAGATTTAAAAAAAATAAAATAAGTGCAGGCAAGGATGTGGTAATAGGGGAGCTCTCCTAACTGTTGGTGGGAATGTAAATTGGTCCAGCCACTGTGGAGAACGATATGGATATTCCTCAAAAATATGCAAATAGGGAACCAGCAGTTAGCGTAATGGCTATGTCACTGGACTCCCACGTAGTTGACTGCGGTTCGCGTCCCGGACCCGGTGGCTTAAAACTCACGCCGGGTGCATGTGCGTGCGTGCCCCAGATCCCAAGAGGAGCATGGAGGAGAAGGGATTGCGGCATGACCATCCCCCCTGGGGGGCGATTTCTCGCTTTCTGTCTCTCATGTCTCTCTCTGTCTGTCTGGCGAGCGCACACGCCATATAGTGAAAATCTCTCCAAAAAAAGAAAAAAAAAATCTGCAAATTGAACTACCATATGATTCAGCGATCCCGCTCTTAGGTATCTTTCCAAAGGACAGGAGAATGCTTAGGAAAGTGCTTGCACAACTATGTATATTGTGGCATTCAAAATTGCTAAGACATAGAACCAACCCAAATGTCCATAAACAGAAAAATGATTTGAAAAATGATGGCACATATACTTTATGGAATACTACTCATAAAAAACAGCACAATTCTGGTTTTTGATAGAAAGTAGAAGAATATAGAAGATTTACTGCTGAGTGAAATAAATCTAGCTATGAAGGAGAGACATTGTGTCTCTACTTTACACCTGTTGTCCACACTCTGACTGAAACTGAAAAATTAAAGGATATAGAAACATGGAAAATTGTTATAGATACTAGCTAGCTACAGTGTGGGATGAGGGTGGGAAAAGGAGGAAAGACATTAAGGAGAAAAATATAGAGGCAAGACATTTATGGGACACAGAAATGGGTTATTATCTGTTGATGGTAATGAGTATAGAATCCCAAACTGGACTGGTTAGAAATGTATTCATGTTGGAAAGTTCACTTCATAAGCTAAGTGGTGTATACTGATTGAATGTATAAAAGAAATTAAAATAAATAAAATATATTAAATAAAAAAAGAAACATACCCTTCTCTGATGAAGTGTATGTGCAAATATCTTTGTCTCTTTGGAGGTCATTTTCTTATTTGTTTTTTGTTTTTTTGGGTTTTTTTGAGAGTTTTTCGCTATAGGGCGCGTGCGCTTGCCAGACAGATAGAGAGACATAGAGACAGAAAGCAAGAAATCATCCCCCGGGGGGATGGTCACGCCGCAATCCCTTCTCCTTCATTCTCCTCTCGGGATCTTGGGCATGCACGCACACGTGCCCGGTGTGAGTTCTAAGCCACCAGGTCCAGGACGCAAACCACGGTCACCTACGTGGGAGTCCAGCGACATAGCCATTACGCTAACTGCTGGTTCCCTGAGGTCATTTTCTTATTGAGTTTAAGGGCTTCTTTATATATTCTGGATGTAAGTACTTTATTAGGTTTATGATTTGCAAATATTATTTATATTATTATTCAATTCATTTGTAGTGTGAAAGTTTATTGCCTTTATTTTTAGGGTTTTTTTCTCGTAGTATGCTTGTTCTTGCCAGAGAGAGAGACAGAGAGAAAGGGTAAATGAGAAATCACCCCCAAGGGTGATGGCCACATTGCAATCCTTCTCCTCCATTCTCCTCTCATAGAATTTTGCCCATGCACACACACATGCCTGACATCATTTTCAAGCTGCTGAGTCCAGGATTTAGACCATACAATTTGCTATGTAGAATCCAGCTCATTAACCACCATGCCACCTGCTGGACCAGTGGGAAATTTTTAAAATAAAGTCCCCTTAATATTTTTTTATTCATGAACTATAAATTTGGTTTTTATCTAAAACCTCACCACCAAATGAAAGCAGATTTTCTACTCTTCTAAAACTTTTGCCTTTTCCTCAGTTTGTTTTTATTTCAAAATCAAATGAGAAACAGAGTGAAAGAAAAAGCCCTGGTGGGGATGAAAGAAACAGAGAACTCTGAGTCTGGACAGCCACAATTACTGTGGAACTGGAGTGTGGAATTTGGTGTTCACCATGCTATTCTTTATATATTTTTTTTCATAAAGCAAAGAAAACTTAACAGAGAACTTAACATTTTAAAATTTTTTTAATATATTTTTATTTCAATTTTTGTGTGTATGTCTAGATATACTATTTATTAAGAACAACATTGATTTGAATTTTAACAGTAGAAATTTAGAAAGCACATTCTTACCAACCATGAACCCCTTCAGATTATTTATTTTTTTAGTTAGCATAAAAGTTTGTGTTGGGCAGGTTTAAGTAAAAGGCAGTTTATTCCAATTAGGTAAAATATTTACCTATATTGCTTCTTAAGTGCATCTTTAGTTTTAGAAATAAAACAATCTATATGAGCAGCTGGTTTACTCTCTTGATTTATTGTAGGTATTAAAAGTTACTTTCTTGCGCTTCCACATTGGCAGGTTGGTATTTCCTGACACTATGAGGTTTGTTTTGTTTTGTTTTGTTTTGTTTTGAGAGGTTTTTGCTATAGGGCGCGTGCGCTTGCCAGACAGACAGAGAGAGACAGAGGGACAGAAAGCAGGAAATCACCCCCCAGGGGGGATGGTCATGCCGCAATCCCTTCTCCTCCATTCTCCTCTCGGGATCTTGGGCACACACGCACATGCACCCGGCGTGAGTTTAAGCCACCGGGTCCGGGACTCGAACCGTGGTCGACTACGTGGGAGTCCAGCGACATAGCCATTACACTAACTGCTGGTCCCATGATACTATGAGTTTTTAAAAACAAATTGCTTTTGAACATTTTTCTCAGGAAAGAAAGAAAAAAATAATTATCTTTCCACAGTTGAAAATAATTTCTCAGAAGTTAAGAGGAAAATCATCTAAATAAGGCACCACTTCTGATAAAGAAATGAGGCAGCTTCAAATTAAAAATACAAATTTAAATGTAGTAGTTTATAAAATATTGAAAACTAGCTAAAATTACATGCATAAGCATTTAATCAATAGTAAGAGGAACAACAGAACTTAAATATGATAGGGTTTATCCACAATAAATATTTTTAGTGCAAATAGCGCAGAAAATTTTCTCAAAGCAAGATCATAGGAGTCTAATTTGTATAAAATCAGTCTGAGTGCTGTATGTAATCCATATATTTATAAATTCAGCCACTGTGATGAAATGCCAATTTGCAAATCATAAGTATAAAATAATGTGCTTAGCTTGTGTTCCATTCCTCTCTTGGCAGTTCATTTTTATTTTTCCAAGAAAATCTACAGTGGAGCATGGCACTGGCTGTGCATTGCTATCACCTGTTGAAGCTTCTCTTCCTTGGCTCTTCGACAGTGGCAAATTGTTCTCTTTTCCATGAAGCTACTGAGAAAATCATCAATTTCAGTTTTTCCCTCCAAGAAATCTTCGGCAATATTATCAGATTCTTCTTGAGCTTCATGTGCAACCACTTTCAGTCTTGCCTGGAGAGCACTTGCACTACAGCTCTCACTGAGTTCATGCTGCCTTTGCATTTTCTTTTCAAAAGTAGATTTCATTTGTGTAAGTAATTCATACTTACCTAAAATGGTTTGCCTTTTGGCTTCTAAGCTGTGCTCCAAAAGGAGATTTTTTTCTTGCCAGTTCCTCAATATTTCTTACTAAGTCATTTTTGTCAGTAATAATCTGTTTTAGTTGAGGCAAAGTCACAAACTGTTCTAACAATAGCTCCTCTTGTTCATTCATATCTGTGAGTTGTGACACACTTAGTTCCAAGAGTTCTGGAAATGCATCGGGGACATCTGGCATCTTGTAACCAAAACCATTTTGGCTTATGGGTGAAGTGTCCTTTGTGGGAACGGGTAATGGCGGATTTGCAAGGACAAAGAAATGAAGGAGCTGCGGGCTTGGCTGTGGAGTAACTTGCTGTTGAAGAAGAAACAGTGTCAGCAACAGATAAAGAAGTGATATTCCTATTCGCTTCTTGTAGGGGAAATGTTGGAAGAAATGGAAAACGCTCAGAAGCATAAGGAGGCATCCCACCTGGGTTACTGTATAGGTATGGAAATGCTGTTGAAGTAGGAGCTGAAACTGGAGGAGTCTTCCAAAACTCATCCAGTAGACTCTGAATAATTTTTCCAAGGTCTGAGTGCATTGTGAAGTTGTTTACTAATGGAGAGGTAACATATATTCCTTGTTTATCCATTAAGTGGTGTCCTATTGGTGGATAAACACTGATCACTGGTTTTTCCTGAGGAAATTGTGGAGGAAGCAATATATTAATATTAATAGTCAGGTTGTTTACGGTGAATGGCAATCTGTATTCCACATCTTTCTGTATTTCAGCTATACTAGAGTGGGAGTTCCGGAGGGACTCGATCAGGCGCTGCTTCTGCTGCGGGGGGGGGTGGAGGCCCGGGGGGGGGCGGGGGACCCAGCTGCGGAGGAGGTGCTCTTGGTCAGGGGAAGGAGCCACCTCATCCTCCTTGGGTCCCCGGCCCGAGGCCCCGGCAGGCTTTGGCCTGCTCCTCGCATCAGCTCTGCCCGGCGGGTCTCCAGTCACGGAGGAGCTGGCTGGGACGCTGGTGTCCCGCCCGGGCGGCGGCGTGTCCGCTAAGCTGGATGAGGAGCCGGGCCTGGGGACAAGCTGCAACAGCAGGCGCCGAAGAGGGGCAACTTGCAGCCCTGGACAGAGAGTCCCACCTCTGGCCGCACACCCGGGCCAGCCAGCCAGGCAGCCCCACCACCCGAGCTCCCGCGCCCGGCCTCCGTCACCTGCGTGCCCCGCCCCCTCATGCGCGCCCCGCCCTATTTCAATTTTTTATACTTTCAATCACATGTATCACTTACCTTGTAAAGTGACTATTCTAACATGAATACATTTCTCACCAATCCAGTTGGGGATACTACACACACTATATTCAACAGATAATAACCCATTTCTGTGACCCATAAATGTCTTGCATCTCTATTTTTCTCCTTAGACTGTTAAATGTTTCTTCCTTTTGCCCCTCCCACCCAGCCTCATGCTATTTTTTAATAATGATTGATATTATCTCAAATATCAAAACAGCCCCCAGCTTCCCCAAAAGTGAAAAAATGTGGATATACACTGCTAAACACAGCAAATCTGCTTTATTTTTATTTGCTCTACCATCATTCCTCCCACGTGTGTCTTGATCCAGTCCTTGAAATGGCTCTCCCTGAAGCCAGGCCCTCTGCTCTCTAGCCCATACCCACAGACCCACCCACCTCAGCCAGGGGCTATGTCCTCTCTGCTGTGCTCTCCAGGGGCCTGTTAACGACACAAGACACCCCTAACCACTCTGTCATGTCCTCAACCTCAACCCCAACTCAGTGCCTCTAGCCCTCCAGCCTACAGTTCAGGGGCTCCTTCCCTCTCTCCTACCCTGACCCTCATGCTACTGTCCTTTCTTCAAGTGGCCAGTTCCATTCAGTTCTCAGGTTGCATGTTTATACTCAGGAAACCCTCCTCCTTATCCCTTCTAGTAGTTCTCTACCCCTGATCCATGCAGGTCACCTGGAGGCACTTTTCACTATGCAGCATTGTTTTCTCTGCTGTGTCCTCTGGACAGTACATCTGTGAACCGTGTATATTCTGGCCCCACTTGCCTCAGCCTTTGGACCAGGTCTTGGAGCCTGGAGTTGCTCAATGCTTGGTGCCTGCTGGCTACTCCCTATGCCCAGAGAGCTTTCAGAGTTTGAAGTTGCCCCTGCAGTAAGATATACAGCCCCAGCTAGGTGCTACTTTATAGGATGCGTAAAGTTAGACTTGTGTTCATGGAAATGTATATATCACCTGTGTTTGCTATGAAAATATTTAGATTAATTAAGGTCTTTAGTAACTCAATAAAATGTGGGGGGAAAACAGTATAGAAAGTAAACATAGATACCAGAGTCAGTGTGGGAGGAGAGTGGGAGATGGCAGAGGGTAAGTGATGGGAATTCAAGGATGGGGGAAAAAAGCAAAACATACAGAAAACAAGACATGGAAAACTATTTGCTGACAATAACATGTTTGTTGATGTGCTTGATTGAGACAATATACAGTGTACTCTGGATGGAAAATCTCATTTTGTATGCTGTAATGATGTACAGTGAATGAATGCAAATAAATAAATTGAAATTTTTTTAAAAAATGAAGTTACCCCTGATCGCCAGACCTCTCCCTCTTTCCTGGGACCCCATTTGTGTCTCTATATCTCGAGTCTCTCCTGGGGCCCCTCGTAATCCCACAGGCCTTACTTGATGCCACTGGGGTCTCTGAAAAATATGTGATCTTGGAAGCAGACCTCACAAAGGATGGGTCAGGAAGCAAATGTCATGTGATCTGGCTCTGGAAAGTAGATGGAAGGAGTCCATGCAGTTGGAATAGGGAATTAATTAGAAGAGACTGAAAGTTAGAAGAGATTGAAGAGACTGAATTAATTAGAAGAGACTGAATAGGGAATTAATTAGGAGAGACTGAATTAGAAGAGACTTTTTTCAGTCTCATAATGTGTATTTCCCACAAATTATGAGAATGTAATAGGTTTCCTAAGTAAAAAATTAAGGAAGCATTTCATCTGTGTGCACTCACACGTGCGCACACACACACCCAGGAAACAGTCCACACCTGTACTGTCCCATAAGGCAGCCTCTGGCCACTTGAGGCTTTGAGCATTGGGAATGTGGCTTTATCCAAACCAAGATGAGCTCTGAGGGAAAAGCGTACACAGGGTTTCGAAGATTTAGTATGAAAGTAAGAATGTAAAATGTCTCATTAATAATTGTAAAAATAAAGATGATTTTGCAATTTATTACTAAAATGTCGTTATGACAACAGAACAGTTTTCAGTTTAAGAATACAAAACTCTAGAAAACAAAGTTCACCATAATTAAAAACCCTTATATGCAGTCAGCAAATATCAAGTAGGGTAAGTAGCACAGGTCTGAAGAATATATTTCATTCTATTTGTCCCAAATATGGTCAGTTAATCTGTACTAAGGAAGTTCTTCATTTTGTATTTGCAAAGGCTTGACATTCAATAAATCATATTTTAAAAGAAATTATGAAAATGTTGATTTCATATTTAAATGATGATATTTTGAACATATTGGCTTAAAAATCATTAAAATTAATTTCACCTCTTTCTTTTTATCTTAAATTTGTTCTTTCAAAATGTTCTTGCAGGTAGGCCAGCCAGTGGTGTGGTAATTCGACTGGCTGGATCCCACATGGCCAGCTTGCATAGTTAGAGTTCTGGACCAGGTGGTTTGAAAACCACACTGAGAGCATGCATGTGCATGTGTGATCAAAATCCCAAGAAGAGACTGGAGAAGAGATTGTGGCATGGCTCTCCCCTTCTGGAGTGTGATTTCTCACTTTCTCTCTTTCGTGAGTGCATGTCACCCTCCCCCCAAAAATAATATTCTTGGCTCATTTTTTCAGATTCCAAAATTCCACCAGCCACTCTGACAGCAGGGATGTTAGGGGAAGTGGATTCAAGTAGCAATTGAAGAGGTCTTCATTGACCATGGTTCCCATATCCCAAACCTTACCTGAACATGTCACCATGGGAACTTCTACTCTCAGCCCAAGTTGAGTGACAGGGACTGTACTTCTGCTTTTGCCAGAAACTACAGAAAAACCTGAGAAAATACATGAATGAATAGTTCTCAAGACACTGGACACCAGGCAACAAAGGACAGTGACCTTAAGGGACAGGGAGCAAAGGAGTTGAGTCCTATGCTGTCCCAGCTCTATAGAGAAAGGCCCCAGTACACCAAGGCCCACATGGAGCCCAGAGGTCCTTGGGTTCAGGCACAGGGTTTGGAGGCTGATGAGCTATGTGGGGGACAGGGAAGGGGACATGAAGCTCCTAGTGTTTGCAAAGGACTGGACAGAAAAGAGCAGCAGAAGGGACCAGCAGACAGAGTAATAGTTATATCACTGGACTCCCATGTAGTTGACCACGGTTCAAGACCCAGACCTAGTGACTTAAAACTCACATTGGGTGCTTGTGCATGCATGACAAGATCCCAAGAGGAAACTAGAGGAGAAGGGATTGGGACATGGCCATCTTTCCTGTGGGGTGATTTCTGTCTCTCTGGTGAGCACATGTGCCCTACAGCAAAAATCTCTTAAAATAATAATAATAATAAATTTTTTGGGAGGTTTTCGCTATAGGGCGCGTGCGCTTGCCAGACAGACAGAGAGAGACATAGAGACAGAAAGCGAGAAATCACCCCCCAAGGGGGATGGTCACGCCACAATCCCTTCTCCTCCATTCTCCTCTCGAGATCTTGGGCACGCACGCACATGCGCCTGGCGTGAGTTTTAAGCCACCGGGTCCGGGATATGAACCGCGGTCCACTACATGCGAGTCCAGCGACATAGCCATTACGCTAACTGCTGGTTCCCAGTAATAATAAAGTTTTTAAAAATCTGAGCTGCAGAGAGAGAGAACTCCTGATCCACAAGACTCATGAGCATTCCAGCTGAGGGCTGATGAGCATGTGTGTGTGGAAGGAAACCACCTAAGGTTGAGGAGTGATCCCAAAGCATCAGAGGGAGCAATCCCAAGGATCACAAAGAGCTAGGAGTAGTGCCTGTGCACTACCAGAGAGGAACCCCTCATTAGTCATGGGACATTGAGAGTCACACTATCCCAAACACACCATGCGTTAACCCTAATTTCTAATCATCTGCCCCAACACACACACACACACACACACACACACACTACAAGCATCTGCTCAACAATCCCCTCCAACATCATCATTGCTCTGCTAACTAATGCTGTCTCATTGCAGTCATGTGCCACATAGAGATGCTTCAGTCAATGACAGACAACAGCATGTAGGAAGGTGGTCCCATAAGACTGTAATGAAGCTGAAAAATTCTTATTGCCAAGTGACATCCTAAGCAGCAAGAATTTTTAGGAGCAAAGGACTTTGAATATAAAACAAAAGAATGTAATGCTTGGAAAAATAACATCAGAATTGGAAACCTTTCCTGGCTCAGCCTCTGGAAGATGTTCTCTCTCAGGCCCCAGATCACAATCAAAGACACCCCAAAGGGTACCTTCTCAGGAGTTGATTTCAGGAGAAACTCCTAACGAAGAGTTCATCCTCCTACCAAATAAAAGTCCCAGATCCTTGGGCCCCTTAACACTCTACCCAAGGAGGAGGAGAAGGACGAGACAGAAGAGGATAGATAGGCCTTGTTGAGAAAGAGGAAGACCATGGATGGATACACGAACAAAGATGACATGCCCAGAAGTCATCCCCCCAGATCTATGTCTCTTCTGCATATAACTAACTCATCCTGTGGAAGAAATTGCAAAGGAAGAGTTGGAGAATATCTGCAGCAGCTCTCAGTCTACTTGTCATCAGTGACATTAGAAAACAATGGAGACCAAAAAAAAAAAAATTATACAGAATGAAAAGAACTATACCAAAAGTTACATATTGTATGAAGCTACTTATATGTGAAACATTCAAAATACTGAATCTCTTAAGGGAAAATAGATGGCCAAGGGAAGAAAAGTAACACTCCAGCCAGATAGGGATACTCTTTATTGTTACCACCAGCAGGGTATGGAGGAGTTAACACTCTGAAGCTCTGGCCCCCTGTGAGGGTTAAGCACAGTCTTTTATTATGGAGTTCAGGGGAAAGGGGAGCTCCAGCAGGCTAAGGGTATCCTATCAGGAAGAAGTTCAAAGTTTACTTTAGAGAAGAAAGGGTTTGATAAGCAGGTCTGCCTTTCCAAGGCCTCAGGTGGTTTTTATCATTTTAAAGGAGCAGAGGCAATGGAATTACGGAGGCCTGGGGAGTGTCAGCAGCTGTCAGCCTTGGGCTGTATGAGTTCTGGAGTCTCCACACCATGAAGAGGAGTGATCAGGAGAGACCTGACACAGACAGGCCTCAGTGCAGCCGCCTGAGTGCAACTGCCCACATCAAATCCACAGAGACAGGAAGTAGATTAGCATTTGGTAGGACTGAGGTTGGTAGGATTGCAGAATGACTGCTAATGGGTACAAATCTTGATTGAGGGTGAAAAAATAATTTAAAAATAGAGGTGATTATTGCAAAATCTTGTGACTAGTAAATCTCACCGGATTGTATAATTTAAAAGGTTAATTTTATAATGTGTGAATTACATATAAATACAATGGTCATTTAAATATATAGATAGTCGTTCACAATTTTGAAACATAATAGATGGATTCAATCGCATGATTAGACAATTGGGGAACAAAATAATGTACCAAAGGATAGATTGGTAAAATTATCTAAAATATACTACAGAAAAACAAAGAGAAATAAAATATAAAAAAGTACAGTTTATGAAAAATGGAGACTAAAAAAGCAAGTTACAATGTGACAATAAGAATTATAAAATTGGGGACCAGCAGTTAGCCGTTAATGGCTATGTTGCTGGACTCCCATGTGGTCGACCGCAGTTTGAAGCCCAGACCTAGTGGCTTAAACTCACGCCTGTGCATGTGCGTGCGTGCCCAAGATCCCAAGAGGAGAATGGAGGAGAAGGGATTGTGACATGGCCATCCCCCCGGGGTGGGGGATGATTTCTCACTTTCTAGCTTGCTGTCTCTCTCTGTCTTTCTGGCGAGCGAGCGTACATGCCCTATAGCAAAAACCTCTCCATTAAAAAAAAAAAAATTATTTTTAAAATGTTGCTGGATGAAGGGCACCATATCCCCAGTCTAGAAACCCAAAGCAGGTCCAATCCCTTGCTGCTCAACAAAACATATAGAGGTAAAATTGTTGATGAGAAAGGAAAAGATCATTTATTACACCTGGCCACACCAGGAAGACATGCAAGAATATCTTGACCAATTAGTTGAGTAACAGACGTTTTTCCAGGGGAAGGGGGATGTTATGTGGCTTACAATTACCTATAGAAAAGTACAGATCAGGTTAATTATTAGCTGGGGGACACAATCAAGTGATTAGTCTGTGAGACAGAAGTTTCAGTCTTATCTAAAGGGTACAATCAATGATTCATCTTCAAGACAAGAGTTTCAGCTTGTGGCTGGAGCAGAACATCCTTTGTTGTCTCCACTCCAGGTTCTTGGAGTTTCTGTGAAAAATGTCAAATGAAGTGTGTCAGACTTAGAATCAGTGTTCGGTTTTAACAAGATGGAGTCAGTCTGGCTAAGCATGCCCCAGTTAAAATCCTCTATTGTATATATTTCCATTTGATTCACACGGAAGGGGGCACTGTTATTTCTTCTATGATTTGAATTGGGGCATTGTTGGTATGTTGGAATGGAAGGCCTGATGAGAAAATTCTGTTTCTTTTGCCAACATGACATTTCTCTGCTTATGGTATGGAAAGTGCAAGCACACATCCCACAAAGGCAGTAGATCATGCAATGCCCAATTATTAGCAAAACAATGATGACACTGATACTTATTAAAGCACATCTTTAAGAAGAGGGCATTGAATTAAGCTATTTAGTAAAGCATAGCCAAAGCATTGATAGTCTGGAGATGTTTATTTAAGTCTTCCATTGCCTCCATAACGTTTTTGAAATAGTTAGGAAATGTACTCATATCATTGTGTTTTAATAAGGGCATAGGTGCCTTCTGCTGCTGCTGTTAAAATATCTAAGGTAATTCTATTTTTTTCCACTTTACAAACCTGGATTGCCTCTTCATTTAAAAGAGTGGTATCCTTCCAAGTTTGTTGAAAGCATTGACTATGTACTTGGCCAGTACTTCCACCTGAAACTCAGTATCCATGGAAGCTGCTTCAGGAAGGAAAATAGCCAAAGGATAGAACCACCATGAAGTACTCTTAATACAATGTCTAGCCTTTACTATTTCTCAATTATGGGGAGCCATAGGAAGAGAAGTAATAATTTTTCTAAGGATGTAGGGATGGTCCCAAGTGCATCTTCCTATTCAATCATACGGTAAATTTGTCCATCCATGTTCCCACGTAGCCATAACCACCCCCAAGGCACTGGGCGAGCTGGTTATCTGGCCATTTCTTGCCCAAGCCAAGTTGATTGATTCACCTTGACTGTCTTATTAGAGTGGGGTAGGCATCTACCCTAGCACTGGGAACGTTCCTTGGTGGTCCTCCATTGTCTTTTCTCCTTCTTCTTCTCCTCTTTCTTCTTCTTCTCTTTCTCCTCCTCTCCATCTCCTTCTCCTTATCCTCCTCCTCCTTCTTCTTTTCCTTCTCATTCTCCTCTTTCTCCTCCTCCTACTTCTCCTTTTTGACTTAAAAAACAAACTTTATTCTAAATAATTACCTAAAAAATGTATGGTAAGTCAGACATTTCACGGATTTCATTTAAACTTAGAGTCACAAAACTCAAAATATCAAACAAATAGCTTTGTGTGCTCAGCCACTTTTAATAATGAAAGTCTAAGAGAGGAAACATGTAGAGACCCCTAAGCAATTTGAGAGCATTTAAGGAGGAAAATATTAAGCAAAAGAACAGCATTAAAAATGCAAAATCCTCTTAATGTAGAGAATGCCTGTTTTAAGTCTTTATTTTCACATGAAAAAATATTTTAATTTAAAAAAAGTCCAAGTCTGGGGGCCAGCAGGTGGCGTGGTGGTTAAGGTGCTGGACACTCCCACATTGCCCACTACAGTTCAAGTCCTGGACCTGGTGGCTTGCTTTCTCACTTTCCTTTTCTGTCTCTCTCTCTGATCAAATTGAAATCTATGAATGAATAAATAAAATTAAACATTAACAAAAGGCCAAGTCTGAGTGCTTACCCATTATTCATTTTTTGACTACCTATCCCTTGCACTACAGTACTTTGTACTGAGCCGTGTTAGTGCAACGTGATTGGCTTAACTCAAAGATCCCATTTCACATACCCTGTTGACCACCCACTAATCTCTTACATATCTGCACAGTCTGATACTGAGTATTATCTTCATAATTGAGCTTGGAATTTCAGGTATCCAAAGATAAACTACATACTTACTATTATGTTTTATTGCACAGTTCACAATATGAACTGATGATTAACCAACAATGAATGAATATCGACTATTTAGACAAAAGCATCAACTTTGTCCTCAACTACAAATGAAGCAATTAAAACACACAAATGTGCCACTCTACTAAGGTTGTGTTTACTCATGGTGCAGTCCTGAGGGCCCATACCACTTTATGAGATGGTAAGTGTGTTAAGTACAAAATGAACAATTTTGGTGACATCAGACATGAAGTATAGAACACAAGACTGTGAGTGTCCGGCATGCTCATGAGCCATCTGTGCCACATATGTAATGGAAAGGCCGCTTTTAAAGTTTCAAATAGCTCCTTGATCAAGTTTGTCTTTTCAAAATCATCATCACATCAGTTCATGCTGAAGGTAAAAATAGTTATAAACTCATTAATAATATATTTTGACTAAAAGTCAAAGCTGAGACAAAGCTGCTGGTTACAAATTCTGTTAAATTTTTTTGTCAAATTTAAGAAGCCTATTATAGGGCAACACAAATCCATCCCTGGTAATGTATTTGTAATTTGGTCTTCAAAAGCTACAAAAAATGACAAATTAAAAAATTGTATGTTTTGGGGGAACCAGCAGTTAGCGTAATGGCTATGTCGCTGGACTCCCAGGTAGTCGACCGCGGTTCACGTCCCAGACCCGGTGGCTTAAAACTCACACTGGGCACATGTGCGTGCGTGCCCAAGGTTCTGAGAGGAGAATAGACGAGAAGGGATTGCAGCATGGCCATCCCCCGTGGGGGGTGATTTCTCACTTTCTGTCTCTCTCTCTCTGTCTTTCTGGCGAGTGCACATGCCCTATAGCAAAAAAAATAAAAAATAAACACTTCTTCAAAAAAATTGTATGTATTAAACCATGAAAGATATTTATTAATAATTTTTTTAAGCACCACATATTGAGACGGCAGAAACCAAAGCATTTTCTCACTTCATTTATATTTCACAGAAGTGTTTAGAACTGAGATTTCTATCACCTGCATGGAGTGTAAAGACAAAAGCAAGCCCCACAGAACTGAAGGCCCAGTGGAGTGCATTCCCAGGGCAAGGGTAGCTCATCGGCCCAGGCTAGCTCTCCTGCCTTGTGCAGAACACCTAGACATGCCCTTGAATACCCAGGGTCCACACAAGTCAATAAGGGTAAAAGGGCATTGAGATGCCTTCTTCATTCATTTCTGAAACTCAGGTCTCTTCAAATACTGACTTTATTTCATAGGCCAAATGATGCTACTCACATTTATTTGGTGTAAATTCTTTTTTTTCCCTTGAAACCTTTATCTGCACCTTGATCTCTAAGGTAAACTGCTAAGTCCAGCACAGCTTGTCACACACAGCTGCTATAAAGCTATTTAGTTTCACCACTGCCTGGCAAATGCTTCATATGCTTCCTAATCTTTTACAGTTCAAAGAGTATTCACTTTTTCACTTTATTTTACCAACCGTAAGGTATTTAGAGGTAAATAGGGTTTTTGGACTATCTGTCCAGAAACTACAAGTAGACTACCAGTTGAAGCCCTGATTTTATTTTGGTCAATGTGTGCACATATTCACAATTAGCCATAATGATGAAAAACTGGTAACAAAAACGCTACCTACCTACGCTATCCTGTTAGATGCTAGGAAACAATGTTAACTATATAATTATATGGTTTTAAAAATAAGATCCATAAATCACTTTTTCAAGATATTTCCTATAAATTGATTATTCTATTGGTATATGATTATTTTGCTTTTTTATTAAAAATAAAAAATATTTTAATATTTTCTGATTCCTTTGACAAGTTTTTTTCTGTTAAGGAAGGGACGAGCTAGGCTATCAAACTATTACCAGCTTGTAGAGCTGAAAATAACCTTTCAGATGTCTTTAGTTAGATTATATACTCTCAATCTTATTGTTTCCATGACACAATGTTTTACTAAAATTCAAAATCCTAAGGATATCTCTCTTTCCAAGAATAACTAAAATGCAGCTGAGAGTGTGGGTGAAAGCTATTCTGTTCCCTCACCCCCTGTTATGTTTAGAAACTAGGGGAAAAAATCTGGGGCTATCCTAAGACACTTCCAAAATAAAGTTTTATGGAAGTGTCTTTATTTTTTAAAAGGACTTTCAAGACAACAGGATTCTCTAATATGACAAATTATTACTCAAGGAAAACAAACAAACCCAAAGCCTTTCAGTAAATTGGCACCAGTAATTCAAAGAAACTGGCTTAACAGTTTGATATATCAGTGTGTAATTTCTTAACAAGATGAAACACTTAAAACAAGATGTAAGTCCCCCCATCTTTTGGCAGTGAAATAAATGAAAGTATCATGAGGACATTCTGGAAAGGTTTAAGGTCACATTCAGAATTAAAGAAAAAACATTCAAAGCTTGAAAGTAAAATGGTAACTTCCATTAGCTGCTTGATTCTACCATGTCGTACACAAAAACAGGCCGGGGAATGATGATCCCAGTAGATGCTCAGTCTCAAAACTAGCACACATAAATTTATCATGACAAGCATGTAACTTATGAGCTGCTTTTCTTCTCTTCTGCTTCTTTTTCCTACCATGCATGTGAAATATTCAAAAGGGTCATGGAAAATGCATATTACAGGAACCAGCAGTTAGCGTAATGGCTATGTCGCTGGACTCCCACATAGTCGACCACGGTTCACGTACCGGACCCGGTGGCTTAAAACTCACGCCGGGCGCGTGTGCGTGTGTGCCCAAGATCCCGAGAGGAGAATGGAGGAGAAGGGATTGTGGTGTGGCCATCTCCCCTGGGGAGTGATTTCTCGCTTTCTGTCTCTCTGTCTCTGTCTGTCTGTCTGGCAAGCGCATGAGCCCTATAGCGAAAACCTCTCCAAAAAAAAAATGCATATTATGAAAAAACTATGCTTAGATTTCAAATTTATTTTACACTCAAGTAAACTCGTACTTTAATTTAACTTTTCCACAAATGTTTTGTAGTCTTCTCATATATACTTGAGTTTCATGAAGACTACTACTCTTACAACTAATTATTATTATTATTATTATTATTATTATTTCTTTGGAGAGGTTTTTGCTATAGGGCGCATGCGCTCGCCAGACAGACAGAGAGAGACAGAGAGATGGAAAGCGAGAAATCACCCCCCGGGGGGATGGTCACGCCGCAATCCCTTCTCCTTCATTCTCCTCTCGGGATCTTGGGCACGCACACACACGCGCCTGGCGTGAGTTTTAAGCCACTGGGTCCGGGACACGAACCACGGTCAACTACGTGGGAGTCCAGCGACATAACCATTATGTTAACTGCTGGTTCCCACAACTAATTATTGATAACTACTCCTGAGAGCACCAAAGCAAGAACTGCAGTAACAAAGGTATGCCTGAGAAGCCCAGGAGCCCAAAGAACCTTTACATTGGCCAGTCATGGTCACTTACATTTCAACACACAAGGTATCAAGACTGTTTGGGGAAAAAGAATCATACCTTGGCTACTGGATTCCCTTTCAATAGGCCATCAATGGGTAGCTGTTTATCAGGCAACTACCCTAAAGTGCTTGGATAATAACACAAAACAAAAACCTTAATTTTCTTATTGAAATCTTTTGTTCTGTTTTAGTTGCTGTTTAAGAAAAACAGCTTTGCCTGTAGTTCACTGTGGCCTGGATTTGTGACACTAGGAATAAGGCAAAACAGCATTCTCCTTAGAAGGTCTATTCAGTTGATAAACGGCACTTAACTGACAATTTTTTTATATGACCTTTATCAAGAACTCAGAAATTGCACTGATCATGCTCCAAGAGATGAAGGGCTGAAGATAATTCGTATGGGTGCCTCTAAAATGATGTGTCAGTTTTATGTCCAGTTCTAGCCAGATATTTTGAAAACTGTAGAGAAAGACTGAAATTCCCCACCAATCTGAGACAGTATGCAAGTTTTTACATTAACTGGGAAAAAACAAAACAAAACAAAACAAGAATCCCAACATGGCCCCCAACAGACCTCCACAGATAAAATCATTGACTAAATGGCACTGAGTCATCATGATAGGCAGATATCTGCTCTTTGATGGGACCATGAAGACCAAAGAAAAGGACATTGCTTAACCCATTATGGAAAAGAATGGGCACCAAGCCTCAGTTATACTCTCCAATTCCATGGCATTTCAGTACCTTGAATGTAAATTTGTCATGATGCTTGTGGTCTTGAAGTAATATCTGAATTCTTTTCAGTGAAGTGAAAAATTGCTTCCGTTGTTTCTACAAGTACTGCTGCTACTATATTGGTACTGAACTCTGGGGCACTGACATACCTACAGAGAAGACTAAACAAATCCTCATACAGAACAAACGTAAGTGCCGGTGTCATAGTTTTCCACATCATGTGGTGGGGAGGGGGAGCAGATTCCACCATGCAAGTTTCAGAATCCATCCCTCCTCAACTGAAATATGGCATCCTGGGTTTTGATTTCCTATAGTAGTTTCCTATAGTAGTTTCCTATAGTAGGACCTCTGGACAGGAAATGTGATGGCTACATTGTTGAAAGCACCACAGTATCCACACAAGTAATGTTTCATTTCATCAATATCCATAACATGAGCTGATAGCTCTTGTTTAGATGTTAGGAACATGGCTCTCTTCACAAGCTTCTACATCCATCATGGTTTTATGAGATCTTTCTTCTTTTTTTAAGAATTATTTATTTTATTTTATTTATTCATTAATTTATTTTAATTTGACCAGGGACACACACACAGACATACACATGCAGAGAGAGAGAGAGAGAGAGAGAGAGATAAAGCAAGCCCTCAGGTCTGGGACTCAAACCGTGGCTGATCATTTGGGAGTGTCCAGCACTTTAACCAGCATGCCACCTACTTTCCCATAGATTTTTTTTTAATATTTTTATATATTTTTAATTTCAAATGTTTATGTGATTGATCACATATGTGACTTCGCTTGTAAAGTGAGTATTCCAACATGAATACATTTCTTACCACTCCAGTTGGGAATACTATATATGTTATCTTCAACAAATAATAACCCATTTCTTTGTCCCATAAATGTTTTGCCTCTCTATTTTTCTCTTTAATGTCTTTCCTCAGACTCTCCTCCTTCTCCCACACCCTTCCCTATATCTGGTACTATAGTTACTATGTCTGGTATCTATAACCATTTTCTATGTTTCTATATCCTTTAGTCATTCAGTTTTGGCCATAGAGTGCAGACACTCTGTATTTATTAAGTGGAGACATACAATGTCTCTCCTTCATAGCCTGGTTTGCTTCACTCAGCAGTAAATCTTCCATATACATCCACTTTCTGTCAAAAGCCAGGGTCTTGGGAACCAGCAGTTAGCGTAATGGCTATGTCGCTGAACTCCCACAAAGTCGACCGCGGTTCGTGTCCCGGACCTGGTGGCTTAGAACTCACGCCGGGCACGTGTGCGTGCGTGCCCAAGATCATGAGAGGAGAATGGAGGAGAAGGGATTGCAGCACGGTCATCCCCCCTGGGGGGTGATTTCTCGGTTTCTGTCTCTATGTCTCTCTCTGTCTGGCTGGCAAGTGCACGCGCCCTATAGCGAAAACCTCTCAAGAAAAAAAAAAAGCCAGGGTCTTGTTTTTTTTCATGGCTGAGTAGTATTCTGTAGAGTATATGTGCCACATTTTTTCAATCCATTCCTCTGTTCATGGAGATTTGGGTTGATTCCATGTCTTAGCAATTGTGAACAAGGCCACAATAAACATCAATGTGCAAGCACTTTTCCAACTAAGGATTCTTCTGTCCTTTGGGTAGATACCAAGGAGTGGGACTGCTGGATCATATGGTAGTTCTATTTGTAAATCTTTGAGGAATATCCATATTGTTCTCTATAGTGGTTGGACCAATTTACATTCCCACCAGCAGTGTAGGAGCATTCCCTTTTCACACACACCCCACCAGCACTTATCATTTTTTGGTTTTTAAATCTTAGTCATTCATTTTTTTTTTTTTTAATCTCAGTCATTCTGACTGGGGTTAGGTGGTATCTCACTGTTGTTTTGATCTGCATTTCCCTTACAATGAGGTATGTTGAGTATTTTTTCATATGCCTTTTGGCTATTCATGTCTTCCTTAGAGAGTTTTTTTTTTTTCTTCAACTCATTCTCCCATCTTTTAATGTGGTTGATCATATTTTTTTGGGAAAACCACTTTAGTTCCTTGTGTATTCTAGTTATTGGTCCCTTATATTAATCATACTTTACATAAATATTTCCACATGCTGAGGGCTGTTAATTCACAGTAATTACTGTGTCTTTGTTGTGCAGAAACTTCTTAATCTAATGTAATACCACTTGTCTATTTTTGAGATTATTGACTGTGCTTTGGGGGTTTTATTTAAGAAGTCTTTGCCTATCCCAATTTCTTCCCAGAGTTTTCCCAATGTTTTTCAGCAGTAGTTTTATTGTTTGAGGTCTTAGGTATAGATCTTTGATCCACTTTGAGTTGATTTTTGTCAATGGTGAGAGGTAGGGATTTAGATTCATCTCTTTGGATGTGGATATCCAGTTTTTCCAGCACCATTTGATAAAGAGGTTTTCCTTTACTCACTGAATTGACTGGCACCCTTTGTCAAAAATTAGTTGACTGTATGTTTGGTAGTTTTTTCTGGGTTCTTTATTCTATTCCATTGGCCCTCCTGTCTCTGTGCCAATACCATGCTGTTTTTATTATCACAGTTTTATAGTATATTTCCAGGTCAGGGAGTGAGATGCCACCCACTCCACTCTTTTTGCACAGGATTGCTTTGCAATACGAGTTCTTTTATGGTTCCAAATTGCATGATTGTCTTTCCTACTTCTGTGAAGAATGTCTCTGGTACTTTGATTGGGATAGTGTTAAATATGTAGATTAATTTGGATAGAATTACCATTTTGATTATATTAAGTCTTCTAATCCAGGAACATGGGATGTCCTTACACTTTTTGGTGTCAATTTCTATTTCTTTTTTTGTAGCTTCCCATAGTTTTCCTTGTGGAGGTCTTTAACTTATTTGGTAAGATTTATTCCTAGGTATCTTATACTTCTTGTAGCTATGGCGAATGGAATTACTTTGTTTGGTTCTATCTCAGTCTTCCTGATATTCACATATAGAAATACTATAGATTTCTGTATGTTGATTTTGTATCCTGCAACTTTACTGCATTCCTTTATTACTTCCAGGAATTTTTTTGTGTGTGTGGATACCATTGGGTATTCTATGAATACAACCCACTTTTCCACTCCTTTTTGATATAGTACTGAAAGTCCTTGCCAATGCAATCAGAAAAGAGATTAAAATAAAAAGCATTCAAGTAGGAAAAGAAGAGGTAAAATTATCTCTATTTGCAGATGACATGATTGTATACAAAGAAGACCCAATAGTATCCATGAAGATCTTTCTTCTTCATGAAGGATTTTTTTTTTAACCTGTAACACCATCTGGTCTTGGTGTTTGGGGGGATGATGGCTTATTGATGACTTGCCCAATTTCTTTTATTGTTATTGGTCTGTTAGGGTCTCTCTTCTGGAATCATTTTTGATAACTAGATTTCCCATCATCTCAGGCACCCAGGTCCCCACCCAGCAGCCACCAGCCCATAGGTAGGCAACCAAAGAAGCTGAGCTTTCAGCACAGATATCTATGTTGTCTTTTCTATACAGAAGGGTCAGGACCATCTGTTTGTACTTGTTCAGCAGTATACCAACTTCTGTTTTCTATAACTCCATAGCCCAGGCCAGGAGTTGCTTTAGCTTATTTCCATATAAGAGCAAAAATATATGCCATAGTGCTTCATCTTTTGAGGAGAAGGAGAGAGAAATTGTGTTCTTAAAGACTAAAAGCAGCCATTTCCCTTGGTTATTTAGGAAGACACAATTGAGGGAATAAGGTTGCAAGCTACTCTGTTGAACCCATACCAAGAGAAAACTGCTTCCAAGTATTGTAGTTTGATTAGCAGGATGTATTTTCCAAGGAAACCCACTGGTGGCTGAAAGAGGGAGCTACCCACACACATGGCAATTAGATACATTGTGTACTTCAGAAAAATTTACAGCTCAATCAGCAAACAGATTAATGTGTGATTTTTTTGAGGGAAAGGGAAAAACAAGCAAAGGTGAAAAAGGTGTATGACATGATTGCTCTACAACAGGTTTTCTTTTTGAGAGTTTTTTTTGCTAGAGAGCACGTGCTTGCCAGAAAGATAGAGAGAGAGAGAGAGATAAAGTGAGAAATCACCCCTAGTGGGGCTGGCCATGTTAGAATCCCTTCTCCTCTCAGGATTTGGGGCACACACACACACACGCCCAGCATGAGTTTCAAACTGTTGGGTTATGGGACTTGAACCGGAGTCAATCATGTGGGATTCCCAGCATCTTAACTATTATGCCATGTATTGGCCCCAACAGGGACTTTCTTAAAGTGATACTTAATGTCTTGTAGAGGATTGGTGGTCCATTCATGCTATTGAGGGACTTTTACATTTTCAGTAGTCATTTTTTGAAGGTGCTCTCTTTACTGACGTTGCCATGGCTTTGACTACTGTAAACTTAAGAATGTGTATGTAGTTAACAGGACATCACAGGGGTCAGTTTATTGAGCCGTTAGCTTATCCTTAGTCCCCTGATTCTTCCAGGTCATCAAAAGTACTCAACTGCCACGCTAAAGTAGGTGCGATGGCTCATCTGGAGAAGAGACCTGGAGGAAGCAAACTCATGTACAGAAGTTAACATCTGATTAAGTTGTTGTATGTATTTTTTGTTTTTATTATTTCACATTCTATCATTGTGTATCATTACAGCCTATTAAATGACTTTTCCCATCATGAATACACTGTATATTGGTTCAAAGATATTACCACACACATTATTATTAATAGATTTCTATTTTGGGTTCCTTAAATGTTTTTCTTCTTTCTTCTTTCCCTTGATTCCCTTCTTCTCACCTATACCCATTTCCCACCCTCCTCCCACACTGTCTCTAGTATCACCATTGTTCTCCCTGCTTTTATACCTTCAATCTTTTGATTTCTGCCAGAGTGTTGACATTCTGCATAACTGAGTGGGGACATACAATGCATCTCTATCATATTATGGCTTGCAAAAAAATTTATTTCATATCCTAACTCTGGAGATTTTGTGCTTTTGATGGGAGTCTGGAAAAGCCTACCCTACACAATTCAATAGGGGCTTAATTTAAGCCTGCTTTAGAGAGCCACTCTTATACAGAGGAGGGCAATTGGAAATGCTTTCCTCTTAAATTTGTTTCCTGATGTATCTTGACAATACTTTTCTTGAAAGTGCAATTAGTTCTCTCCATTTTCCCCATTGACTGAAGATGTCAAGATGCACTTAATTCCTAGCATGGAACATACCTTCTGGATTACTTGGGAGATGGAAGCAGGAAGGTTATCATTTTTGGATGGAGTCTGGTAGCCCAAATTGAGGAATAATCTCCTTTAATAAAACCCTAGCCACTTCTGATGCTTTTTCTTTGCAAGTAAGACAAACCTCCATTCAACTTTGTGGAAAAATATCCACAAAGACCAATAAGTACTAAAATGTCCTAGAGTTTCAGGCATCTGGGTAAAATCTATTTGCCAGTCTTCAGAAGGAAAAGGGCCCTGATAATGTATGCCTTGACTCTTAGGAAGTGTCTTCAGTTTAGAGGTGTTTCTCAAGCACTGTTGGCATTTCAGAGTTACCTTATAATTGCCTGCTATAATTTTGGCCCTCTGAGATATGGCCTTACAAAGACTGCCAAAGCATCTCACTGACAGTATGAGCATTGATTGATATGATCTATCAATCTTACATCAAAGATGACATTCTCAGGCAATAAAATAAGGCCCTCACAGTTCATTTTCCATTTGGAGGAAGGGTCTGTATTTGTGAACCCCCCTTCTGTGGGGGTTCAGTGTCGGAATACTCAGGGGAGAAGTCAGTAAAATCTATATGTGGTATTAAAGGAGCCATTCTTGAAGCTTCGCATACTGTACATTTGGCTGTCTGGTCAGCTAACCGATTTCTCCTGGCAATTACAGAATTTCCCTTTTGGTGTCCAGGGAAGGGCATAATATCAACTCTTTCTGGCAGACTAGCTTAATCTCCTGAGGATGTCTGATGTCTTTACTGCCAGAGTTTAGTAGTCCTCATTCTTTCCATATGGCTCCATGAGCGTGTGATACCAGAACAGAATATTTAGAATCTGTATATATACATTTACTTTCTTTTCTTCAGAGAGTTTGAGTGCCCATGTTAAGGCTATCAATTCCACTTTCTGGTCAGATGTACCACCAGGGAATGCATGGGCCTTGATGATCTCTTGAAGAGTAACCACTGCATATCCAACATACCATTTCCCATGGTCCACGAAGCTTCTCCCATCAGTGTAGAGTTTCCAATCACTATCCTCAAGGAGCTGATCAGTGAGGTCTGATTGGCTTGAAAAGACTGTGTCTAGATCATGGAATGGCGTCATTGACTCTGGGTTCATAGGAAGCAGGGTAGTGGGGTTTAAGGCAGATGAACTATGAAGAGTGGACTGGAGTCACCTAACAGGATGACCTGACATTTTTCCAATCTCCTAGCTGTTAGCCAATATGTGCCCTTTTGTTATAACAGTGTTAGCATATGATGTGGGCCATATATGGTAATGGGATGTCCAAGGGTAAATATTTTGCCTTTTAGTAGGTCATCCATGGCTATTACTGCTCTTAAGCGGGGAGGCCATCCTTAGCAATATGATCTGTTTGGAGAAATAGGCCACTGGATGAGAAGTGTAATCCAGCATCTGAATTAGGACCCCAGACTTAAACTTTGTCTTTCATGAA
Organism: Tupaia belangeri chinensis; assembly: GCF_000334495.1. NCBI lineage: Eukaryota > Metazoa > Chordata > Mammalia > Scandentia > Tupaiidae > Tupaia > Tupaia belangeri. Next base: position 1,675,537 of record NW_006206460.1, on the reverse strand, counting down.
CATATAACCTGAATAGTTAGTTAGGCTTAGGCAACCTTAATGCTGGTGCTGAAACTTAGTTTTCTTACAAAGTTTTAAAGGCTTGCTATCATTCTCTGGTCCAATTTAAGGGCTCAAGGTCTGATATAATCAAGACCTTATATAATTGCTTAGCTATAAGTCCAAAGTTTAGAATCCAGATCTGGCACTATCCCATCATGCCTAAAAATCCACACAGTTGCCTGTAAATTTGGGGCATTTGCAAGGTAGAAGTTGCCTGTTTGTGGTCTGCCATAAGGTTTCATTGCCCTTGCTGCCCCTGAAAACCTAAGTAAACAACTTGTTCTTTTGTAACTTTGGGCATTCTGTGAGGACACTTTGTATCTGTGTTCAGCTAGGTGGGTAAGAGTTTGAACAGTGTTTTGTAGACAAAGTTCTTAAGAAGGGCTTGCAATCAACAAGTCACCTATTATAATAAGATGTCTTTTGTCAGCTGTAAGATGAACAGATCCTTAGGACTGCTCAACAGAACTGGAATATAGTTCTTGAACTGGGTCTGTCCACTCAGAGACAAAAAATAATTGTAATTCAGTTTTCAATGGAATGAAGAAGAATTGTTCTTTTAAATCCAAAACTTTAAACTATAAAAGACCATGTAAGTGCACATCTTCTACTTACTTTTCTAAAATTATTAGAAAGCAGTTGTATAAAATTTTAGCCCAACCATCATCTCTCTCTCTGTAACATACACACACACACACACATACACACACACACACACACACACACACACACAGACAAACGCACATGAGGTCTTCGAAAAGTTCATGGTAAATGTGTATTATGAAAAAAAATGTGTGAATTAGAAAAATTTTACACCAAAATAAATTTGCACTTTATTTCTTTTTTCCATGAATTTCTTGAAGTACCCTTATAAAATATATACAATGCAATTTCCTTTCTGTAACATTAAGAAATATAATGTACTGACCAGTAAGAGTAAAAGGTGGTGGGTGGAAGCAAAGCTGTCTTGGATTGATAAAATTATCCCAGATTGTAAGTGAAATCTGTAAATCAAGTGATGAGAACCATAAGTGATAATTAAAAAGGTTAATATAACAAAATTTCAAAGTGTGTACTTTAACTTCTTCATTTAGTTTCTTCTGCTTCTGTTTTGTTGTTGTTGCAGGTTTTTGCTTAAGGGCACATGTGTACACTGGAGAGAAACAGAGAGAGACAGAAAGAAGGAAAGTGAGAAATCACTCCCCAGGGGGATTGCCACACTGCAATCCCTTCTCCTTCATTCTCTTCTCTGGATTTTGGGCATACATGTAGACATACCAGGCATAATTTTCAAGCCACCAGGTATGGGACTTGAACAGCGGTTAGCCATGGGGGAGTCCAGCACCTTAACCACCATACTACCTGCTGGTCCCTTCCCTTAGCTTCTTTAAAATAATGTAATAATTAAGACACTTATTTTTAAATTTGTTTATAGATGTAATTTTTATAAAAACAATATCTTATAAAGGTTTATAGACAAGGAGATAAAGCTATAGATATATAAAACTATATAGAAGAGTATAGAACTCTATAGAGGCAATGTTTCTTTTTTAATATTTTAAATATTTGCCATAAGGTGTGCATGCTCACTAGCGAGAGAGAGAGAGAGAGAGAGAGAGGAAGACAAAGAGACAAAGAGAGAAAGCACCCCCCCCCCGGGGAGATGCCTGAATATCTTCTCCTTCATTCTCTTCTCAGGAATTTGGACATGGACACACATATGCCTGGCATGTTTTTCAAGCCACTGGATCTGGGACTTGAACCACACAGTTGACCATGTGGGATCTAGCTGCCTTAACTTTATGCCATCTGTTGGCCCATATGGGGTAATGTTTCTTTATCTAACTGGAATTAAGTTAGTGTGAATCTGAAGCTGATTCTAAGTTTAGTAAGCTCAAGTACACTGATGCGTAAAAACTTACATGAAGAAATTATTAAAGTACTTTAAATCTTACATTTAGAAAAATTAATTTCTTGAGAAAAAAGGAAGGCCAGGTGGTCGTGTGGTGGTTAAGGCAGCTGAATCCCACATAGCCTTCTGCATGGCTTGAGTCCCAGATTCAGTGGCTTGAAAATGTGCATGTGTGCCCAAAATCCTGAAAGGAGAATAGAGGAGAGGGGATTGTAGTGTGGCTATATCCATGAGGGATGATTTTCCCCCTCCCTTTATCTCTGTTTCTCTCCAGCAAGCACGTGCACCCTAGGGCAAACAAAGAAACAACCATATATATATATATATATGTATATATATATATA
>NW_006206460.1:1602948-1673208 GCF_000334495.1 Tupaia belangeri chinensis | reverse complement strand
TATATATATATATATATATATATATATTTAGAAGAGGGACCAGATAGTGGTGTCATAGTAAAATATGGAGAAGCTCTGTGAGGCTGACTCACATGGATGGGTTTGAGGTTTGCATCTTGAGCCCTCCCCAAGCACCCCAGGTGCACATATGCCAATAATTCTGGGCTGGCTGAAGCTGGGGTAGATTGCAGCATCCAGACCCTTTTGGGGTGCTTACTGTCTCCTTGTCTAACTCTCTCTCATGGAAGAAACAAGTAAATACATTTTTAAAAAAGCAGTAAAGAGGGTTAGAGGAATAAAGATGACATAGGAGAAATAGAAAACACAAAGGAAAATGACAGACATAAATCCAATTGTATCAATAACTACATAAAATGTTAATCAATCAAATTCTGCAATTAAAAGCTAGAGAATGTAAAACTGAATTTTTCAAAAATACAACCCCACCCTGTCTAACAGAATCACCCTTCAGATTCAAAGAAACAAATATTAAAAGCAAAAGCATCTAAAGAAGGATACACAAACATGAGAAAAGCTACACTAGAAAGGTACAAGAAATTGTATACTGAAGTAGTTATACTAATATCAGGCGAGACAGACTTTAAAAAGTTATTCAAAAATAATGAGAAATATTTTATAATAATGAAAGGATATATCCATCAGTAAAAAAGAACCAGTGTAAATATCTGCATCTAATAAAATTTCACCAAAATATGTAAAGAAAAAAGATGAAAATTCACAAATAATGTTGAAACTTCACTACATAACTTACATTCATAAAGAACTAATCAAGAGAGCAACCTGGAGCAGAAGCAGCATTTCAGCCCCACTAGATTCCATCTAACAGCAACAGAGTGTACATTCTTCTCAAATGCACATGAACTTTATTCAGATACACTCTATGCTAAGCCATTAAAAAATATGAAAAAGGATGAAAATACCTCACAGGATGCATTTAAATCACAATAGTGTATACCTGGAAATTAATAACGCAAAGAAGTAAGGGAAATTTAGATATGTGGGGTTAAATAACACACTCCAAAAGTCCAAAAGGGTCAAAGAAATCAATGGACTCATTAGAAAACTCATCGAGGGCCAGCCATGACCCTGTGGTTAAGAAGGCTGGACTCTACATGGCTGACTATGCAGACCATGTCCCAGACCTGGGAGCTTGAAAATTTGCCAGGCATATGTGTGTGCATGCTCAAAGTCCCAAAAAGAGGTCAAAGTGTAGGTTTAGGGATTTCAGTGTGTTCATATCCCAAGAGGGTATGCTTTCTCTCTCTCTCTCCCCCTCTCTCTGTCTCTCTCTCTCTCTTTCTCTCCAGTATGGTGTCTGACAAATTTTTTAAAATAGAAAAAAAGGAAGAAAATACACTTAAATAACTGAAATATACAATATGCATAATTGGAAGGTAGCTAAAAAGTGCTTATTGGATATTCTATAGCTTGTAATACTTACATTAAGAAAGAATTATCTCAATCAAACTTAAACTTCTATATTAAGACACTAGCAAAAGAAGCACAAATATAGTTTAAAGTAAGCAGAAGTAAGGAAGTAATAAAAAAATTACAGAACAAATTAGTGAAATAGAAAACAGAAAAACACAGGGCCAGCAGGTTGCATGGAGGTTAAAGTGCCATGGTGAACCGTGGTTTGAGTCCCAGACCCCATGGCTTGAAAATCGCTCCAGATGCATGTGCATGCATGCTCCAAATCCTAAAATCCTAAGAGGAGAATGGATTGTGGCATGGTTATCCCCACTAAGGTGATTTTGCACTTTCTCTCACTCTGTCTCTCTCTGGTAAGTACATGCACCTTATGGCAAAAAAAAAACTAAGAAGAAAAAAAAGAAGAAAGAAAAACAATAGAGAGTAACAATGAAACCAAGAGTAGTTTCCTAAAAGATCAACAAAATTGACAAATCTTTAACTCCATCAATCAAAAATAATAGTTACAGAATAATAATATGAAAAATGATATTGCAAATATATTAGATAATTCAGATGAAGTAGACAAAACTTTACAAAGGTAAAAATTATAGAAATTGACTTTAGGAAAAAATGATCTGAATAGATCTCTACAAGGGAAGAAATTGTATTAATATTGAAAAACAAAAATGCAAGAAAAAATCCTACATCCAGATATTTCACTGGGAAATTGTACCAAACATATGAAGAAAATTTAATATCATTTTTTTCCCAAATTCTCAAAAATGTAGAAGTGGTAAAATACTTCCCAACTCATTTTATGAGGCAGTATTACCATGACATAAAAACTGTTCAAAGACATCACAAGAAAAATTTAGATCAATGTATCTTGTGACTATACATTAAAAAGTCTTCAGAAAATACAAAAAAAATCCAGCAACGTATAGAAATCATTTTACATCCTAACCAAAATGGAGTCATTCCAGGCATACAAGATTGGTTAACAGACAAAAATTATTTAATACAATATAATATATTGGGACCAGTAAATGGTGTAATGGTTACGATGCTAGGTTTGCATGTAGACAACCACAGTTCAAGTCCTGGCAGCTTAAAACTCATGCCAAGCATGTGTGTATTGGTACCCAAAAATCCCGAGAAGAGAATGGAAGAGAAGGGATGGTGGTGTGGCCATCCTCTCTGAGGGGTGATTTCTTACTTTCTCTCTCTCCATCTCTCTCTCTGTCTCTCCAACAAGCTCATGCACCATATAACAAAAATCTCTAAATATCAATACAATAATAACAAAGACACATGACCATCTTTTTTTTTTTTTGAGAAGTTTTCGCTATAGGGCACGTGCGCTCGCCAGACAGAGAGAGACAGAGAGACAGAAAGCGAGAAATCACCTCCCAGGGGGGATGGTCACGCCGCAATCCCTTCTCCTCCATTCTCCTCTCGGGATCTTGGGCATGCACGCACACGCGCCCGGCGTGAGTTTTAAGCCACCGGGTCCGGGACGCGAACCACGGTCGACTATGTGGGAGTCCAGCGACATAGCCATTACGCTAACTGATGGTTCCCAACATGCCATCTTAATTCATTAAAACAAATTTGACAAAAACTACCATTCTTTCATGGTGAAAATATTCAAGAGAATAGGCATAGAAGAAAGCATCTTCAAACTGATTAAAAATCACATGAAAAATCCATAGTAACGTAATACTTAATGGTGAAAGCCTGAATATTTATGTCCTAAGATCAGGAACAACATAAATATCCACTCTTCTTCTTCTTTTTCTTTTTTCTTTTCTTTCTTTTTTTTTTTTTTTTGAGACATATTTTTGCTGTAGGGCATATGTGCTTACTGGAGAGACAAAGAGACAGAAAATGAGAAATAACCCCAGGGGGAATGACCACACCACAATCCCTTCTCCTCCATTCTCTTCTCAGGATTTTGAGCATGTGCACACTCGTGGCCGGCGTGAGTTTTAAGCCGCCATATCGGAGACTCAAACCACAGTTGACTACGTGGGAGTCCACCAAAGTAACCATTATGCCATCTATTGATCCCAACATAAATATCCTTTCTAAACATATCTATTCATCATTGCAATGGATAACTGGGACAGTTTGGAGACAGAAATAAATCAAAGGCATTTGTATTGGAAAGGAAGAAGTACAATTATCCTTATTCACAGATAACATGATTATGTAGTTGGAAAAATCATAAGAAATTCATTAAAAACTATTAGAACTAATGAACATGTCTAAAAAAGTAACAGAAAACAAGATTACTATACAAAAATCAATTGCATTTCTATATAGAAGAAACGAACAATCCAAGAATGAAATTAAGGAAACAATTTTAGTTACAATGAACTAAAAAAATATTTTGGAACATCTTTAACAGAAGTATGAGTTTTGAACACTGAAAACTACAATATGTAGATAGTGTTGGAAATACCTTGGTATCATCACTGAGCCTCCCATCCTTGGCACTGAGGACTTACCTTCGTAGGGGAAGTAAAGGGACTGCATTCTTGGCCTTTATCAGAGGTGGGATCATGATGAAATATACACATTCAAGTGTATAGTGCTGTCTTCATTATTATGCATGTAATACTGAAGCTCACAGAGAGAGAGAATGGTGATTGATATCAGAGATCAGAATATCAGGCAGTGAACACCCCACACCAATCATCTTGTATTCAAGATCATGCTAATTGGTGTTTAAGAGACACCTGAGATCTAGGGGTGTGAGGAAGGAAGGCTGGGGATTCCAACATCTGAGGCAAGAGGGCTCCTGTATGATCAAAGCTTTCTGGATCTTCAGAATGGGGCAATTGTAGGATCAGGGAAGGTACAGGAATTTGAAAAAAAAAATCAGTCCATATGTTAACATTGAAAACCAGGAATAGGTCTTTGGCTAGACTCAAACCTCTCACACCTCTCATTCACCCAACCCCAAAGTTCATCCCCCTTTCACCATACCTCCTACCCCACAATAAAGCCCACATCGACCGGCAGAATTTGAGCCAGGCATTCCTCTGGTTGAATAGGAACAGTTGTGGTAGCAGCAGCTCTTAGAAATCGATGTGAACTCCGTGACTATTTTGTGGCAGCAACCAGAGAAAGAAAGACAAAGTTCAAGTCCACCTCACAGAAAATGTACAATAAATAACAAAAGATTTAACTGCTGGATAGATGGATAGAACTTGGGAGTTCCTGAACAAATAATTACCAGACACTGGAAGTGTAAATTGGTCCAAGGATTATGAAGTGCATCTACTCTATAACTTTGCTATTGAGATACTCGCTAGGCAGTTAGGCATTAAAGGAGCCATAATGGAATACTGACAAAAAAGGGGTTACTTAAAGGCAGCCAGCTGAGTCTCCCTCTTTGAAAACTTACATCCTCCTCTCTAACCCTCACCTTTTCAGGCCAAACCATTACAGACCTCACCACAGGACATACAAAAGTATAATTAGAGTCAAAGTGCAAGGCCTTTCTTAATTCCCAAATTTATCTAAGTTTGACAGAAAACTCACCTGGGTCCGATGGAAAGCCCCAGGTATACAGAGAATGGTACCAGAGAAATTCACTGGTGCCAAGGATTCAAAAGGGCACCCATAAAACAAGCCCAAATAATACGAAATCTCTGTGACTATTAACCAATACTTTTTCTTTTCTTTTCTTTTTTTTTTTTGCGTAGATGTTTTTTCTTTTATTATTTTTTCCTGATACACAATTTTCTTCACATACTGCCACTAACGGCCCATTTCTGATTCCAATTGCTTCTGTATCTTGAGGATGAGTGGCTGCAAACCTTCCTACACTCCATTTCTCTCCCTCCTCTCTTTTTTTAAAGAATGGTTACTATGTTCCTACCAGAGTTCTGTGGTTTGGTTATCTCCTTACCCTAGCCCAAACCCACCCTCACTCACAGTTGGTATATTCTAACTACTGCCTGGGGAGATATAATTACTATCATGGCTACTCTAGTAGATCCACTATGCCCATGACATTTTGACTCAACAAATTTACTATCACAACAACTAAGAATAAAATTATCATGAAGCTCCTTACCCCTCTCATATACAGGCTCAGTTTCTTTATCAGTATTCCTGCTCAGCTGTTCTTGTAGACCCTGGTATGTATTCCAAAATTCTTCATCCTGGGACACACCCACTTGTTGGGATTCTGTTGGCTTCAGCTTGAAGCCTGAGGCCTCTGCTGTTTCTCCCAAGAGCACTGTCTCTTTTCTCAGCTCAGGGACTGCAACCTAGAAATAGTCCCCATCCTTGTTACCATAGAATTGATTTGGTACGAAGGGTGGAGGTAGAGGGAATATTGAGTGTACAGCCTAGATTATGAGAACTATGAGACACTAAAGGAAATGACAAAATGCGTTAAAGAGGAATTAGGCTGCCAACGTTCCACAAAGAGCTATCCACAAATCTGAGAAAACTAGGATCAAAGGACACTGTGGCTACTGCCAACCCTAGAACACAGGAGTCTCCTCTCAGCATACAGTCCAGCTCAAGCCACTATCATGGTTGAGTAGGCTATCTATGCTCATGGTGCCTTGTCAGGCCCTTACTCTTGACTTAGATCCTCCCCCAGGAGGTTTCTCGTCTTCCAGTTTTCACTAAAAATCAAAGAAATAAATAAACAAGTTTTCCCCTATGACATGGAAGGATTTCAGAGAATGGGATTAGAAAAAAAGGGGAAACAGTGCCTCCAAGCTACCTCCAAATAATTCTGACATAAACCATGTGCATCCTGCCTGAGGCTGGCAGGTAGGCTGCCACCTGCCCAGTAGCACAACACGCTGTCCACCTCCCAGAAGAGCCTACGAATAACTACTGAGGGTAGTGGTGGCTCTTTGGTAGGGAAAACTATTTTGCACTTTCTTTTCTTTCTGAAATCTCTCTTCTACTTTTTATTTTCATTTATAATCTTATCCGACTTGTTTGATTTCTCCTTTTTTGTTGTTGTTGTTGAGATTTTTTGTTATAAGGCACGTGTGCTCTCCAGACAGAGAGAGACAAAAGGAAATCACCCTCCAGGGGCATGGTCATGCTGTAATCCCTTCTCCTCCATTCTTCTCTTGGGATTTTGGGCATGTACACACATGCACTCAGTGAGTTTTAAGCCTCCAGGATCAGGATTTGAGCCTCGGTTGACTACGTGGGAGTTCAGCAACATAACCATTATACTATCTGTTGGTCCCGTCTCTCCTTTTGCAATGTCCTTGCTCTCCTTGGGTCTCTAAGTGTTTGATTTTTTGGATCTGTCCTCTCCTGACTTTACTGCTTTGTAATTTTTTCTAAGAACTCAAGTCCTACCTCCTTGGCCAAGCCTGACTAGGCCCATCACCCTCAATTCACCCTGGCTTTGAGGGCAAAAAGTAATGTTTTTCCTAAAGGAAGGAAAGTCTCTACTATAATCTCTGAAATCTGTGGACTGACTTTTGCTATGGGCCTATTAGTTGCAAATCCTGCCTTAACAGCCCTAAAGGAATAATAAATCAGCAGCCAAATTCATCTCATTTCTTAACTGTCCTCATCCCCAATTTGTCCAGCTGCATCCTATTCAACTATACATGTCAGGAACCTTTCTTCTCACCCCATTCCTTGTTTGACCAGATTCCCTCTGCAAGTGTTCTACCAGGGCTACAGTTTCCTTGATACTCTGTGGATGGTGCTTCTCCATCTGGGTCTGAGTCTCCCTGGGCAGAATGGTCAGAAAGTGCTCTAGCACTAGCAGTTCCAATATCTGTTCTTTTGAGTGGACCTCTGGCCTCAGCCACAGATGGCATAATTCCTGAAGTTGGTGGACAGCCTCATGGGGTCCAGCTGCTTCACAATAGTGGAAGTTCCGGAAGTGCCAGCATGAACTCTCAGGACTGAGATCCACGGTCTGTGGAGAGTTTTCACTCTGACTGGCGATGTCTCTCACCGGCCCTTTGAGCTCCCATAGAGCCCTGATCTGAGGGTCCAAATACTCAGCCACCTTCAAATGTACCATCATCATTCTGTTCAAGGAAGTTCTGCACCTAGGCCTGACACCCAACTGGTGCCACTTTTACAGGTGACGTTCCCTCTGAGTTGGTACAAAAATCAGTAAAAGGATCTCTTCCTGACACTACTCAGCTTCCATGGGGCCGCTGGTGACAGCCGCCGGCGAGGAGCACAGCTCCCTCGGTGCCACCCGTGTCCACCCGGCTCCTCTCTTTCTTTTCTTTTCTTTTTGTAGAAGTTTTTTCCTATAAGCGTGTGTACTCTCCAGAAAGACAGAGAGACAGAAAATGAGAAATCACCTCCCAGGGGGGATGGCCACGCTGCAATCCCTTCTCCTCCATTCTCCTAGGGATCTTGGGCATGCACACACATGTGCCTGGCGTGAGTTTAAGCCACCGGGTCCGGGACTCGAACCGTGGTTGACTACATGGGAATCCAGTGACATAGCCATTATGCTAACTGCTGGTCCCTTAACCAATACTTTTTTGAAAAAAAAAAAAAAAGTCTTATAAAGCTTAAGGTTCTTGCCATAGGAGGGGGGCTACTTACTTACTTTTTAAAGCAGTATCTCAATGATTAACCTGGCGGCACCACATTCCAGGAAGAAGGTAATGGTCTTCTATGGCCCAAAGAAAGGTTTTCGACAAAAAGAGTTTCCTGACCTTCATACCCACTCCAAAATTATAAGAAACCAGACTCATCTATCATGAGACCCCTATGGGAGAAACATATACACAACCCACTCCTGAGAACAACCCATAACAAAGCCCCTCCTAAACAAGATAAAAACCCTCACTCAGCAAGTGGTGCAGTTGTTATGGTGCTGGACAGCCACATGGTCAACTATAGTTTGAGTTCCAACCCAGAAGCTTGAAATTATTTCCTGGTGCATGTGTGTTTGTACTGAAAATCAGGAGAACAGAGGAGAAGGGATTACAGCAAGGCTATCCCCCCAGGGAGATTTCTCATTTTTTGTCCCTCTTTATTTCCAGTGAGTGCATGCACCTGATAGCAAAAATCTCTCAAAAACAAACAACCCCCCCCAAGCCCCATTCACCTCAGTTCCTCTTCAGCAACCCATTTTCTGGTACTATTCCCTGCCTGGGAGTTCTGTTATTCTTTCTCTCCAATAAACTCTCTGCTTTACTGTCCCTTCCCTGTGTCTGCATCTCTAATTCTTCCTGAGTGTGAGCCAAACACTTGGGTTTGGTGGGACCAGTAGGTAGCATACTGGTTAAGGGGCTGGACTACCAGGTAGTTCACCATGGTTTGAGTCCCGAACCTGGCGGCTTGAAACTCACACTGTGTGCATGTGCATGCGTGCCCAAAATCCCAAGAGGAGAATGGAGAGGGGATTATGGTGTGGCCATACTCCCTAGGGATTAATTTCTCGCTTTCTGTCTCTTTCTCTCTCAGTCTCTCTGGAAATCTCTTTCAAAAAATAATCAAAAAATCTCTTTCAAAAAATAATCAAAATAAAAATAAATACAATAAAAAGAATTAGACTTACTGATGTTCTTGCATTGGATATTGGGCCCACACCTCTCCCCATCTTATCTTGTCACTACTTCAGTTCATTCTATACATTAGTGTTTCCAACTGTGTAATATAATCCATTGACATTTCAAAATTATTTAGTAAGTGAGATAAGACATTGTCAAGATAGTTTTTAATAGGTTGGAAGAGAGTTGCCATAATTTCTGTTAACAAGTTAAAATAGAGACATGATTTGTTTTTCATGCTTTACAATGTATCTGTCAAAATAGAGGTAAGGTCTATAACAGCAATACCTAAGCAGACTTTTTTTTTTAGAGAGAAAGAGATTTTTGTTATAGGGTGTGTGTGCTTGCCAGAGAAAGAGAGAGACAGAAAGAGAAAACACCGCCCAGGGAGGATGGCCACACCGAAGTCCCTTCTCCATTCTCCTCCCGGATTCTGGGCACCCTCGCACACACGCTTCCCGTGAGTTATAAGCCACCAATCTGGGACTCAAACCACAGACGACTACGTGGGAGTCCAGCCACATAACCATTACACCACCCGACGTTCCCTGGACTCTTAAAAAATACACACTCATATTGATGAATTCACCCAGACTTTAATTCCTTCACTATCGTTACAGCGCTCTCAGTTTTCATAAGAGGATTTAATGAAGAACTAGAACTCCTCGTGTCTGTCTCGTGATCGGAGACCATTCTGGATCCTTAAGGTGCGGGTCTCTTGGTAGAGTCACCGTAAATAAACAAAACCTCCTGCATTGGCGCTGCCGGGATCGCAGAGCCTGGCGGGAAATGAAGTCTTTGCCTCTAGTGACCTGCCGCTCCCGCCCCCCGCACAGGATGATGGGAACGGCTCTTCCGCCTTCCTTCTGCGCATGTGCAGCTCCACCCACTCCGCCATCTTACTCCGGAAATTCCAGCTCTTGCGGCTTTTCTTGTGCTTGTCCTGCAGACCTGGGGATGGGTTCTGTGTTCCTGAAGGTGGGTGCTGGATGAAAGAGGCCGGCCGGCCTCTGGGAAACCTGGGGAGCATAGGGGTAGGACGGCCGCTCGAACATTTGCGGGAGCAAAAATGTCGGTGTGTCTTTGGCGGGTGAGGCCTCCCGGGCAAGGAGAGCAGCTGGCCTGGGCCGGATCCGGGAGTGGGACAAAAAGCACGCGACTCCACAGGACCCGGGCTGGGGATCGGGCTGCTGGGGCTGGGTGTTGAGTGATTTGTCAGGAGACTGTGCTGTCAGAATCTGGGTTTGTGTTGCCATGTGAACGAGCGGTGGCTCCAGAGGTTCCGCGAATGGGGCGGTCAGGTCCCAGATGGGGACGGCGGCGAGGGGTGTCGGGCGTTGTGCAGACAGCGTGAGCGGGGCAAGTGTGTGAGCGGGTCAGTGTTCTGCCGTTTGCCGCTGCAGGACCCTGTTACTGTCCTATAAGACATTCCGTTTACTGGCTTGTAAGATGAGTGTATTAGCAATACCAGGAAAATGTTCCTAGGTTCCCAGAGCAATAGTTGTGAAGTGTGTACAGAGCAAATCTTAGCTATGTGGCAGTTTTACTTGTCGGGTTTCTTGGTGTTTGAGAAACCGCTGTAATGCGAAAATAAACATTGCTTTAGAAGACCTCGCTTAAAACAGTCTGATGTGCAAACAGTTGTCACGTGGCCTCTGTTAGGGCATTCATCCACTTGACATTCATCATGATTTTTAAAACTTCTGGTTGTGGTGTTTATTGGTTGTATTTGGCACGCACTTGTAGACTCCGTGCCATATATAATTTTGTTAACAACATTAAATTCTGGGGGCTAAGGCATATCAGTTAGCATTTGATGCGTAACACGACCACAGTTTCTTGCCTTAAAAAACTACCTTTTTATTTACTTGTGATACCATGACTCTACACAGAGAGTTTGCTCTCTCAGCTGGCCAGTCCGTGATGGTGTTACAAATGAAGCTGTAATCTTTAGATGCCTTGACTGAGGTTGACTGGACGCAGGTGGGTTCACTCAGTGTCTGATGGTTGGCGGCTCTTGGCTAGGACATGTGTACCCAACAGGCAGGCCCCAGGCTTCTTCATTAGATGACAGTATTCCAAGAAAGCAAGTGGGCAAGTACTTTTCAACCTGTTAGTGTCATATTTACTTAAGTCCTGTTGGCCAGAGCAAGTCAAATGACAAAACCCAGGGTCTTTATGGTGAGAGACTATACATGTAGTCAGAGTATGTCACTTGAAGTCATTAATAGACTAGTGTACCACAACTAATAGGCATTATGTATATTTTTCATATGTAATTGTGACCCAAAAATGTCGGATAAGATGCATACTTTCTATGAAGATTAGTATTTAAGGATGAGTATTTAAGCATGATGCTGTGTGATATGCTCCTATTAAATCAAAAAAGTTAGCAATACAGTTCAAGTATAGTTCTGTAGTTTTGGTGAAGGCCTCATTTTTTTTCCTATGATGTACTGTAATTTATTTAAGTAGCTATAAAATGTTTACTGAATTCTTAGTAGGTGTTCTAATTGTTTCTAAATCAGTAGGAAATACTAGGTTACCTGGAAAGTTATGACATATTTTTCTGTTTTTTTTTTTTGTTTTTTTTTTAAGCAAAAATGCATCATGACTTTCCTGATGACCCAATAAATGTTTTCATTAACCCAATGGTAAAATGTGTGTCTAATCTCTGTCAATTAATGGGCTTATGAGCGCTCTCTCAATGGGTTCTTACGTCCTCCTTCTCAAGGAGTAAAGGACTATCCTCCCATGAGAAGGCTTTTTTTCCTGGTCTTTTCCAGCTAATGGGTATAGAGTTTTGGGCAAGAAAACCTACAAGCAAGCCATATCTTCCTTCATGACTCCATTGCATTTTCTTCCTCTTCTGGCTATACTTCAGAGATTTCTGTGCATTTCCAAATGCAATTGAAAATGAATTAATTTCTAGTAAGTTGTTTATTAATGTATTCATTAGCTTGTTTTATATTGTATTTTATAGCTTTGTAAGATTTCATAAATTCGAGGCTGGCAGGTGGCATTGTGGTTAAGGGTGCTGGATTCCCACTTGTCGGACTGCAGTTTGAGTCCTGGGCCTGGCAGCTTGCTTTCTCACTTTTCCTTTCTCTATCTGTCTCTGTCTGGTCTGGTCAAATTAAAAAATAATAATAACAAATGGAATTAATAAATTAATAATTCTTTTTTTTTTTTAGAGGTTTTTGCTATAGAGCACGTGTGCTCGCCAGACGGACAGAGACAGAGAGATAGAAAGCGAGAAATCACTCCCCAGGGGGGATGGCCATGCCGCAGTCCCTTCTCTTCCTCCTCTCAGGATCTTGGGCACTCATGCACATGGACCTGGTATGAGTTTCAAGCCACCGGGTTGAGGATGCAAACTGCGGTCAACTACATGAGAGTCCAGCAACATGGCCATTACACTAACTGCTGGTCCCATAAATTAATAATTCTTTAAAAAAAGATTTCATAAATTCAAATGGAAAAGCAAAAATAAGTAGAATTCAGTTTCTAGGAAATATACATAAGCAAGATCAAGCAGGCATGCAGATATAGGCAGTTTTTATTATCTCAGCATCTCATCTGAGTTAAGTGTAAATTAATCTCTGGTCTTTCTGATGCCATGATAAAAAGCGAGCCATAATTCAGATTGACCCTTAGATGAGAGCCTGCTACATTCCATGGGACATGAAGATTTGATGGCACTGAAGTCTGAAATAATGATTTTATTGGTTGTATAGGCAATGTAACAGACAGTGTTTTACTGCCATCCTAAAATAAACATTTTCAGCTTTTTCCCATGATAACAGTTTACCTAGTGCTAAAGTCCAACTCACTTAGTTAGGATTTTCTGGAGGTGCTAAAATAATGTCACAGACAGCTTTTAGAAGGCCCTACTTGTTGCATGGATCAAACCTGAACTATCTGGAGGATTGAGTAAACCCCAGATCTTGAAATAATCCTCCATATGTTTCTCTCAGCTTGTCTGTACATTTGGGGTATGTAGCAGATGGTTTAGTTATATGTTCTGCCAAATATTTCTGCTGCTCATTTATACCTTAGCCTACACAGTGTAGTCTTTGTGATTTCATGTAAATTAACCAATAATCTAAATTATAGTCAAACCCAGTGACTGACTATCTTCTAGAGTTTCCCTTACTTGAATATACTGCTACTTTTGAAGCTGCAATCCATCTCTTCTCTTGGGAATTCTGTTGGTTTCTATCACAGCTCTTATTTCTTCCCCTTAACATGGTTTATTCAAGTGTTCCACTTGTTCCCCATTCATTCCATGCTGCAGGTCTCATTTACCTATTTGACCCTCTGTGGTTTGACACACTTTTTATTTCCAGTTTGTACTTCTTCCTCACCCTTTAGAGCATAAGTTTAACTCCCTGTTGAATGCTTCTTTGTAGCTATCCAAAAATACCTCATGCTCAACCAATTTGAGACGAAAAGTACATTCTCCTCTTTTTCCCTTACTTGTAATATTCCTACCGTCCAGCCAGTGACCCCAACAACCAAAATGAAACTTCTACAGTCCTCACTCTCTCAGGTTTAATCTCTTCTCTTTTCACCTTCAGCTACTTTTGTTTGTGTGTTCTTTTGGTTTGATTTTAATGTCCACATACATGCTGGTAAAGGAAGAGAAGCTGTTGGTACTTACGAACTTTATTTTTGCATTGATACTGTTATTGCTGGCAAAACCTGAAGATTATATTTGCACAGAGGTGAGGTTGGATCCCTTTTGAACTGGGCTACTTACCAACAAGTGTGGTGACAGCCTTAGGGGACCTGTGAGAGATTATTCAGAAGTTAGTCGGCCATGGGAACCAGCAGTTAGCATAATGGCTATGTCGCTGGACTCCCACGTAGTCGACCGCGGTTTGTGTCCCGGACCCGGTGGCTTAAAACTCACACCGGGCGCGTGTGCTTGCGTGCCCAAGATCCTGAGAGGAGAATGGAGGAGAAGGGATTGCGGCGTCACCATCCCCCCTGGGGGGTGATTTCTCGCTTTCTGTCTCTATGTCTCTCTCTGTCTGTCTGGCGAGCGCACGCGCCCTACAGTGAAAATCTCTCCAAAAAAAAAAAAAAAAGAAGAAGTTAGTCGGACATTGGGGCCAGCAAGTGATGTGGTAGTTAAAGGCGCTGGATTCCCACATGGCCAACCACAGTTCGAATCCTGGACCTGGCGGCTTGCTCCCTTTTTCTTTATCTCTCTCTGGTCAAATTTAAAAATAATAATAAATAGAAATAAGTAATTCTTAAAAAAAAAAAAAGAAAAAGAAGTTAGTGGGACACATTTGAAGACTAGTCAAGAGAAAGGTACAAAGAATAAAAGAAAATACAGATTTTAATAATTTGTACATTTTGCTTATATGAATTTTACCCATCATTCTATCTGTAGTTTTTATTAATACTCAGGTGTATGTTTCTAACTCAAAAGTGATTCATTTTCAAATTCTTAAAGACTGTATTTACTACTTCTGGTTTTTCAGTTAATCACTTTAAAATGAGTAGATAAAAATAATGTGTGCATCAATTGTAAATGTGATTATGGAGCCCGAACTTGTTTAATAGTTGGTTAACTATTTTATTATGATAAAATATACATTACCTAAAATTTATTATTTTAATAACATTTAAATGTAACGTTAAGTGGTATTAAGTATATTCACACTGTTATGCCACCATTATCTTAGCCATCTCTAAAATTTTTTTGATCTTTTCTCAAGTGAAACTGTACTTATTAAATGCTAACTCCATATTTCCTCTTTCTCCTCTTCCTGCTAACCACCATTTTACTATCTGCGAATTTAACTATTCTATGAACCTCATATAAGTAGAATTATACAATATTTGCCCTTTTGTGTTTGGCTTATTTCACTTAGCATAATGTTGTCAGGGCTCATCTATGTTGTAGCATGGGTCAAAATTTGTTTTTGTTTTTGTTTTTTTTTAAAGAATCAGTCATTTTCGTTATATCTATCATACTACCTTATATCTGTCTGTTCTGTTGATGGAGGTTTCTGTTCCTTCTATCTTTTGAATACTGTGAATAAAGCTGCTGTGATTGTGAGTATGAAGTCTGTCCACATGCTTTTACTTGGTGCCTTGTTTCACCCAGAAATGGACTTGCTGGATTACATGGTAATTCTTTGATTAGTGTTTTCAGTAATTACCATACTACATATTCCATACCAGCTGCACTACTCTATGTTCCTACCAGCAATACACAAGTATATATATTTTGTGTTTGTTCCTACTGGCATGTTTTTCTACATGCTTACCTGTCCTTGTACTTTTCTGCCATCCTGAGAGATGGAAAAGTGGTATCTCATTTTATTAATAATTCTGGTTTGCATTTCTCTACTTGCAAGTGGTGTCAAGTATCTTATGTGCTTTTTGGTCATTTTGGTCATTTGTGTATCATCTTTGGAGAAATATCTGTTGATATTCTTGCCCATTTATTATTTTTTTTCCAGTCAGAGTTTTTTAAAATGTTTTTTTTTTTTTTTTTTTGTCAATTATTTAGGAGATATGTCAAACAAATATTTTTTGAGAGGTTTTTTTGCTACAGGGCACGTGCACTTGCCAGAAAGACAGAGAGAGACAGAGACAAAAAGTGAGAAATCACTCCCCATGCCGCAATCCCTTCTCCTCCATTCTCCTCTCTGGATGTTGGGCACGCATGCACATGTGCCTGGTGTGAGTTTAAGCCACCAGGTCTGGGACTTGAACCACAGACAGCGATATAGCCATTACACTAACTGTTGGTCCCAGGAAATATATCAATTGCAGATATAGTCTCTCGTTACATTGATTGTGCTTTCACTTTTTAGATAGTATTAGAATCACAATCGTCAAAGTTTTTTTTAACATTTATTTGGTTATGTATGTATGTTTGTATTTATTTTTTGCTGTAGGATGCGTACTGTCTCTGAAGATAACAGAGAGACAGAGAGAGAGAGAGAGAGAGAGAAGGTGAGAAAGCAACCACGAGGGAGATGACCACATTGCAATTCCGTCACCTCTCGAAGGATTTTTGGGCACGCCCGCAAACATGCCCAGTGTGTTTTTCAAGCCATTGGGTATGTGAACTGTGCAGTTAGCCATGTGGGATCCTACTGCCTTAACCTCCACACCAGCTGCTGATCCAAAGACAAAAAAGCTCTTCATTTTACAGTCTAGTGTATTTTTTTCTTTAATAATTTGTGTTTTTTTTTGTGTCAGGAAATCATTGCCAAACCCAAAGTAATGAATTTTTTTCCTTTAAAATAAAACTAATTTAAATTCACAATTATAGTTTGAGATCTTAATATATGAGCTATGTTTTATTCATTTATTTAAACCTAATACATGTTTCAAATTAATATATTACTACCTGTGATCTCTGTCTTAATTGGTTTGGGCAGCTTTAACAAAATACCATAAACTGGGTAGTTTATAAATAAATATTTATTTCTCATAGTCCTGGAGATTGGGCAATCCACAATCAAAGCCATTGGCTAAGTTTTGGTATCTGATAAGGGTTGTCTTCATGCTGTACTCTTTTATAACAGAAGGGACAATAAAGGTACTGATTTCATTAATAAATAAGGGCAGATCTCTCCAAAAAGCCCTTGCTTGAACTAACATCATTGGAGATTAGATTTTAATGTATGGATTTTGGAGGAATTAGACTTTCAGACCGTAAGAGTCTCAAGAGTGTTACAGTGTTCAGTTATGTCATGTTTTGTTGGCTAAGCAAGTTGAGTCCACATTGCAAAGAAACTAGTTTCCATCTCAAAAGTAAGAAAGAACATGTGCCCACCTCTTATCTACCATAAATGTTAAGATACAGTTATTCAGAGTACATTACAATTTTCTTGCTGATTTCTTTTTTGAATCTCTATTTATTTACAAGTGTATTCGTTTTTTTAGAGAGACTTTTTTTTATAGGGCCTGTGTGCTAGCCAGAGACACAGTAAGCAAGAAATCACCTTCCATGGGGGATGGCCACACCACAATCCCTTCTCCTCCAGTCTCCTCTGGGGATTTTAGGCACACACTCAACAAGTGCCCAGCATGAATTTGAAACCTGCCAGGTCCAAGACTCGAATTGCAGTTGACCATGTGAGAATCCTTTGACAACCATTATATTATGTCTGCTGGTCCCTACAAGTATATTTAGTTTTCAAATAGTTGTTACTTTTCTGGATTTCTTTTTGTTGTTGTTAGGTCTTTTTGGGAATGTCAAGTTTCTTTTTTTTTTTTGGAGAGATTTTCACTCGTCCAGCGACATAGCCATTATGCTAACTGCTGGTCCCCAAGTTTCATTTTTTAAGCAAGAGATTTTTGCTATACAGTGTGTGTGCTTGCCAGATAGACAGCAAGAAATTACTGCCTAGGGAGGATGGCCATGCCATAACCTCTTCTCTTTTATTCTCCCCTTGGGATTTGGGGCATGCACACACACAGGCACCAGGTGTGAGTTTTAAGCCACCAGAACTGCCACCAGAACTGGGACTTGAACCTTGGTCAACTACATGAGAGTTCAGCAATGAAACCATTTTGCCATCTGCCAGTCTCTTCTGTTTTTTTCTGTGCAAAAATGTGTCTTGACTTTCCCAACAACCTAATAATTCCATTTGTCTCAGAGAACATGCTTTGTAAGATTTTAATCTTGAGATTTCTTTTATAACATACCATATATTATGGTGAGTGTTTACTCATTGCTCTATAAATACCAGTTACATCAAAATTGCATCTTTTAGGTCTGTATTCCTTCTGATTTTTTGTGTGATTGTTTCATAAATTGCTGACAGAGTGTTGATTCTGTAGTTATGGATTTGTCGATTTCTATCTTTAGTTCTGCTGTTTCTTATTTCATATATTTTGAGGCTCTATTTTAAGGCACATATACATTTGTAATTTTCATATCTTTCTAATAGATATCAACTTGTTATAAAAAGTTTCTCATTGTTTTTAGTACTGTTTTTTTCTTGAGTTTAATTCGTGTGGTAGCAGTATCTCCACTTGTTTATTACAGTTGTGTTTGTATATGATATCCTTTTCCATCCTTTTACTTCTAGTCTGTTTGTATCTTTGTATTTAAAGTGTACCAGTATACCTTCTGGATGGCATATTGAAGTTTCTTGCTTTTAAAATAATTCTGACAATCTCTGCATAACTATTTAGTTCATTTAGGTTTAAACCAATTAATAGGGTTGAATTTGTCTGAACTTTGGCTACTTTTTTTCTTGTCTTATCTGGTTTGTTCTTTCTCTTTTACTACTGTTTTTCATTGGTCAGTTATATGTATTTCTAAATTTTTAAGGTTATTCATTCATTTCTTACATGAGCATGAAGATAGAAGTGGGAGGATCTTATGCTGCAATTCTACCCATAATTTCAGCCAGTCCAGGTGTTTAAGGAGATCTCTGGACAGGAACCCAGAGCTTTCCCAAATGTGAGTCAGCTTTACAGAGTGTTACTAATCTTTTTTTTTTTTTTGGTGGTGAGAGAGAGATATAGATACATGGGCACTCAGCAGATACAGAGAGAGAGGAGAGAGGGCGGGAAAGTAAGAAATCACTGCCTGAGGGGATGGCCATGATGCATTCTCTTCTCCTCTAGTCTCCTCTTGGGATATTAGGCATACATGCACACCATGCACACACATCTAGTGTCTTTTTCAAGTTGCTGGGTCTAGGACTTGAACTGTAAAGTTAGCCATGTGGGATTCAGCCACCTTAACCATCATGCCACTGGTTGGCCCTCATGGATTTTTAATATTCTGTTTTGGTACTTTTGGCTTTTTAGCTCATATCGTACACTGAATTACTTCTCCCCCAAAATACAGGATGTCTTCAGAAAGTTAATGAAAAATGTGTGTTACGAAAGCAACATGAATTGGATATGAATTTGGGGGGGGGGCATTGAAATGTACTTTAATTCTGTTTTTCCACAGACTTTTTGAAGTGTCCAGATGTCCTACATTTTGGGGCCAGACCAATGTGAAGTACTCCATATGCATGCTGATTGACAGTTCCCTTTCAAAACTATAAAAGAAACCATCATGTCTCAGCATCCCTGAGAAACACAGTTGTTTTCCTGGCATATCACTCAATTTCATGCTTAGTAATAAACCACATTAATTATTGGGTCACCTGAAAAGTCATGACATAGTTTTTCATGTTTTTTCTGTGCAAAAATGCACCATGACTTTTCTGACAACCCAATATTATTTCTGCAGAGTTGCTTATTTCCGTTGACCTAGGTCTGAAATTTTTGTCTCTCAGCTGGAAAAACATCCTCTGTTGCTCTGCTTTGAAATGCTAGAGTGATATTGCATCTTTTCCAGCTGACACAATGTTTAGCTTTATCAGTAAAGGGCTCTGGAGAAATAACTGCAAACTGAGCAGTGAGAAGGATTTTCTTTCTTCATGTTCTGTGCAAGATATCCATGTGGTGGTTCGGGAGGGGGCAGAGTGGTCCTAGTATCATTCATCTAGTTGGTCCTAGATCCTCCATGATCCTGCACCTCTGGCAGGTTTCTTTGCAACCACAGTGACATCAGCTGTCATATTTCACTAACCAGAGGTGTTTCATCAAGTTGTTTTGTTACCAGAGGTAGGAACCATATTGCCGTGGCAGCTATAAACTCTCAGCTCTGGAGCTGAGACTTAGTTTAGTGCTTATTTATTCCTCCTGTACCTTCAGAGCAGAAAATGTTCCCTGCAGTTGCTACCTCTGTACACCTTTATACCTCTTAGTAGTTAACCACCATTTATTTCTAGGTAATTCTTTTTGTTGGAGCTTTCTTGTCAAGTCATTCATGTGTCTGTTTCCTGAGTGCACTGTCACTGGGTAATGGAGAAAAGAAACGTTTTGTGTGTTCAACACTACCTGGAAAGTTTGGGCCAAATTCACATTATTGCAGTTGGCAGACCTTACTCAACACAGACGTCCACTTTTCTAAGCCCTTCAAGTCCTGTTAAAGATTTCCTGGAGCCCTACAGCCTTTGCCTGTTACTTGGTTCCAAAACCAACCTGTTGATAAGGCAACACTTCATTTATAGGTACTGAATTCTTTTAAATTATTGTAAAGGAAATCACCTTCAAAATCCAGTAGTTTATAATGATATATATAATTTATCATTGTAATCTAATCCAGTAGATTATAATGACAAATTCTATGAATGGCTCCAGGTGAGCGGCTTCTCTCAGCATCTTCAATGCAATTGCATTCAATGGATGTCTAAGTCTCTTGTTAGATGAAGGCTCTACTGTGGTAGGAGCTAGGTGCATCCTACTGAGGGATCTAGGAGACAGCCTGCACAAACAGCAGAAGAGTGTGGGCTCAAGTCAGAGCAGCCTAGGACTCCAAGCAGCAGAAAGTGGAAGTAGACAGGCCACTGTGGGCCATGTCCAGAACAGACAGTGATACTCCCACGTTCTAGTGGTCAGGGATTCACAGAGCACATTGAATATCAAGGTTACTGGAGAAATACAGTACCTGAGAGCTCCCTAACGCCCTAGGCCATGGACTTTATTTCTGTTGTTATTACCATATAAAAATAAAAACAGAAGTAATGTTATTATTACTATGTAATAATAGTATTTATTCAAGTGCATTACATTTATTGTGCACTTTATTTATGTTAAATCATCCTGAAACCATCCTCCCCACTCTTGTCCATGGAAAAATTGTCTTCCATGAAACCGGTGCCTGGTGCTAAAAATGTTGGGAACTGCTGGAGTACACTTGTGGGGCATGGCAAGTTGCATTATAGCAGAGCATGAAGGACAGTTGTGCCCATCATGGGAAAGGACAGTCTCTACATTGGTATCTGCCACATTTAAATAGCAACAGACTAAAGAATACTTAAGAGCAATCTTAAGAAAAACTTATACTTTTCAAATGTAGACAAAAGTTCTCAAAATAAAGTAGCAGCATCCATTAAATGGAGAAAAAGGGGGTGATCTGTAGACCCTGGGAGTAAGGTTACCAACACAGAAAGCAGCTGCCTCTCTTGCAGTTCACTCTCCTGCCCACTTCCTCACAGAACTCAGCCCCTGGTGCCCCTTGGGTTCTTGGTTCACATTTGTCTTCCTTTGTTTCTCTGGCTTCTGGTTTCTTCTCTCCCCTTTTCATTACCTGCCTCCTTTCCTGGCTTCAGCCTCCTGCTCCTCCAGTTCTCTGCATAGTGGACCATGTGCAAGAGGATAAAGGGCTGATGGGGTGAATGGCTAAGGGAGAGCAAGCTTGGTAGAGGATCTGCCATCTCCTGTGCCGAGCAGCACTTTCTTAGTTTGAGGGAATTGGCTCCTTAACGGCCATCCCCATCATGGCTTTGGGAGGACTCTATGCATGGGGCTTCCTTATACTTTAATGGACAATAGGTTTTCTCAGGCTATTGGGCTTCCTGTTTCTTGTCTCTGGGACACAGTGAAGTTTGCTGGGCTATTTTTATGTCTGCTGAGACCACAGGTCCTCTTTTCTTGGGTGACTGGAGTACTTTACCTTGGTCCTAAGCTAAACTTTTTTTTTTTGTTGTTCCAACAGTTATTGCACTTATGTTTCTTTGGGCCAGGGCTGAGGTGATTCTTGGCTTGCCACGACTTTTTTTATCATCGAGCGCAAGGATAGGGGTTTCTGAGAATGACCAGTTTTTCAGTCCTCAGGTATAGTAGATAATGCAGAATGACACACTGAACATTCAGTCTAACCCTCTTCTAAGCTGGCCTTCCTTCTTAGATATGCCCAAAAGCTAAATGCTTTCTCCCAGATGTTGAAGGCTAATTAATAACCCCCCCAAAGGTACCAGATTTTATTCTGTGAAGCCTGTGAATGTTGCCTTACATGGAAAGCTGTTTTACAGATGTGTATCCAGGTTGGCCCTATATGCAGTGGTAAGTGTACTTATAAAAAGAGGCTGAGGGAGGTTTGACATACATAGAGACGAGAAGGTGATTTGTCAATAATGGTAGAGATAGGAGTGATGTGGCCACAAGGTATGTAGGCAGCCACTAAATATTGGGAGAAGCTAGCAATCAGTTCTTCCCTAGAGCCTGTGAAGAGCACGTGTCCCTACTTGCTGTTTGGGTCCCAGACTTATGTTCTCCACAACTGTGAGAGAGTATAATATTTTGTTTTAAATATTAAGCTTGTGGTAATTTCTTATTAGGAACAATAGAAAATGATACTTCTTGTAGCTTAAATCCTGTGTTTGAGATCCTGTGAGCAGATGTAGCCAATATTAAGTGTCAGCTGTCAAAGGAGTAATCACATCTAATGAAAAAAAATTTTTTTTTTTTGAGAGGTTTTTGCTATAGGGCGCGTGCGCTTGCCAGACAGACAGAGAGACAGAGAGATAGAAAGCAGGAAATCACCCCCCCAGGGGGGATGGCCACGCCGCAATCCCTTCTCCTCCATTCTCCTCTCGGGATCTTGGGCACGCACGCACACGCACCCGGCGTGAGTTTAAGCCACCGGGTCCGGGACTCGAACCGCCGTCGACTACGTGGGAGTCCAGCGACATAGCCATTACGCTAACTGCTGGTCCCTCTAATGAAAAATTTGATAGAAGTGCTCCTGAGTCTTCTAGGGTCAGCAACAACAATAGCTTGATTATGCAGCTTCCTGATTTAGGTAGGGTTTTAATGTGTTAGGTTATTTTTCCTTAACAGCAACTCCTTTGGAATGTGATCTATTTGTTGTGCTGTTAGGAGCCATTTCTTAAAACTAGACATAGTGAAGCAGTATCAACTCCATCTTGGAGGAGCACCTCCATTATAAACTGTTAAATTCCTATAACTAAAAACTTGCCTTTTCCTAGTTGCCTTAAGATAAGGTCCAGTCACCGGACCTTGCCCTGAGCCATGAAGACCAGTAAGATTCCATTGTGTTTAGGTAGGGATGGAACATACCCTTGGGAATGATTAACCTGCTTACCTGCTTGTTCTGCCTCTGTGATGTGCTTTTGCTTGCTTTGCTTTTATGGTTGTAAAACCCTACCCCCTATCCTTTCAAGTGATTTTTGCCTTTATATGCACCCCTCACCTTGCACTGGGGGCTGCAGGTCTTTGAGAGACCTGAGTTGTCACCCCCCCCCCCATATGCTGCTAGCTTAATCAATAAACTCAAATAAATTTGGCTATGTCTGGATGTCCTCTTATTTCTCGCTGAGTAGACTATAACAATAGAGATGTCCTTTCTTGTTTTTCCATGATTCTGGTAACTAATGCTTGAACAAATCTTTTAAGTTCATTGGATATATTTTGTTATGTGCAGTTAGCAGTACTGACAAAAAGAGTTATTATTGGAAATCCCCTTATTGCTCTTGATTTTAGTTCTGGGAATTGGCTGATTTCTTTGTGGCTCCTGTATTCTTCTGGGATAGGACTAGGCATTTGACTGATTGGTGTGTCTGTAATCTTTTATGCTAGGTACTGGTGATGGATTAGACTTTAAGTCCTTTCCTCTCTTTTCTTGGAGGTGATGGTACTTTGCTAGATAGACTTCCTATCATTGTCTTTCTAGTTAGTCTTTTCTGTTTCTAATAACAGAAGTACCTGAGTTTGGGTAATTTGAAAGACTAGAGGTTTATTTTGAATATGGTTTTGGTGCTGAGAAGTCCAAGAACACAATGCCAGCATCTGATGAGAGTCTTCTCTTAATCACATAGTTGGATTAAGCTTCCTTTTAGTATCTTCACAATACTGCCATTTTCCAACATGTGGACTTCAAGGGGACACATTGAAACCATAGCACTGTCTATGACTTGGTTAGAGAAGAAGGTATTGTAAACTGTATGGGTTTCTTGCTGTTTTGGTTTTGGTTTTCCCCCTATTAGAGCTGAGACAAGTTTGTGTAAATGGCTTATTTAGGTATTGATCCCAGAAACAAAAGTGAGGAGGAGGGAGAAGTGATAGGAGAGAAAAGCCAGTAAGAGGTGTGCACTGTGAACTGTCAGCCACTGTGAACAGGCTGAGTACTATCCTTACAGAACCTCTCTTAGGAGTCATGCCTCAACTGAGCCTCTGAGGCCTGGAAGCTAAGGCCTTTATTCCTGACTACTAACTCCCCTACCTTGTTTTCACCATGTTGCCTTGGTTGAGCTTGGGCAGTTTGGTGTTTTATATCAGAGAGAACC
This sequence comes from Tupaia belangeri chinensis, assembly GCF_000334495.1. Lineage (NCBI taxonomy): Eukaryota > Metazoa > Chordata > Mammalia > Scandentia > Tupaiidae > Tupaia > Tupaia belangeri. The sequence continues at coordinate 1,649,111 of NW_006206460.1, read as the reverse complement.
CAGAAAGAGTTTTATGGTTATGCTCACAATTCCTGGGTAAATCATGTAGCATAGTGATGGCCATGAGACAGAGGGAGTAGCTGTGGATAAATGCTTTATTATGGATTCAGGATTAGGATTACCTCATTTGAATTGTGGGATCTAGGGTGTAGGGCCTGCTCCTGTTCTGGGGTACCTGGCCCTGGGTTAATTAGGGTAGGTGTATAGTGACCGAGAGAATGAGAAACTAATAAGGAAGATAGTTGTGGGTGGCTGCTCAAGAAAAGGAATAGGGCCTCCAATTAGGGCCTCAAAACTGGATCAAGACTGCATTTTTAGAAAACTGTATTGGGAACCAGCAGTTAGCGTAATGGCTATGTCGCTGGACTCCCACGTTGTCGACCACGGTTCGTGTCCCGGACCCGGTGGCTTAAAACTCACGCCGGGTGCGTGTGCGTGTGTGCCCAAGATCCCGAGAGGAGAATGGAGGAGAAGGGATTGCAGTGTGACCATCCCCCCTGGGGGGTGATTTCTCGCTTTCTGTCTCTATGTCTCTCTCTGTCTGTCTGGCGAGCGCACGCGCCCTACAGTGAAAATCTCTCTCCAAAAAAAAGAAAAGAAAAGAAAAGAAAACTGTATTACAGTTGACCTCTTCATGTCTTGGCATCACATATTTTTATATTGTTGTTGATTTTTTAATAAGAGACAGAAAGAAAGGATCTCACCTCACCTGCTGTTTAGTTTGACCTGAGACCAAACCCAGGCTTTTCATGTGACTTCAGTCTCTGGGTGGGAGAGTCTTAACAATATGTACCACCTTGGCCGAGTCCTTGACATCAATTTTGAGCTTTTTTGAGATATTTAAAAGTCCTGAATAGCAGAAGAAACTTTTAGAAAGTAGGGTATAAGTGACCCTAAATAGCATATAACATTTTATTATATTAGCAAGGAAGATCACAAATGGAAGTATAAAGAATCTTTATAAGCCGGCATCTAACTAACTCCCCCCTCCCCCTTAAAAAAAAAATAGGGTCTACTGTGCTGTAATCCTCCTCTAGCCTGTCAGATAGCTGGGAATACAGGAATACAGGCATGCACCACCATACCCAGGCTTTTTAAGTTGGGCCAGGAAATGAACCAGGGCCCCAGCCTGAAGAGCACCAGTATTTTAAGAACATTGGCACTATGGCTATGCCTAGCTTTCACATTTATATTATAAATGGGAAATATTTCCCATTATCCAAGATAACGAAAAATTTCTGAGGTGTCTAAATATATGATGGTGGAGTTACAAAGTGTGATATAAGTGTGACATATATATAATTTTCTTCATGAATATATTGGTGTGTTTCTTGGGTCAAAGTTACAGGTCCACCAGTTATTTCCAGGAGAGTATGGACTTACAGTTTAGTAGAGTATATGTAAATATAAGTGGTATCTGCATGTAATCAAGCTGTTTTAGTCTCTTCAGGCTGCCATAAGAAAGTACATAGATTAGGTGGCTTAAACAACGGGCTGGAAGTCTAAGATTAAGGTATTGACTGGTTCCTGGTGAGGACTCCCTTCCTTTCTTGCAGATGACTACCTTTTTACTGTGTCCTTACACAGCTTTTCCTGCCTGGGGGCACTGGGAGGAAGAAGTATCTTTTCCTCTCCTTATGAGTCCTGTGCTCTCATCAGAAGGGGCCACACTCATAACCAAATATAACCCTGAGTGCCTACCAAAAGCCCCATGACGAAATGCCATCTCTAGGAGTTAGGGCTTCAATATAAGACTTTTATGGAGACACAGACTTTCAGTTAATAACATTCTGCCGCTGGCACTCCCAAATCCATGTTCTTCTCTTGTAAAAAAAGAATTCATTTCAGTTTTGTAGCCCCCAAATTTGTAACTTATTCCAGAATTAAAGTCTAAAATCTAGAGTCTCATCTAAACATCATCTAAATCAGATATGGGTAAGATGTGAAGTACAGTTCATCCTGAGCCACATCCCCCTCCAGCTAGGAACCTTTGCAAACTGGACAAGTTCTGCACTTCCAAAAAGCAGTGGTGGGATAGGCATAGGATTGACATTGACATTTCTATCCCAAAGAGAGAAAAAGAAAAGAAGGAAAGGATAATGGGTTCTAAAAAAAAGTCCCAGACCTAGCAAAATAAATGCCATCAGATTTTAATAAGGCTAGAGAATGTCTTTGTTTGGAAACCCTACTTTCCCACCCCACTGGGTATGTCATCCTCATGGCTCTAGGTGGGGATCATAAACCCTGTAGGCTTTTCTTTTTTCTTTCTTTCTCTTTTTTAACAGGTTTTTGCCTTAGAGTGGGTGCACTGGCTGGAGATACAAAGACACTGAGAGAGGGAAAGTGAGAAATCACCCCCCAGGGAGGATGGCCTTGCCACAATCTCTTCTCCATTCTCCTCTTGGGGATCTATGGCATATGCACACACACACGTCTGTAATGATTTTCAAGCCACTTGGTCTGGGACTCAAACTGCAGTTGGCCATATCGGAGTCCAGCGATGCAACTGCCACACCATCCTCTGGTTCCCTCCCCCTGACCCTGAGGACTTTTCTATGGCAGTTGCATCTCCTGTGGCTCTCTGATCCTACCGTACATTTCTGACGGCTCCACACTCACAGTTCTCCTATAATCAGAGACTGTCTAGCAGTTGAAACTGAGATAGTGACTCTGATTTTTTTTTACTCACCTTTAGGACCCTTCCCTTTTCTCTATTTCTAGGAGAGCCTAATACGTATCCTAGTTATTTGTGTCTTAACAATACAAATCATGGGACTGAGAGGGAGCAATTTCTTGTGTCAAAGCCCTTGGGTATTTATGGTCATTATTAATTGTCCAGAGACCAGGAGGGATGAGAGGAGGTTGCCAAAGCCTCTATAGTAAAGTCTCTAAAGGAGCTAAAGATAAGGCCTCTTGATTCTAATTTTCACAGATTATAGAACCTTTTAATAGAAATGACCCATTTAAGGTAAGCCGATTTGTAAAGTGGTAACATCAATGAGATTAATTAAAATTTATAAATGAGTATATGCTGCCATCAGAATGCCAAAATAAATAAAAGGGTAGGAGATTTGTATGTCCTTAGTATGCCAGTGAACCTCCTTGGATAAGGTCATTAGTATCATGCCATACTTGTGCTCTTGTTGAAAGGTGGATGCAGTTTGTATCTTTGCAGAGATTATGTGTGATGGCAAAGCTGTTGAGGTACTCCACATATATTCTAGAATAGGTTTATTATGTCTTTTTGAAGTGAAGGCAAATTTAAACTGAGAAGCTTTTACAGTAGGCACTGAGTAAAACATAATGCAGTTTGTATCTTTGCAGAGATTATGTGTGATGGCAAAGCTGTTGAGATACTCCACATATATTCTAGAATAGGTTTATTATGTCTTTTTGAAGTGAGAAGCTTTTACAGTAGGCACTGAATAAAACATATTAGCCTAATGTATAATAGAGAATATTTATTGGCTTATTTATAGAATAGTCACTAATGTTACTAAGATTGGGTATTGGAATGTGAGCCTTAAGGGGCGGGACTATAGTTTTAAAGGCACATGAGGCAATTGTCCTTTTTATCTTATTAGATAATTTTTAAAGAAAATTTTGGAATTCCAGTTAGGAATTATGGGCCATTAAGAAATATGGACCAGTAGGTGGTGTGGAGGTTAAGGCACTGCATCCCGCATGGCTGGCTGTGTGGTTTGAGTCCCAGGTGTGGAGGCTTGAATATCAACCGTGGGTGACTGTGTGTGTGTGTGTGTGCGTAATTGGAGGCTTAAACATCAACTGTGGGCGAGTGTGCATGCCCATAATTGCAAGAGGAGAATGAGAGAAGGAATTGTGTGGTCATCCCACCTACAGGCAGATTTCTCACTTTCCTTCTCTTTCTCTTCTCTCCTCTCCCTGGTGAGTGTACATGGCCCTAAAGCAAAACTTTTAAGGAAAAAAAATATATATGTATATGTATGTATGTGTGTATGTATATATATGTGTGTGTGTGTATATACACACATATGTATATATGTATATATCTGTGTATGTATATGTGTGTATATATACACATACGTATATATGTATGTGTGTATGTGTGTATGTATATGTGTATATGTGTGTGTATACACACATGACATATATACAAGTAATAGGCTGTGTATGCATATATATGTGTGTATGTGTGTGTGTGTATACATATATATATGTGTGTGTGTGTGTGATATATATATATATAAAACTTAGTTACTTTATTTTCTTTTAATTTTGATTGCTAGCATGTGTGAACTCTCCAGACAGACACAGAAAGAGGGAGAAAGCATCCTCCTGCCCCCTCAAGGGAGAGTGGTCACACCACAATCCCTTTGCCTCCATTTCTATATCCTGTTGGGATTTTGGACATCCACAAGCCACTGGGACTGGGATTTGAACTGCGGTTGGCCATATAGAATCTGGGTCCCTTAATGGCTAGGCTACAGAGCCAGCCCTACATATATTTTATTTATTTTCTTGTTTCCTCCCCCCCTCTGTAGTTTTTTTTTTTCTCTTTTATTTCTTTTTTCTTTGTTTCTTATTCTGTTTTAGGTTTATAGCCATGTACAGCCACAGTTTTTAGTTGTTTTGTGTGATAACTCATAGTGGAGACTGAAAGGGCTGTAAAAAAAGTAGGCAGTTTGCTATGGTGGCCATAACAGCACATCACAGATAGGGTGGTGTAAACCACAGAAATGTATTTCCTCATAGTTCTGGAGTTAGAAGTCCAAGATCCAGGTGGTAGCAAATTTGGTTTCTTTTGAAGCCTCCTGCCTTGACTTGTAGACAGCTGCTTTCTCGTATGCTTATAGGGTCTCTACATGCACATTTCTGGTGTCTCTGTCTCTTTCTCTTACAAGGATACCAGTCAGATTGGAATAAGGTGAAACACTAATGATTTCATTTGCCCTTGTAGTCATATTGGTGGCCAGGGCTTCAGTATATAATTTTGAGTGGAATATTATGCAATCCATAGTAGGAGGATGGGGCCCAGTGACCTGCCTCATAGGATCTGTCTTTGAGAATTCAGTGTTTAAAATGAGGGTTAAAGTTTCTCATAGCATTATATTCAATGCTGTTTCTTTCTAGTGTGCATGCATACACACACATACACATTCAAAAAGCCAATGGCAATGTCCTACAGTAGTGTATGTGTAAAATCAGTATAGTTACTCATAAGATGGAATATTAGGACACTTTAAAAATGAGAAGCAGAAAATTATTTATAAAGGTAAAAATTGTATTGAAAACAAATTATGCGGTTATATAAGAGTATACATGATGACCATGTATTTGTATTTTCTACAAGGTAAATGCTACAGTATGAGAAACAGAATAAGACTACTGGGTCCGGCACCTGAACAGTCAACTATGTGAGAGTCAAGCGACATAATCACTATGCCATCTGCTGGCCCCAAGACAAAAACCATACCTTACACAATTTATACTTGTTATAGCAGATGTTTTCCTAAAGACATTGCAAAGTTTAAATTAATGTAATTCAAAACTAGCACTTAGAACTGTATGACAGCTAGTGAAAATACACTTCCAAAAAGTGTAAATCTACCATTGTATTAAAACTTGTATTTAGTGCTTTTAAAATTGTTCTCAGGATGTGGTATAGAGGTTAAGGTACTGTACTCCCCTCACCTCCCCATAACAGGCTGTGCAGTTCAAATTCCAGACCCAGAAGCTTCAAAATCATAATAGGCACATGTACACGCATACTCAAAATCCCAAGAGAAGACTGCAGGAGAAAGAATCACATCATGACCTTCCCCCTGAGGGGTGATTTCTCACTTTACCTCTCTCTCTGTCTCTGATAAGTGCACACACCCTATAATAAAACTTAAAAAAGTAAAAAAATCTCAGCCTTATTTACTGAATTCACTGCATAGCGTATCATGATGATTGTTCAACCCAGCGATAGCCTTTTATGTCTGAGAGTTCTAATTTATTGTCAAGTGTGTTTTCAATGCTTGCACTAATTTACCTATTTAATGGATATATAGATTACTATTATATTTCAAACAAAAATTTAAAATAATGGCATAAGTCATCATAGACTGCAAAGCCTTCAAAGTACATAAATAGTAATTTGATTTACTCACAGAATACTGACAACTGATTGAGTTTAGATCTTTTTATTCACTAAAGTGTCATTGCTAATGTGTCATGTGGTAATTACAAACATTTTCCATACATCACTTGAGCCAGCAGGTGTTACAATTGTATGATTTTTGGATAGGTTTCTGGCATGATAATGTGAGGAGCTCTGTGGACACCTATTCCAGTGACATTGGTGAGAAGTATTCAGAAACACAAAAAAACTCTGACCATTTTAAGTCTCGAGAAATAGTGCCAAGGATGTATAGCAAATGCTTGATTTCTGATTTTCCCTTTCTCTCTCACTCTGTCCCTCTCCAGTCAAAGTTAAAAAGAAATAAATGAAGTTAAATAAAATAATTCTTTAAAAAAAACATGTAATTAAGAAAATTTACTGGGGATCATCAATTGGCATATGGCTATGTCGCTGGACTCCCATGTAGTCAACCGCAGTTCAAGTCCTGGACCCAGTGGCTTAAACTCACGCTGGGAGCGTGTGTGCATGCCCAAGATCCTGAAAGGAAAATGAACGAGAAGGGATTGTGGCATGGCCACCCCCCAGGGGGTGATTTCTTGCTTTCTGTCTCTCTGTCTCTCTCTTTCTGGTGAGCGCATGCACCCTATAGCAAAAAAACTCTTAAAAGAAAAAAGAAAAGAAAAGAAAATTTACTTAAATTTATTAATATTTAATTAAGAAAATCTATTAAAATTCATTAAAAACATTGAGACTCTGTGGTATTTGTGTCTAGACCTTTTCTGTCCTATCCCCTTTTGGTTAGATGGAAACTACTCCAGAATGGTGCGTTCAATAACACAAGGTTGTTTGTCATGCAAGCTCCTAGCTGGTGGACTAATTTCCCAGATATGACTCTTATTTCTAGCAGAGAGTCACCTGAAGCGTGCAGGGAAGTACTACTCAAGACACAGATCTTAGTCAAGAAGGAGAGAGAGAGGCAATACCAGGGATGCACCTGCAAAACCTCTCTTGTCATCCGTATTTATTGGGACAAAAGAGGAAGGAAAGTTAGTTTTAGAGAAAGTTGCTTCTTAAAATACTAGAAAGATAAGGGTAATTCCTGGAACAGGGTGGTTTTAGTATCCCTAAGGAGGGCGTGGCTAAACGACACCAGAGGCTGGACAGCACACCTTGGAATTTGGAGAACACATATCTTACATGTATGTCATTTTTTTTACAAGACTGTATTAATACCAAAATCCACAAAACAGATACTTGACCAGATCCCACAGGTATGTGATTACATATTTTCATAAACAATGGGTAGGAGATGAACTTGTGGTCTTAATCCTTGTGGGATTCTGAATTCAGTTCTGCTCTCTGATTATCACTCCCTTTATCCTATCACAGAGACTATATTATTCATTCCATTGAGTTCACTATAAATTAAACATAAGAACTCCTGTGACTAAATCGGTGATTGAATGTACGATTTCTTATTGTTGTACCAAAGGAATACTCAAGACCCAGAGACGAAGTGAGTTGTTAAAGGTAACCCAGCAGCAACTGAGTACAGTCTTCCATATGCCTATCATGATTTTCAAGCCTCTGGGTCTGGGATGTGAACTGCACAGCCACTTCTTCCATGAGGGATAAGTCCCCTAATGGAATCCACATCTCTAATCCCAGTATGAACAGTTTTTGCTGGTAGAGGAGTGTTGACTTTGGGCCCTGGTAACACCAGTGCAGGAAAGGGCATGAGCCTACTGCTTCATGGTACCAGTCAAGTTCCTTTATCTCTGCAAGTTCATTTTCTGTTTCAGGATATGTACCTTGAAACCTCGATATTCAAGCCTAATTGTTTTTATGACTTGAATTGGAGATAAATCTATACTGGAAAATTCAAGATTGAGATTCCTTGATTTCTAGGCTAAAGTTAGGGGCAGTTCCAGGATCAGAGAAGACATAAAAATTTGAACTAGGGTAGATCATATTTTAGGTACAGAGAAAATCAGAAATTGGTCTTCGGTTAAGAGTTGGTACTCCAGTAGGGAGTTGAACCAGGCTGTGTTTGGCTGAGAGGCAGTCTCCCCAAGGCTAGATTCCAAGGAGATGCACAGGACGTTGTGCGCGGTAGTGGGTGCCAGAGACCAGACAGGGCAGCAGAGTCAGAGTAAAGCGTCCTGGAGGAACATCACCTGGGAACCCAGGCTGGTCCCTGGAGGAAATCTTGGGCAGCAGAAAGCATAACAAAGGAGGCCAGGAACAGCAATTTGGAATGCCTCGAGGAAAGAGGGCACTTGGCCTGCGTACAAACAGAAACACTGAAAACAAAGTTTTCATTTCTTTCCATTTTTCCACTGCCTACCAAGTTCCAACTTCACTGATTTCTGTGTGCAAGGACACACTGTGGTCTGTGGGACAGCTGATCCTTTCTGTTTTAGCTTAGTTTTTGGGTCTCCAGACAATTCTCTTTGTATAATTTCCACAGCCTCTCTAAGTGCCAGCAGCCTTGCTGAGGTCCATTTGGTTGGCAAGAGTCCACAAAAACGTACACATGTATTGATTTTGAAGTTCTCTTAATTCTATTTGGCATGTAAGTTAGTTTCTCCTGTACTTACCAGTATGCTAAAAATGCTCAATTCTGGAAAATTGGCATTTAATGTGTAAAAAATTAACGAAACTCTAACTGGGTTAAAGAAATAACTAACTACTTTATTTGTTATGATTATATGAATCAGCATTTTGGTCTGGGCTCAGCTAGGCAGTACATATGTTGGTGTTGCCTGGAATCACAAATGACACTTTAGTCATCTGATGCGCCTTGACGAGGCCATTTCCTTGGAAATAACTTCACTCAGATATCTGATGGTTTGTTTTGGCTTTTAGCTAGGTCATGTGTATCCAGCAGGCAAGCCCCAGGCGTCATCATAAGATGACAGCATTTCTAGAAGGTGAATTCCAGTGGGAAACACTATGCAAAAATATATTTGTGCCATTGGCCAAATCCAAGTGAAGTGGCAAAGTCCAAGATTATTTGGAAACTACATTAAGGCATGAATGCAGTGAGGCATATCACTGGGAACTATTACTGGATAAGTACACTACAATAAATACACATTATGTACATTTCCTACTATATAGTCATGGCCCCAAAATTTTCACTTTATAAGATGTATATTTTCTGTGAAGGTTAGTCATGTGAAGCAAGAGGTGTTCTGATGGAAACACTACTGTGGAGTTAAGTGTGGCTCTATATTAATAGAAAAATAGTTAATACTCCCTGTGTATTTTTCTATAAAGTAAATTTTATTGACAGTATAGTAATTCTTCCTTTGATGTACTATAATTTATTTAAATAACCATCCTTAAATTTTTGTACTATATTTAAATAACCATCTTTAAATTTTTAAACTTAATTTCTTTGTGGTAACATTAATTTTTACCAAATCAGTAGCAAATAAAAGTTTTCATTGGCTTAAGGATAAATTGTGTGTTTAGTTTCTGCCAGTTAATAGAATTGCGGGTGCTCCTTCAGTAAGGTCTTTCCTGCCCGTTCTTATACATACGAACTGTTTTCTCACTGGGAGGCTTTTCTTCCCCCCTCCTCCCCTCAGTGAACGTATAGCCAGCTTTGTACGGTAGACTCTAGAGCAAGCAATGCCATTCTCTCATGACTCCTTCCATTCACCCTCTGTTCCAGCCATAATTCCAGAGTCTTCTACGTGTTTCTGAGAGCAAAGAAAATGAATACATCTCTGGTAAGTTGTTTGTTTATTCCTCAGCTTGTTTTACATTGTCCTTTAGGAACTTTATAGGGGTTCATTAATTAAAATGGAAAAGTAAAAATAAATAAAATTTAGCATCAAAGAAATAACATAAAGGTAAAGTTTGCATGTTGATAAAAGCAGGCTGTAAGACCTTGGAACCTGTGTTTGCAAGTTGTTTTCGGATCCTTTGATATCCTGGCCAAAACCAGATTTATTACATGATTTGAAGTCACTCTCAGAGGAAAACAGGCTGAATTCCAATGGGGGTATGAAGAAGGAAACAATCTTTGCTGGTCACGTAGGTGGTGATGTAGTGAGTGGTATATTCCACTGGCAACCTGGAAATGACACTCTGTGTTTTACAGTGCTAGTATTTATCTAGAGTTGAAACTTGCCCAGTAAGGTTTTTCTGAAGATAAAATAGCATGATCCACATGGATTTTAGAAGTCCCCACTTAATGAATGCATAAAACCTGGAATGTGTGAAGGATAAAATCTACTGCAGGTCCTACAGTAGCTTTGTATTTCCCATAGCTTCTCTGTAAGTGCAGGTTGTACCACAAACTGTTCAAAGTGATATTTTCTGACAAATAGTTCCATTTGTACTTTGAGCCACTCAGTGTAGTCTTAGTTCTTTTTTTTTTTGACAGCTCCCCGGCAACTTACAGTAAATCCATTACTGTTTTCTAGTCTTTGCCTTGCTTGCATCTTCTGCCATATTTGAAACTACTGTCCATGATCATGTCCTGGAAATATTAGGTCGTCAGAAAAGTTGTGACGCATTTTTGCGTAGAAAAATATGTCATGACTTCCAACTCTCTAATACTTGTGTGTTAGTTTGTATATTGATCTTTTTGATAGTTTCTTTTCTTTCTTTCTTTCTTTCTTTTTTTTTTTTTGAATTCTACTTTATTCTTCTCCTTAACTTAAGCTCTTCCAGTTTGCCTACCCTGTTCCCCATTCATCCCATGCTACAGTTTTTGACTGATTTGGGTCTTTTGTAGGTGGTCATTCCTAAATATTTCTCTCCAGCCTGGACTTCTTCTCCAGCCTTTAGCACACAGGTTCAACCCACTGTTGAATGGTTCTTTGTAGCCATTCAAAAGGCACTTAAAGCCCCACGAATTAAAAATAAAGCCACGTGGTGCATTCTTTCCTATATGAAAGGGAGCCTTGACCCAAACAACCAAAAATGAATTTTTTCCTGGGCTCCTTCTGCTCTTTCAGGTCTTATCTCATCTGATTTCAGATTCTGTTATTTTTATTTCTTTGGTTTTTTTTTTTCCTAATGCTTATATGCAGTAATAAGAAACTACTGTTGGTGCTCAGAAACAAATACTGTAACTTTCTTTTTACATTGGAAATATCACTCTTGCCCTATCATATATATGGTCAATCTTCAAAAAGGTTCCATGATAAGGGTTACAAAAATGTATATTTTATGGTTTTTTATGGAGATTCTTTAGATGTCTGTCAGGTCCATTTGATTTATGATATTGTTTTAATTCTATATTTCTTAGCTTATTTTTTTGTCTAGATGATCTGTCTAAAGGAGATAATGGTGTGTTGAGATCCCCAACAATTAATGTGTAACAGTCTATTTCTCCTTTTAGATCTAGCACTGTTTCCTTTACATATTTGGTTACACTTGAACTGGGTACATTGACACTTGTAAGCATTACATATTCTTGATGAATTAGCCTGCTTACTCTGTATAATACCCTTCTTTGTCTTTTCTTACATTTTTTGTCTGATAGTCTCTTTTTTCACATTTCTAAGCATTATATATTCTTGATGAGTTAGCCTGCTTACTCTATATAATGCCCTTCTTTGTGTTTTGTTATATCTTTTGTCTGAAAGTCTCTTTTGTCTGAGATCAGTATCTCAACTCCAGCTGTTTTTAGGTTTTGGTTTCATGGAATAACTTTTTCCAGCCCTTCACTATTGTATATCTTTATCTGTATTTTTTGTAGGCAGCTGATACAGGGTTTCTGTGTGTTTTTTCTTTTCTTTTTTTTTTTAAATCCATTCAGCCAATTTTTGCCTCTTGATTAGAGAATTTAATCTATTAACATTCAACGTTAATATCAACATTTCCAGACTTATTCCTACCATTAAGTTGGACCTTTTCCTTTTTTTTGGTCTCCGAACTTTAGTTTTCCTGCCATAGCACTTCCTTCCCTACTTCTTGAAGAACTGGTCTTGCATTTCAAATTCTGGTAATTCTTTCAGATTTTGTTTATCTGAGAATGTTTTTATCTTTTCTTTACATTTGAAGGATAATCTTGCCACATATAGTAATCTTGGTGGAAATTATTTAATTACATTTAATACCTTGAATATATTTTCCCATTCTTCCCTTGCTTGTATTATTTCCGATGAGACGTCCAAAGGGATAACCCATCGACCTAAGGTAACTTGACATTTCACTCTTGCTAATTTTAGTATCTTGTCTTTATCTGTGATTTTTGTCAATCTGGCTATGATGTGCGGTGACTCTTCATAGGTTCATTCTATTTGGGTTCCTTTGTGTTTCCTGGGTCTGGATGTTTGAATGCTTCTCTAGATTTGTAAAGTTTTCTTCCAGGATTTTATGGAATAGATTATCAATGCCCATATTAGTTTCTTCACCCTCCCGGATATGATTATCCATATGTTTGGTGTTTAATGGTATGTAGTATTTCTTATATGTCATTGTAATTTGGGGGGATTATTTTCTCAGTCTTTTTGTTGATTTTTTTCAAGATCAGAGGTTTTGTCTTCTACATCCTCGATTTGATCCTCTGCATGGTCTAATCTGCTTTTAAATCTTTCAAGGGACATTTTGTTTTCCTGCATTACAGCATCATCTCTAACTTTTCCATTTGTTTCTTTTTTGTGGTGTCCATATCTTCTTTGAAATTGTGAAAGGACTTCATCTCCTAGAGCTTGTTGTCTATTTTCTTTTGCATCTTCTGGAGTTTGTTGTCTCTTTTCTCTTTCATCTCATTTACTTTTGTCAGTATGAATATTCAAATCATTTATCTGACATTTGCATGAGTTCCATTGTACTGTCTGGATGATGAGGAATTGTTCTTTTCCCTTAGGGGAGAAGTATTTCTTGATTTCTCATATTTCTTGTGCCTCTGCCAGGTTTCGGGTCATGAGGGGCTGAGCTGCTGGGTAACAATTGAGTAAGAGAGAAGGGGTAATTCCATTATAACTGGGGTATCTCATTGTGGTTTTGATTTGCATCTCCATTATGATAAGGGATGTTGAGTTTTTTTTGTTTTTGTTTTTGAGAGGTTTTTGCTATAGGGCGTGTGCACTCACCAGAAAGACAGAGACAGAGAGACAGAAAGTGAGAAATCACCCTCCCAGGGGGGATGGCCATGCAGCAATCCCTTCTCCTCCATTCTCCTCTCGGGATCTTGGGCACACATGCACACGCGCCCGGCGTGAGTTTAAGCCACCGCATCCGGGACTCGAACTGCAGTCGACTACATGGGAGTCTAGCAACATAGCCATTATGCTAGCTGTTGGTCCCTGAGCATTTTTTAAATGTTTTTTGGCTATACATAATTTTTCCTTAGAGAGTTGTTGATTCAGTTCATTTGTCCCTCTTTTAATTGGGTTAATCTTTTTTTTTTTTTTTCAGATAAGCTGCTTTAGGTCTCTATATTCTAGTTATCAATCTCTTATATAAGACATAATTTGCAAAATATATTCTCATATTCTGAGGGTTGCTGAGTCACTCTAATTATTGTTTTGTTTCCTGTGCAGAAACTTTTCCACCTGATAGTCTCCCACTTGTCTGTTTTGGGAATTATTGCCTGTATTGGGAGATTTTATTTAAGGAGGCCTTGGCTATTCCAACATCTCCAAGAGTTTTTTCTCTGTGTTCTCTATTATAGTTTGAGGTCTTAGGTTTAGATCCCTTATTCATTTCAAGTTGATTTTTGTTAATGGTGAGAGATAGGTGTTCAGTTTCATCTTTCTGCAGGTGGATACCTAGTTTTTCCAGCACCATTTGCTAAAGAGATTTTTTCCCCCCTGGATTGACTGGTGCCTTTTGTTATAAATCAGTCGGCTGTGTGTTTTGGGACTTATTTCTAGGGGCTCTATTTTGTTTCATTGGGACCACATGCCTGATTTTGTGCCAGTGGGTCAGGGAGTGAGATGCCTCCTGTACCACACTCCTCTTGCTTTGGCAATACTGGGTCTTTTATATTCCAAACCAATTTTATGATTTTTTTCCTGTTTCCTTGAAGAGTATCTCTGGTAATTTGATCCTGGACTGCATGAATTCATAGATTAATTTGGGTAAGATTAATTACTTTAATATAGGAACATTGGAAGTCTTTCCACTTTTGGTGTCATTTTTAATTTCTATTTTTAGTTTTTGACAATTTTTCTTATAGAGTTTTTTGACTTCTTTAGTTAGATTTATTTCTATGTATCTTATACATTTTGTGGCTATAGTAAATGGCGTTGCTTTCACCTTAGTTTGCTCCTTCTTCATTTATAGAAATTCTGTAGGTTTTGTATATCGATTTTGTATCCTACCACTTTACTGTATTCATGATCACTTCCTGCAGTTTTTTTGTTTTTATTTATTTGTTTGTTTTGTGGGCGGGTAGGGGGGGAGGGGTTTTTGCTATATATAGGGCGAGTATGCTTGCCAGAAAGACAGAGAGGGATGAAGGGATGTTGTATTTTATCAAATGCTTTTATTTTTGCATCGATTGATATAATCATGTGTTTTTTTTAAGTAGTATTTAATTCTACTCTATTTACTTAAATTTGACCAGAGAGGGAGGGGAGGAGAGAAAGAAAGAGAGAGAATGAGCAGTTGCTAGGTCTAGGACTTGAACCGTGATTGGCCATGTGGGAGTGCAGTGCCCTTAGCCGTCACACCACCTGCCAGCCCCATCTAATCATATGGTTTTTAATCATTTGCTTTAATATGGTGTATTATGTTTATGGTTTTGCGTATGTTGATATATCCTTTTATCCCTGGAATAAAGCCTGCCTGGTCATGGTGTATAATCTGCTTCATGTATTGTTGGATACAGTTTGCTAGTATTTTGTTGAATATATTTGCATCTGTATTCATCAATGATGTTGGTCTGTATTTTTCTTGTTTTGTTGTTGTTGTTATTGTTTGTTTTGGGAATCAGAGTGATGGAAACTTCATAAAGTGAATATGAGAGGATTCCATTATTTTGGATCTTTAGAAATAGTTTGAGTGAAATGAAGATTCATTCTTTTTTGAACGTTTTGTAGAATTTAGAAGTGAAACCATTGAGACCTGGACTCTTTTTGTTTGAAGGTTATTTATTACTTATTCAATTTTCTTGCCTTTATCCATCTATTCAGGTTTTCTAAAGCTTCCTTTTTCAGATTTTTGTGAATTATGTGTGTCCAGGAATGTGTCCATCTCATCTAGATTTTTTTGGTTAGCATATTTATAGTATTATAATATATAGAATATTATACTATAATATACTATGTATAGCATAATATATAGTATACTATATAGCATATAGTATATTATATTATACTATAGTATATTATAGTATTATAGTATTCTCTAATGGTCTTTTTTTTTTTTTCAAAGAAATCTGATATAATACACATATTTGATCATGTTACATAAAACAGTATGTATTTCCCCACAGGTAACCTTTTTTTTTTTTCTTCAATTTATTTATTTGCATTCATTCACTGTACATCATTACAGAATACAAAATGAGATTTTCCATCCAGAGTACACTGTATATTGTCTCAATCAAGCACATCAACAAACATGTTATGGTCAGCAAATGATCTTCCATTTCTTGTTTTCTGTATGTTTTGCTTCCCCTTGATTCCCTGTCTCTTACCCTCTGCCATCTCCCATTCTCCTCCCACATTGTCTCTGGTATCTATATTTGCTTTCTATACTGTTTCTCCCCCACATTTTATTGAATCACCAAAGACCCTAATCAATCGAAATACCCTCATAGCAAGCACAGGTGACGCACACATTTCCATGAACACAAGTCTAACTTCACGCATCCTATAAAGTGGCACCTAGCTGGGGCTGCATATCCTACTGCAGTCATTGAATAGATATATTTCTATGCAGTGTGTACTGGATGGGAGATTGCATTTTGTGTACTGTGATGATGGTTAGGGAAGGAATGTAAATTGAGTTACCCACAGGTAACCTTTGATGTAGCTTGGTCTCCAAAGAACATAAACAGAAGTTGTTATAATTATACTGGAATTGCAGATGCTTGTGACTTTCTCTTTGTGATGTCTTACAATGAACAAAGCCAGGTCTGGTCAATGTATTGCAGCAGCCAATGCTCCCTTTTGATTTGGCTGATTCATCCTAAACAAAATAATCTGTTGAGTTCCTAGCTAGGCACACTTCCAGGAACTAACTGAGATTGTAAAGATGTGTTAATTTTCTTCTGTGCCAGTTCAGCTTTCAATGTTCGTAAATCTGAAACTGCCTGTTTTCTCATCTTAACTTCTATTATAAGTTTCATTTTGTCAGCATCTAATTTTCTCTTAAGTTGGTCATTTGCATGCTGTACCTCAGTGATCTAGATTATAAGGTAATTCTTAGAGTCTGTAATATTTGCCAGATTTTTTTGTCTCATCTTGATCTCCCTGGCTTCAAGTTGCATAAGCAATTTTTTATAGTAAAGTTCCAAATCTTCTCCAAGTTTTGTTGAAGCCTCCTCCAATGATGCTGTGACTTTCTTTGTTTCATAGTATTTTTTCTTTCAACCATCATAGGCATGACATCGCTTCAGTTTGCTTTGTTCAAATAGCTTTTCAACTTTTTTAATGAGTTCTTCTCTAATACTTACTTCCAGATATGTTCTTTCTTCCATTACTTGTTTCACTTGTTCAATAATCTTCTTTCTTTCAATCTGTAATAAAGAGATATCAGTCATTCCTGAAGAAAGGACAGGTTGACAAGGAAGAGAAGGAAAATCAATAAGATCTGGTAGGGTGACACTCTTTTTCATTTTTCTGTTTATTCTGTCTTCTATTGACAGCTATATCATCATTTTTCCCAAGAAACTGACTTGTTTTGTTGTTAAAATAACTTATTTGCATCTTCCAATGGTTGTGGCAACTCAGAATTTCCAATTTCACTTTTTGCAATCTGGTTTTCTTTTGGAGTAGCTTTTCTCCCAGCTTCTTCTTGATTCTTGTTAAGAAGTTCTTTTAAAGTGTTTTCTAACAAACTGGGATCTTTTCCAGGTTCTTCTTTTGACAAAGTTACATTAACTGGCCCCTGGATTGTTCCATCAGCCTCCGCAACACCATTATTAGTCTGCCGCTCATCTAAAGTAACTGTTGACGATGCTGAATAAACATTTCCTAAATGGTCCATTATAGGAAGCAAATATAATTCTGGCTGAAGAGCATGTGGAGGAACAAATGATTTGAGTTTCAGTTCTGACTCCTGCTTTTCCTTTACCACAGCTAAATTATTTCCAATGCATTTCAGAAATAAATCCAGCTGAAATGAATTTGTTAACAACGTCTATTGAAATGGTATTTAACTTGTAGTTCCATGATCTTTCAGGGACATATAAAACATGAAGTTTGTTCCACCAACTCTGATGAAGAAGGTCGACTTGGATTGAGTGACATATTCACCAATGTCTGAATAGTATCACTGTCAGATGGAATTCTGGGTTTTCTTTTATCTTTCTTCATTTAAATAGTATTAAATAAAGGTTACAACAGATTTTTTGGCTTGTTTAAGAGACCAGTCCATTCACTCTGTTCTCTGACCTCTCCCCTACCCGCCTCTCCAGAAAGGGAAGACGAGGTAGCCTCCCGCTGTTGCCGGCTCTAATGGTCTTTTGTATTTCTCTTTTATCTGTTGTAATAATGTTCATTCCATTGCTAAGTTGATTCATCTAGTTCCTTTCCTTGATTTGTCTAGCTAACAGCATATTGATTTTGTTCTTTTTCCTCAAAGAAACTGCTTTTGGTCTCATTTATTTTCTGTATAGTTCGATTAGTCTCTAATTTATGCATTCCTGTTTGAATCTTTATTATTTATTTTCTTCTGGCTTTTTTTTTCTTTTTTATTGATTGTTTTCTAGTTCCCTGAAAACAACCCTGAGGTGTGTGCATTGTTAGATTATCTGTGTGCCCCTTCTCTTTAATTTCTTAATGTGCACTAATTTCTATGAACTTCCCTCTTATGGCTGTTTTTGCTGTGTCCCAAATATAATGGAAACTTGTAAACTCACTTTTATTTGTTTCAGTGAATCTTTTGATTTCAGTCTTAATTTCTTTAGTTGTTGTGAAGTCATTCAGGAATAGGTTGTTTAGTTTCCATATGTTTGTTATCTTTGAGGATTTTTTTCTGCATTTTATTTTCAGTTTAATTTCATCATGATAAGAGAAGATGCTGGATATATAATAGTTTCTATGCCTTTGGATTTGTTAAAGCCTTGTTTTGCACAGTGTCTATTGGTCAGTCTTCAAAAAGATTCCATGCAAGGTTGGGAAAATATATATATTTTCTGGTGGTTGGGTGGAAAGTTCTGTAGTTACCTTTTAAGTCTAATTCATTTATGGTTTCATTTAGTCCTGTCTCTCTTTGCTTATTTTATTTTATTTTTTTCTGGAAGATCTGCCCAAAGGCAAGTTGTTGAGATCCCTAATGTTTAGTGTGTTGTAATCTATCTCTTTCTTTAGATCTAGCAGTCTGTCTTTCACATATTTTGGTGCTCCAGAGTTGTGTGCATAGCTACTTATACGTGTTATATCTTCTTGGTGAATTAGCCCTTTAAGTACTATGTAGCATCCTTCTTTGTTCTTACAGTTTTTGTCTTAAAGCCTATTTTGTTTGATATCAGTATTGTGACTGTAGCCTTCTTTTGATTTCCATTTGCATTGAATATCTTTTTCTAGTCCTTCTCTTATAGTCTGTTTATGTCTTTATTTATATGGTGTGTTTCTTGTAGGCAAGAAATAGAGGATTTCTGATTTTTTTCTGTGTATTCAGCCAGTTTGTATCTTTGACTAGAAAAATTAACCCATTAACATTCAATGTTATTGATATTTGAAGATTTGTCCCTGCCATTTTAAATCCATTTTCTTGGATGTTTTTTGTTCTCTTATTTCTGTCTATCTTTAGTGTTTTTAAAAATTTTTTAAAGTTGTTTTATTTAACTTTACTTATTATTTTCCAATTTGATCAGAGAGAGAGGGAAAATGAGAAAGCAAGCCACCTGATCCAGAACTTTAACCATGATGGGCCATGTGGGAGTCCAGTGCCTTTAGCCACCACACCACCAACTGACCTGTCTTTAGTGTTTTTTATATATAGTACTTCCTTCAGTACTTCTTGAAGAGCTTGTCTAGTATTGCTGAATTCTTTCAGGTTTTGTTTGTGAATGATTTTATTTGTCCTCCCATTTGAAGGATAGTGTTGTTGGATGTAGTATTTTTTATTGAAAATATTTTTCTTTTGTATTTTGAGTATGTTTTCCTATTCTTTTCTGGTCTGCATTGTGTCCGTTAAGAGGTCTGATGTTTGCCTAATAGGATAAGTTGACATTTTTTTTCTTGCCATTTTTAGAATCTCATTGTTTAGATTTTTTATCAATCTGTGTATGTTGTGTTGTGGGGAGGATCTTCTTATGTTGATTTTATTTGGTTGTCCTTTGTATTTCCTTGGCATAGATGTCTGAATGCTACTCTAGATTTCAGTTGTTTTCTGCAAGTAATCCATTGAATAGATCTTCTGTGCACTTGTCAGATCCTTAACCTTCTGGAATATTATTCAGATATTTGGGTGTTTAATAGTCTACTATTTCCCATATATTTTCCTCATTTTATTTTATTTTTTATTTTTTTTCTTTGTCTTAGTCAAAGATTTGTCTACCAGCTAGGGGAGTTTGTTTTTTGCCTAGTTCAGTCTGCTAGTCATACTTCAGTGTGTGATCTTCATTTGTTGTATTACTGTCTTCATCTTTAGAAGTTTTGATTGGCTCTTTCCTATGGTGTCTATCTCCTCCTTCAATTCCTGGAAAGCTTTCTTCATCTCTGTTACTATGAATATTCTGAATTCTTGTACTGACATTCCTCTGAATTCTTTTGTGCTGTTTGTGGTTGTAGAACTGCATTACTGTCTTCCTTTGAGGGAGAGGTGTTTTGTTGTTTCCCCTTATTCTTTGTGCCTCTATACTGGTTTCTAGTCATCTGATGAATTATATACTTCTTCCTACTTTTCTGTGTCAATTCTGTACTGTCAAAGGGAGGATGAGTTCTTACTACTGAGACGTTCTAGAGAATTGAGTACATAGGCAGCTTTAGGTATTGGTGCCTTTTCCAGTCTTGGGACCAGGTACACCTAGGGCTGAACTGGAGAGTTAAAACTTGGGGATAGAGGACCGGTAGGTGGCATGGTGGCTAGGGGCGCTGGACTCCCCCGTGGCTGACTGCGGTTCAAGTCCCACACCTGGCAGCTTGCTTTCTCACTTTCTCTCTCTGTCACTCTCTGGTGAAATTAAAATAAATAATAAAATTAAATGGAAAAGAATTCCTGCCTTAAAAAAAATTAAAATAATAATAAAACATTAAAAAAAAAAACTTGAGGATAGACTAGGAGTAGCATGTCATACATAGCGATTCAGTAAACTATGAAATCTCAGAATATTCCTGGGTCAGAGAAGGCAGCCAGAGGTCTGAGGCGGTCATTTTGTCTCAGTTGGTCTCAGCGACTGCAGCTTCTCCCTGCTCCAAGTTGCAAACTCGGGATTAATGGTGGTGAAGGGATGAGGGAGGGGCCGGTTTGGAGTGTGCCTGGGACAGTCATAAGGCAGTGGGAGTTCTGAGTTGGTCTTGCTAACTGCTGGTGCTCCATGCTCTGTGAAAGACTCAGGAGATTTTGGCAGGGAATGAATGTGGGGTGGGCCAGTCCAGTATGTACCTGGTGCATTTGGAAGGCAGTGAGAGATCTGAGGTGGTCATCCTGCCTCAGTTGGTCTCACTGACTGCTGCTGCTCCCTGCTTTGTGTCATAGGCTTTGGAGCTATTATCTGTATATTGCATTTATTCGCTATTTCATTTATTTCTAATCGAATCATTTTCCTGGTATTTGAGGGGGGTTTAGGGTTGTTGTTTTCAAGTTATGTGAGATGTGTTGTTAGGTTTGCTGTTTTATACATTTTCCCCCTTTTTTTGTGAGCTCTGAGCACTACAAACTTCCCCCTTATGTTTGCTTTTGCCTAAGTTTTTCCATAAATTATGGAAACTCACCTGTTCATTATCATTGGTTTCCTTGAATCCTTTGATTTCAGCCTTAATTTCTTCAGTGGCTGTCAAGTCATTTAGGAGTGTAGGTTGTTTAGTTTCCATGTGTATGTGTATTTTGAAACTTTTTTTTTTTTCTGTAGTTGATTTCAAGTTTAATTCCATTATGCTCAGAAAAGGTACTGAGTAATTTTGTATACATTTGAATTTTTACAGGCTTCTTTCTTGTCCTGTCATGTGGTTGATCTTTGAAAGTTGTATGTGAGGGTGAGAAAAATGTATATATTCTAGTTGTTGGATTAAATGTTCTATAGATACTTGTCAAATCCATTTTATTATGGTATCATTTAGATCCAGTGTCTCTTTATTTTTTGCCTCGATGATCTATTCAGAGGAGGCAGCAGTGTGCTGAGATCCTAACAATTAGTGTCTTTCAGTCTGTCTCCTCCTATATTTCTAGCACCCTTTTTTTTTTTTTTTTCACATGTTTGGGTACTCCAGTGTTGGGTACATAGATACTTGTGCCATATCTTCTTGGTGGATTTTCTTGTCTCTTCTTACAAATTTTGTCCTGAAGTCTAATTTGGCTGATATCAGTATCATGACTTCAGCCTTTTTTAAATTTCCATTTATTTGGAATATCTTTTTTCAGCCCTTCACTTTCCCTTTATGTTTGTCTTTATTTGTGAGGTGTGTTCCTTGTAAGCAGCAGAGGGATTACCTCCTGTTTTGTAAATTCATTCAGCCAGTCTTTGTGTTTTGGTTGAAGAATTTAATCCATTAACATACAGTGTTGCTGATATTTGTGGACTTACTCCCGTCATTTTGTCAGCCATTTTCTTGATTGTTTGGTGTTCTCTTATTTTTGTTAGTCTGTCTCGAATTTTTCTGATATAGTACTCTGTTCAATACTCCTTTAGGTGGCCTTGTTTTGGTGAATTCTCTGTTACTCTGAGAATGTTTTATTTCTTCTTTGAAGGATAACATTGCTGGTTGAGTATTCTTGGTTGAAACTGTTACTCTTTTAGAGTTTTGAATGTCTTCTTTAGTTCTTTAGTAGCCTGCTTTGTTTCATTTGAGAGATCTGATGTTATCCTGATAGGATAGCCTTTGTATTTAAATTGATGTTTATTTCTTGTCATTTTTTAGAATCTTGTCTTTGTCTTTGGTTTTTACCAATTTAACAATGATGTGCTGTGGAGAAGATATTCCTTTGATGATTCTTTTTGGTATTCTTTGTTCTTCCTGGAATTGTATGTCTTTTTGGAGAGGGTTTTACTATAGGGTGCGTGCACTGGCCAGAAAGACAGAGAGACAGAGAGATAGAAAGTGAGAAATCACCCCCCAGGGGGGATAGCCACGCCATAATCCCTTCTTCATTCTCCTCTCGGGATCTTGGCCCAGGACTTGAACCGCAGTCGGCTACATGGAAATTTAGCGACATAGCCATTAGGCTAACTTCTGGTCCCAGGAATTGTATGTCTTAATGTCTTTCACATAGTATTTCATGAAAGAGATTTTCTATGCCTTTACTAGCTTCTTCGCCTTCTAGAATTCCCACTATTCAAATATTTAGGTGTTTAATAGTGTCTAGTATTTTTCTTGTATATTATTATTATTATTTAATCCTTTTTCATGGCTAGGATTAAGTTAGAGGCTTTGCCTTCCAGGTCAGAGATTCTTCTGCATGGTCCAGTCTGCTGTTGATGCTTTTAAGGGCTATTTTGATTTCTTACATTGTATACTTCATCTCCAGAAGTGCTGTTTGATTCTTTTTTAGGGTGTCTATTTCTTTAATGGAATTCCTCCTTTTTAGAATCATTTTCTTATTTTCTGGGGTTTGTTCATTTTCTTTAGCATCTCAATCAGTATTTCTTTAATGGAATTCCTCCTTTTTAGAAACATTTTCTTATTTTTTGGGGTTTGTTGTTAATTTTCTTTAGCATCTCATTCAATTTTGCTATGATGAATATTCTAAATTCTGTTTTTGTCATTTCTGTGATTTTGTGTGTATGTGTGTTTTCCATTGTGATGAGAAGTTGCTGTATTATTTTGAGGGAGATATACTTCCTAATTATCTATTTCTTGTGGATCTACTCTAGTTTCTAGGTAGCTGGTGAGGCATAATATACTTCAGCGCCACACTACTTTCTCTCCTGTTTCCAAAATTTTCTAGGTCTGTTGTGACTGAGCACTGACTAGAGGAGCTGGACTATGAGGTAGTAGAGGCCTGGCAACCCTGCTTCTTCCTAGCTCTGACCAGCCAATTAAGGGACCAGCCAAAGAACTCAATTTCTTACTGTCTGGGAGCTGAGCAGATTGTTGCTGGAGTAGGTGGAAGGGATTCCATGACCCTGCTTTTTCTTTTCTTTTTTTTTCTTTAAGAATTATTTAGTTTAATTTTGTTTCTTCATTTATTTTAATTTGACCAGAGAGAGAGAAGGGGAAAGTGAGAAAGCAAGTTACCAGGTCCAGGACTCGAACCACTGTCAGCCATGTGGGAGTCCAGTGCCTCAACCACTACACAACCTGCCAGCCCCTTTCTTACCTAGCTCTGGGACCCACAAAGGGCTTGGCTGAGTAAGCTAGCCAAATAGCCCCAATTCCTTACTGTCTCAAGGAGTTGTGCAGATCCTAGCAGGAGTATGTGGAAGAGGTTCTGCAACCCTGCTCCTTCCTCCCTGGCTCTGGGACCTTCAGAGGGCCTGACTGGCCAATGGAGAAATCAGCCAAAGAGCCTTGATTTCTTACTGTCTCTGGGAGCTCCATAGGCCCTTGCAGGATTATGTGGAAGAAGTTCCACAACCCTGTCTCTTCCTTCCTGACTCTGGGTTCCGCAGCAGGCCTTCCTGGTCAATTGGATTTTTTCTTTTTTTTTAAATTACTATTATTATATTTTGTTTTGGACATGAATCTCTTCTGAGATAGGTGATTTACAAATATGTTCTTCCATTTCATGGAAGTCTCCCAGTGAAAAAAATGAGCAAAAGTATGACAGTTCAATTCCTGTTCTCCAAAAATTCAAAATCTTTCAAGGTACAAAAAGATGGCCAAATGCTGTCAAAAACTGAGGAAAGCAAATTACGATTACACTGCAAAGATTTGCTAAACTAATTAGGTTTGAGAGAGTAAAAAGAAAAAAAAAGAAAGAAAAAGTCTATTAATTGTGTGACAGAGTAGGCAAACATGATAATTCTGTTGGTTCTACCCATAAAATATACTCCAAATCACAACTGTCTTCACCATTTCTACTGTAAGTACCCTTCTGCAGACCACCATAAACTGCCGGCTACATCAATAAAATAGATTCTTAAGTAAACTGCCTGCCTCTCAGCTTTTCCTGAGAAAGACCCTGGAAAGGGAAAATCCAGCAGAGAGAACTTCTGAAGATGAAATGACAAAACTGGCAACTTGAGAGGCCTCAGAGCATGTATACTTTTTACTTCATGACATTTGCCAAACTCAGAATCTGCAGGGCAGAAGTTTAAGTCCAAAAATTAAATAATGGTAACAGGAGAGTAGTATTTCATTTACTCTCATCTTGGTGAAGATATAAAGACTCGTCAGGAGAAGGAGCCTCATTAATATGCCATCTTAACTGAAAGCACTGGAGATTCTGTGATGGGAAAGCTGATATCAAGTGGTATCATATATGAGCGAACTTGAAAAGTTTATGGAAAAATAGAATTAAAGTATGAGTTTTGGTGCAAAATAATGAAATCCATGAATAGTGTGTTTGGTAATACAGATTTCCATAAATTTTTGAAGACTTCTCATATATGTAAGTGGAGATTTAAATGGGTATTTAGGATCAAAAATAAGTAAAAGCTAAACATTTGTCAAACCTGATGAAAATTATAAACTTATAGATCCAAGAAGCTCAAAATATAGATCAAAATTAGGGACCAGCAGTTAGCGTAATGGCTATGTTGCTGGACTTCCATGTAGTCGACTAGGTTTGAGTCCTGGACCCGGCTGCTTAAATTCACACTGGGCGCGTGTACATGCATGCCCAGGATCCCAAGAGGAGAATGGAGGAAAAGGGATTGAGGCGTGGCCATCCCCCAGGGGATGCTTTCTAGCTTTCTGTCTCTCTCTGTCTTTCTGGCAAGTGCACACGCCCTATAGCAAAAACCTCTCCAAAAAAAAAAAAAGAAAAAATACAGATCAAACTTATAAAGAATTAACATTTCCAAAAAAAAGGTTCAGTTCTTTTCCCAGTTGCTGAGAAGTTATCTCTTAGCCTCTGAAATGTCTCATCATGTGTATATCTCTTATTTACCTCATGGTTTAGGCCATATGGATAGTCTGTGCTCAAAATGTGATGTATATCAGCAGGCTTTGAATCATGTACTATTAAGCTACGTGTGCTGAAAACTGACAGCAATTACGTGGGTACTCAACCGTGCCTGTATGACTGAACCACAGTAAAAACTGAATACAGGCTCAGATGGGATTATTTCGGTGTCAGTGTCCTCTATGTATTGTCACCTTTTGTTGGAAGAAACAGCCAATAACAACAGGACTATACTGAGAGAAAGCAATAAGAAGTTGTGCTAGATCATTCATGGACTCTACCCTATGCATCTCATCCTCTGGCTGATTTTAGTGGATCCTTTTATAGTAATAAATGGTAACTGTGCATATAAAAACTTTTCTGAGTTCGATTCCTTCTAGGAACCACTGAACCTGCGGATGATCCTGAATAACTGATAATTTTCAGTTGTTAATAGAAAAATCATGGTCTTGGGACACCTGAACCTCAAACAGGAAAAAAAAAAAAAAGATAACTACACGAAGGTACCATGAATACACCCTGTCAAATTGTCAAAAAGTAGGGGAAAAAATGATAACTTATATAGAAACCTGGGTAAATAAAAATAAACAGTACAATGGTAAATATTTGAGAAAAAGTGTATTTTTAACTTTTCATAGAGTTATTTTCAAACTCTTCAGTCATTAATCATTTGAAGCAAGGTAATAGCAATATATTAAAGAAGTTATAACAAGTAGGAATAAAATATAAGACAAGTATGGTACAGAAGCTGGGAAGAGATAAATGGAAGTATGCTATGATAAAGTTCTTATATAATACATAAAACAGTATAGTCCTACTTGAAGGTAGAATATAAGTTAAACATGAATACCATAAGCTGTAAAATAATCATTAAATCATTTATAACTAGTAAGCCAACAAAGAACATAATTGGACATACAAAAATGGGAGGTGGGCTAAATCTAGCATAGGCCATAATTTCCCTATTTCAACTTTATATGTATTATTCTTGTGGAAAAAAGACTTGGTTGGTATAGTAAGAGACTTAAGAAATCTAAAACAAGAGTCCAAGTGAGAAAAAAATGTAGCTACGATACAGACAGGAGAGATTAAATTGAAAACACAAGCTTATAATACAAACAATTTAAAATTGCCATGGCTTGGCTTGTGTGGTAATGACAAACTTTACTGCCAGATGAATTTTCTAAAGATAACAAATCATGATATTTGAAAAAAGTTTATAGCACAGTCATCTGCAGAACTTGAGATTAATCAAAACAAGGCACAAACAAGATTTGAGAGAACCCGTAAGAGATAAATTCTTGTTTTTTGTTTTGTTTTATTTATTTATTTTTGTTTGTTTTTATTTTACCAAAGCATTCTCTCCAGTTTGCACACACAACGAAGAAATAAAAGATGCAGCTTTACTGGCTTAAGATGGTAGAGAGTCAAGTTTAGGGGTGGGAATACAACCAAAAATTAGAGGGGAAGTTCTGGAAGAGAGGAAGCCAGAGTATGAGTCACAAAATTTGTGTATAAAATCCACCAAAATTATTGCCTGACTGGCAAGCTGTATCTACACAAGAGACCTCGGAGCAACTAATTTTAAAATATTAGCCATGGGACCAACAGTTGGCATGGCGGTTAAGGTGCCAGATTCCTACATGTCTGTCCGCAGTTCTAGTCCTAGACTTAGCAGTTTGTTTTTTCACTTACCGTCTCGCTCTCTCTGATGAGTGCATGTGTGCTACAGCAAATTAATAGTAGTAATAATAAATAAAATTAAATAATCCTTTTTAAAAAATTAGCCACTGGAACGTGGGGTAAAAATGAATCTGCCACTGATCACTGCAAGACTTTGACATTTGAACCTAGCCAGTTAACTGCTTCTTAGCTATTCACAATCTCTGCAACATTTGATTTATAGTATCCAGGATAACAGGTAACAGATCAAGGAAATGATAAATGTATAGACTTTAGACAATACTCATTTTGAAAACCAATTTTTGGGTAGCTTTTTAAAAGAGAGAGTGGAGAGAACTTGCCCTAAACCTTATCAGAAACTGAGAGGATGCCAGATCCTGAATTATGTGCCCACCCCTACCTCAGACATCAGTCACAAGTCTGGACCTCTGTAACTTCTGACCAACCAATTATAAGTTGGGATTCTTATGACCCACTCCTCTTTTGGTTGAACTAATTTGTTGGGAGTAGCTCATGGAACTCGGGGAAATACTTAGTTTTACCAATATAAGAAGGGGTACAGAGCATCCATGTCCTTCCCTTAGGAACCTCCATGTGTTCAGCTATCTGGAGGTTCTCTTTCCTCCAAAGCAAGCTGTACTTCTGCGTTTTTATGAAGACTTCTTTGCACAGGCACAAAATGCTAATGAACTGACCTGATGGGGGAAACCCAGCAAGGCTATTCAAATTCTTGGCCTCTCTCTGTGGTATTTGTTCTTTCTGGGTATGGAGGAGGACCTTTCTGGAATGAGGGCCTTAAAGGGAGAAGAGTATTGGATTATCCGTGACCAACCCTGGGTAGATGAAAGGAAGAAAGAATAAGGTCTTTAACTTTTATCTCTCTGAAGCTGTTCTGAAGCCACTTCAGGAATCAAGGACAAAAAAAACCCAGAAACTGTAAACAAATGTAATGTGTGTGTGTGTGTGTGTCTCATAATATCACACAGACCAATAAAACTCCTTTGTCCTTACGATTTTTTTTTCAGAGTTTGACAACTGTCATGAAATAAAAAGTGTCCATGCACTTAGGCCTCTGACGTTGCCAGTTTTGTCATTTCATCTTCATATGACTACCAGAAGTTTTCTCTGCTGGATTTTCCCTTTCCAGGCTCTTTCTCAGGAAAAGTTGAGAGGGGGGCAGTTTATTTAAGAATCTTATTTTATTTATGTAGCTAGTAGTTTATGGTAGCTGGTGGTTTGTTGAAGGGTACTTACAGTGGAAATGGTAAGGACAGTTATGGAGTATATTTTATGGGTAGAGCCAACAGAATTATCATGTTTGCCTACTCTGTCACACAATTAATAGACTTTTTCTTTCTTTTTTTTTCCTTTTTACTCTGTCAAACCTAATTAGTTTAGCAAATGTTTGCAGTGTATTTGTAATTTGCATTCCTCAGTATTCAGCAGCATTTGGCCATTTTTTTGTACCTTGAAAGACTTTGAATGTTTAGAGAACAGGAATTGAACTGTCATACTTTTGCTGATTTTTTTCATTGGGAGACTAATATTTTTTATATACTTTCTATGAGCATGTAGAATTGTTATTAAGGGAAGCATTGGGGACCAGCAATAGTAATGTCACTGGACTCCTATGTAGTGGATCACAGTTATGTCGCTGGACTCCTATGTAGTGGTATGCCGAGGCTCAAACCACGGCAATGTGGTTTGAGTTTGATACACTACAATGTAGTTTAAGTCCAATATCCAGTAGCTTAAAACTCAACAGTTAGCGTAATGGCTATGTCGCTGGACTCCCATGTAGTCAACCGCAGTTTGCATCCCAGACCCGGTGGCTTAAAACTCACGCCGGGTGCGTGTGCGTGCGTGCTCATGATCCCGAGAGGAGAATGGAGGAGAAGGGATTGCGGTGTGGCCATACCCCCTGGGGGATGATTTCTCACTTTCTTTTTCTCTGTGTGTCTCTGTCTGGCGAGCGCACGCGCCCTATAGCAAAAACCTCTCAAAAAACAACAACGAAAAACTCAACTCTAGGCACATGTGCATGAGTGCTCACAATCCTGAGAGGAGAATGGAGAAGAAAGGATTGAGGCATGGCCATTCCCCTCCCCTTTCCAGTGATTTCTCCCTTTCTGTTTCTTGTGTGTGCACGTGCCCTAGGGCAAAAACCTTTCAAAGAAAAAAAGTAGGGCTGACAGATGGCATGGTGGTTAGGGGTGTTGGACTCCCACATGGCTGACTGTAGTTCGAGTCCGGACCTGGCAGCTTGCTTTCTCGCTTTCTCTCTCTCACTCTGTCCCTTACTGGTCAGATTAAATGAATAAATAAAGTTAAATAAATTATTTTTTTTTAAAAAATGGGGGGGAGGGAAGTATCCTTTGAAATTATTTTTTTTTAAAAAATGGGGGGGAGGTTAGTATCCTTTTTTTGAGAGAGAGAGGTTTTTTTGCTACATGGTGCATGTGCTTGCCACAGAGGCAGAAAATGAGAAATCACCCCTGGGGTAAAGGTCACACAACAGTCCCTTCTCCATTTTCCTGGGATTTGGGGCATGCACACACACTCCCCCAGCATGAGATTTAACCATGTCCGAGGCTCAAACCACTGCAATGTAACCATTATACCATCTGCTGGTCCCCTCCTTTTTTTTTTTTTTGGCAGCAACTGGAGTTTATATCCTTTCCATTTTAAACAGTAAAAGATAAAGTGATAAATGCTTTGAGAGTTTTTCAATCCCACATTATCCCACATTTCTAGTTTCTCTCTTCCCTTTTGCAAATTGGCTTTTTTTCCTTCTGAGGTCAACATTTTATTAAGTTTTTCTAAATGCATTGAACAGTTACTGAAATACACTATCATTCTGTTGTCTAGCCCCCCCCCCTTTTTTTTTAAATTTAAGTCCATGAGGCAAATTTGACTTACTAAGTACATTTGTTACATAGCTAGTTACTCTAAGGAACTTTCTTATGGGGACCAGCAGATGGCGTAATGGTTATGTTGCTGGACTCTCATGGGTTGATCATGGTCAAGTCCTGGACTCGATGACTTAAAATTCAGACCGCGTGCATTCCTGGACTCGATGACTTAAAATTCAGACCGGGTGCATCTGTGTACGTGCCCCAAATCCCGAGAGGAGAATGGAGAAGGGATTGTGACATGGCCATCTCCCTTGGTGGATGATTTCTCTCTTGCTTTCTTTGTCTCTCTGGTGAGTGTTTGTGCCCTATAGCATAAAATCTCTCTTAAAAACAAACAAACAAACAAACACTTCGCTATGATTTAGTAAGTTAAGTAATTCTGTTAAGACTAAAGTAACACTATTACTTATAACTGGATAACATAGTCATCCTTATATGGCTGCTCATCATGGTTGGAGGTGTTTGGTTTGGTTATGGTACTGACTTATTTACCATGTATCACAGCAGCCAATGTTTCTTTCTGACTCATTTCCTATATATCAGTGGTCATGTTTGCTTTTGTTCTTTTTTTCTTCGTTTGAGTCCCAGAAAGAGGAAGATTTCCTTTTTGTAAAATCATTGGTCCTTACAGCAGAAGGAAAGCATGGTAAATTATGTGTGACTCCTTCCTACTGTTTCTGCTCAGAAGTAGCATCTAACTTCCATTCACATGTTATTAGTCAAAGCAAAGATTATGTTTACGGAGTTCTAGTGCAAAAGGATATTTAATCCTTTTTCAGAGAAAGACATCTTAAGTAATCCTATGATTTAATTGCTGCCCTCCCATAATTTATTTACCTGTCAATGCCCAGTACCTAACCCCAATGTGACTATATTTGGAGAAAGGGCTTAATTTAGAAGGAGTTTTAGTCCATTTTCTTGTTGTTATAACTGAGTACCACAGACTAGGTAATTTATAAAGAACAAAGGCTTATTCAACTCATGATTCTTATGGTCCAATGGTGAGAACCTTCCTGTTGGTGGGGAGTCTATGCAGAGTCCTGAGAACACAGGGCATCATGTGGCAAGAGAAAAGGGACATTTTTTATCTCTCCTCTTGTTTTTTTCTTATAAAGCCACCAATATTCAATCATCAGGCCCTACCTTAATGATCTTATCTAATCTTAATTTTCTCCCAAAAGTCTTGTCTCGGAACCAGCAGTTAGTGTAATGGCTTTGTCGCTGGACTCCCATGTAGTCGACCGCAGTTTGAGCCCCGGACCTTGTGGCTTAAACTCACACTGGGCGCATGTGCATGCATGCCCAAGATCCCGAGAGGAGAATGGAGGAGAAGGGATTGCAGCGGGCCATCTTCCTGAGGGGTGATTTCTCACTTTCTATTTCTCTGTCCCTCTGTCTTTCCAGCGAGTGCGTGTGCCCTCTAGCAAAAAACTCTCAAAAAAAAAAAAGAAAGAGTCTTGTCTCAATATCTAGTCAGATCAGGTTTCAACCCTCTTAATACTGCCATCACAATAGCAACTCCAACTCTTATCACAGCCTAGAAACATTCACCTGTAAAGGGCACTGTAATTCCATTAATGTGGTGTGTGTTGTGTGTGTTTTTATAACTGGACTTTTTCTTCATAGTCATAACACATTTATGTAGACAATCTAAAAATCTTTGGCTCTTCAGTGAAGTACAGCCTGATAATACAAGTTACTGGGTTTTTTTTTTCTTTGTTATATTGATGTACATTGAACTTGTGTCTCATTTAGTTCCTCTAACATTATTCAGGTATGTATTTATCCTTACATCTTTATATCAGATCCCAAGCTTTTAGAAAGGCAAAATTTTTATCATACCATGATTCCTAATGACAAAGACATTTCCAGACCTATATGGCAATTTTTATAATAATATTCTTAGTAATTAATAAATTAGTATTGGGATCAGTAGACGGTGTAATGACTGTGTCGCTGGACTCCCATGTAGTCGATCGACCACAGTTCGAATCAG
This sequence comes from Tupaia belangeri chinensis, assembly GCF_000334495.1. Taxonomy (NCBI): domain Eukaryota; kingdom Metazoa; phylum Chordata; class Mammalia; order Scandentia; family Tupaiidae; genus Tupaia; species Tupaia belangeri. Next base: position 1,617,100 of record NW_006206460.1, on the reverse strand, counting down.
GGACCTGGTGGCTTAAACTCACTCTGGGCGCATGTGCGTGCATGCCCAAGATCCCAAGATGAGAATGGAGGAGAAAGGATTTCAGCATGGCCATCTCCCCTGGGAGGTGGGAGATTTCTCGCTTTCTGTCTCTGTCTTTCTGGTGAGTGCACATGCCTTATAGCAAAAACCTCTCCAGAAAGAAAAAAATAATAAAAATAAATAAATAAATAAATATAAGTTAGTGCAAAGGAAGAGTGTTCTACTGTGATACTTCCTCCTCTCACCATATAGAATAGAAATCGAGCTCTATCTTATGTAAGGAACATAAAATATGTGCATGTAGACTCATGTGTGCACACACACACACACACACACACAGTGTAATGAACTCCCAGACTTTGTGTTCTCATGACCCCTAGGGCTAAACACTTGAACTTAAGAGAAATATGCTGTTACAGGAGTTCGTGTCATTCGAGGACGTGGCTGTAGGCTTCACCTGGGAGGAGTGGCAGGACCTGGACCACGCTCAGAGGACTCTATACAGGGATGTGATGCTGGAGACATATAGCAACCTAGTGTCCTTAGGTGAGTGGACATCACTGTAACTCCCAGAAGCAAGTGTTTTTTTTTTTCTTTGTAAATACATGAATACTTATAAGGCTTAATGCTATTTAGTCATAAGATTCCAGGCCAAGAAAACATTAGTGTTCACCCCTCTCACACAAAAGTTTCAAATTGCCCAGCTTCTGAGGCTGGGCTGTTGTCATTCTTCAAAATTACCCAACTTAGCAGTTTGGCAAAAGTCCTGCATTATTTCCCATTAACAGGGCATTGCATTACCAAACCTGAGTTGATCTTGAAGATGGAGCAAGGAGCAGAGCCATGGATGGTAGAAGAACCCCCAAACCAGAGCCTCCCAGGTCAGTCAGTTCATACTGGGCAGGGAGGCCAGGAAGAGCAGAGCCCAGCAGATGCTGGCCACATTGAGTTGTTTTCAACCATCTTTTCTGCCAGGTTGCTGACCTGAGGACATCTGGTCTCGTGTATCAGGCATGTGTGTTGTAATGTATCTAAGGAGTTCTTCTGTGACTTTACCTACCCATCAGCCCCTATTTTTGGTTGAACACTTTCTGAAATGTGTGAAAACTCCAATCCTTTTCCTGTTCTTAATTTTTTTTCTTGGCTACTTGCTTTCTCTCACAATTGCCCTTCTCCCATCCTAATTTTTATGGATCATTTTAGACATTTATTACTACATTTAGAAATTTTTTTATTGCTTGTTAATTGGGTAACTCATAGATGCTGGATTTTTTTTTTTTTTCTTTTGAGAGAGAGAGATTTTTGCTATAGGGCATGTGCACCTGCCAAACAAACACAGAAAGACAAAGAAACAGCAAGTGAGAAATCACCCCCAAGGAGGGATGGCCACACCGCAATCCCTTCTCCATTCTGTTCTTGGGATTTTGGGCCCATTCACACATGCACCCAACATGAGTTTTAAGCTACCAGGTCCAGGACTCAAACCACAGTGGACTATGTGGGAGTTCAGTGATGTAACCCTTACACCATCTGCTGTCCTAATAGTAGCAATAATTTAACAAATGTGTCTCCTTTCCACAAGTTAACATTTTTAAAACACAGATTTCTTTATTCCTCACTCTAGGAATTAGTCCTGAGTAGATATAAAACTTACAAATATTTTTAAATTTACATTTTATTGAGAGAAAATTAATGTATGTAGTTGTGAGATGAAAACAACAGAGTAGATTTTACCAGCATGACAGAAAAAAAATGGAATTTGCTATTTTAGGAGCAGTCCTAAGGGAAAGCAATTTTAGAAATATTTACCTAATTTGGTATAGCTTAATTTTGAAATAACTATTTTAAGTTGGATGTATAATATATATGTGGATATACAATCTAGAATAGAAGTTGTATATCATTGTACATTGTTTGGACACTGTTGGTTTAAAGTTGTATTTGAAGTTATAGTGGAGATGATGAGAAAAGAGGGGCAAGAATAAGCCTTGTGTACTGTGACTTGAGAAGCCATGAAGCTGAGGAGGCTCTAGAGCCTGGGAAAGGGTAGTCCTGGACTTGGAAGAAGAACCAGGAGATTGTGGTTCCCAAGCTCGAGTGAACCAAGCGTTTCATGTGGAATACAAAGATTTCTGTTTGGGATAGGAGAATATAGTTACTAGCAATTTTCCTTTTGATTTGTGGAAATCATAGTAAGACAAGATAATGAGGCAGATAAAAGACTTTATTTCATGTGAAATGAAATAGTTGGAACTTCAGCATATAGAACAAAAGCCTTTGCATCTAGTGATTATCAAGCAGGGGGTGCATATATAAGGAAAGGGGATAAAAATGCCAGGTGTGTTTATCTTAGAAACCCAGAAATGATGTTTGAAAGATGTTGGACATAGTCTAGGTTACAAAACTGAATTCTTTACATCAGAAGGGAGAGACTCTCCAGGTGGGGGGAGAGGGCACACTTGAACTTAGTTTATCTGTTATGGATCTGAGAGACAGTAAACGTTGGGTTAAATTTGGATTTAGCAGGAAAGTGTCTTGATCTGTGGTGGGGGAAAAGATATTTTTGCTTGACATACTCCTCAGATGCCTGTAGTTATTCTCTAGAAAAAAATAAAAATGAATCAGATTCAAATACTTTTACCTAAGCAATATTCTTGCTCTGGTACTGGCAAATGATCATTGCAAGTAACTGGTCCAGGATAAGCTTACCATCTTCACAGCTAAAGGATAAGGAATGAAGCATCACGGAACACACAGTTATAAGTAAAGGGTAGTAGGGGGGAAAAAGTTTAAAAACCACTCAACTTAAAACTACAATGAGACCATTGGTGAATAATTTAACTAAATATTTTCTCTGGTAGTAAAAGGGAAATCTTAAAAGAGTCAAGGAAAAACATGATTTAGCATTAAAAAATTATTCATGTAATTTCTTATATTTATTAGGGAGAAATACCATATATGAAGGGTCTTTCTTCAAAGGCTTACAGAAAATGAATATTTTAAAAACTGAATTGTAAGTTCCACCAAAAGAAAGTTGCAGTTTTCATTCCACTTTTCCACAACCTTTTGGAATTTCTTTATACTTACCATAAATTAGTGCTTATTATTGATATTTGAAAATCTTTAGCCACTGGTAGAAGAGACTTTCTTTGTATGAGCATTCCATTAGAAATGCTTATATGAGGTTTATGGATGTGCTTATTATTTATTTATTTTTTTTATTTTAGATGTCCAGAAAGTGGATGACCTAAATGAGACCAGCGAGAAAAGTCAAGATAAAACTTTGTGGCAACTTGTAATCACCAACAACAACATATCAACTAAGGAGAGAATTGAACTAGAAAAAACATTTAGTTTGAGCTTAAACCATGTCTTAAAGCTGATTACAAATAATGAGAACTATATAGGAATGATACCTGAGGAGTTTAGTGTATGTCAGAATATGCTTCTCTCTAGTAATTTTGATGAGCTGCATGCTCAAGAGGAGCCTGATCTTAATCCAACTGGCAAATTCCTCAGACATCCTGAGCATTTTAGTCAGCTTCCTAAGATTCCAGTTGGGCAGCAACCTTTTGAATATTCTGGACAGGAGAAAGCCTTCCACAGAGAGGCAGTATTGTTGACACAGAAGAGGATTCATATGTATGGGGCTTGTAAATATGCATATGCGAAAGCCTTTGATAATTCGGCTCTCATTGCCCAAGAGAGAACTCAGGAAGGGAGGAAACCATTTGAATATGATGTTTATGGAAATATATTTTATAAAAACTGTGACCTCACTAAACATCCAATAATACACACAGGAGAGAAACCCTATAGATTTAGTGAATTTGAGAAATCCTTCATTAAGAAATCTTATCTTACAAAACATCAAAGAACCCAAACAAGAGAGAAGCCCTATGGATGTAACAAGTGTAGAAAATTTTTCCATGAGAAATCAGACCTTATTGTACATCAGAAAACTCATATAGGAGAGAAACCCCACGAATGTAATGAATGTAAGAAATCTTTCTACAGGAAGTCGGACCTCACTGTACATCAGAGAACTCACACAGGGGAGAAACCCTATGAATGTAATGAATGTCGGAAATCTTTCAACCAGAAATCAAATCTCAGTAGGCATCAGAGGATTCACACAGGAGAGAAACCTTATGAATGTAATAGATGTAAGAAGTCTTTCTGCCAAAAGTCAGACCTCACATTCCATCAGAGAACACACACAGGAGAGAGACCCCATGAATGTAAGGAATGTAGGAAATCTTTCTACAAGAAGTCAGATCTCACTGTACATAAGAGAACTCATACAGGAGAGAAACCCTATGAATGTAATGTATGTAGGAAAACGTTCTACCAGAAGTCAAAACTCACTGTTCATCAAAGAACTCACACAGGAGAAAAGCCCTTTGAATGTAATGAATGTAGAAAATCTTTCAATAGGAAGGCAGACCTTACTGTACATCAGAGAACACACACAGGAGAAAAGCCCTATGAGTGTAATGAATGTAGGAAATCTTTCTATCAAAAATCTGTCCTTACTGTACATCAGAGAACTCACACAGGAGAAAAGCCCTATGAATGTAACAACTGTAGGAAAGCCTTTTGCCAGAAGTCACACCTCAGTAGGCATCAGAAAACTCACACAGGAGGTAAACCCTATGTATATAATAAAGATGAAAACATCTTTTTTTCAGACCTTACCCTTGAGCAGACTTCAGAGAACTCACACAGTAGGAATCCTGTAGGGCAGTGACTAGCTGTGTTCTCCAAAAAACAATCTCTTTTCTCTGGGACATACACTTAGTCTGCATTTTTGAGCCAAATAATTGTTGAGTGTGTGGTCTTATGTAATCTCAGCTCTCAAGGGGAATAAGGATACAGACCTGACAGACAACAACTTCAAAGTAGTCTTCAATTTTTCATGACTTGTGGGACTGATGTGCAAATTACCCACAGGATGACCTTGGAAGCTATTGGCAGAAATGCATGATGATTTAGAAGGAAATGATTGGAGAAAGTGGGTATCTTAATCATCACCCTAACCCCAAAATCTCCATTTGTGTTTCCTTTTTTGTCTTTTTATTTTTTTTTTTTTTGAGAGATTTTTGCTACAGGGTGCGTGTGCTTGCCAGAAAGACAGAGGCAGAGAGATAGAAAGCGAGAAATCACCCTCCAAGGGGGATGACCATGCTGCAATCCCTTCTCCATTCTCTTGGGATCTTCGGCATGCATGTACACACACCTGGCGTGAGTTTAAGCCACTGAGTCCAGGACGCAAACCGTGGTTGGCTACATAGGAGTCCAGCGACATAGCCATTACGCTAATTGCTGGTTCCCCTTTCTTTCTTTTAAAGAGAGGTTTTTGCTATAGGGCACGTGTGCTTGCCAGAGAGACAGACACAAAGCAAGGAATCACCCCCCAACGTGGTGGCCACACTGCAGTCTTTTCTCCTCCATTCTCCCCTCAGGATCTTGGGCAAACGTACATGCGCCCTATGTGAGTTTAAGCCACCTGGTCTGGGACTCGAACTGTGGTCGACTACATGGGAGTCTGGCGACATAGCCATTGCACCAACTGCTGGTCCCTCCATTTGTGTTTTATATGAATAAGAAATAAATACCTTTTCTCTTGAACCAATGTATATGTTACCTGTTTGCGTTATAGTAATAACACAGCACATTGAAGCTAATACACTTTCTGAATGTGGGAGATCCTTCTGAGAAACTTTAGCATTCCTTTTGGATCAGAAAAATTCACACAGGAAAAAAACCCTGTTACTACCTTTTATCCCCAAGTTGATTAGAAGTCAAAGAGCAGGGAGAAAAAGAACAGAAAAATGTCATTAAATTTCATTAAGCACTCATCCAACTGAACAGATTAAAGTAAATCTATAAATATTAAGTATCAGAATTTCTAACAAAACTTGAGACTTTAGAGTAGCAGAATTTGTAATGAAGAAAAGTGACCAATTTGTTATAAAAGTTTTCAAGTAATTTGGTTGAATCAGTGTTATTGAACATATAAAACAAAGTTGATAGCAGTAAAGAATCCTTCCTGTTGGTAACTTTGCCTCCACAAGGACATTTAGCAACTGTTGGAAACATTTTTGACTCTCATAATTAGGGAATTAAACAACAGGCATTCATTTTTCCAAAGTTTTGGAGGTTGAAAGTCCAAGGTTAAGTTGCCAATGGATGAGTTTTTAGTAATGCCTTTCTTCCTAGCTGGCTGACATCTGGCTTCTTACTCTGTTCTCTTCTTTGTGCTTTTGGGGAGATGAAAGAAAGCTAGGCTCTCTCTATTATTTTGTAAGCAGGCAGCAACCTTATAGGATTAGAACACTGATAGTTTCATCATGGGTTAGGGTTTTCACATGCAAATGTTGAGAGGACATATAGAGTTTCTAACATTAATTTGTAGTACTGTCTTCATCATCACTTGTTTGATTAATGGGTTGTTCCCACAGATTCACATTTTTGAATTTTGGACCTAATGTAATTGCTTTGGGAAGTGGGGAAACCTTTAAGGAGAGACCTTCCTTTGTAGCACTTTGCCCAAACAGATGAGCATATGAGTCAGTGGATGGAGAGGAAGAACCATCTTCAGTGTGGGCAGGCACCATCAAATGAGCTGAAAGCATGGGAAAGACAACCAGGGAAAGCAAAAAAGTCTGTTTTCTGTTCGTGGTTGCTCATGCACTCTCTGTCTCTCTCTGCACTTGCCTGCATTCCTCTCTATTCTTGTTGGCCATGTTGTGATACTGGGTCCATGCTCTTGGATTTCCAAACACTAGAATTGTGAGCCAAATAAACTATTCTCTATAAATCATGAAATCTCAGGTTTTTCTTTGTATGAACATTATGGACCAAGGCAGTCATGAGTTATATTATTTGGAGTGGCTGTTGTTTTTATCTGTCCAGAACTCCATCCTCAATTATTTAATAAGACTGCTAGGTAACTACAGGTGCATCACAGGGTCTACATTCACCAACACATGGTCCAGTCCGGCTTGGTGAATGTTGCATCTAAAACGGAGTGAGGTTCCTGTGATTCTAATTTTGGTAATCACAAATGTGTGTGTAGCCTAAATGCTGCTCACACCATCAGTATTCTGCAATTATAGGGTGGAGAGAGGTTGTGAGCAGTGTTCTGTGGCCTAAAGGTGCAGGCAATCTGAACAGCCTTGAGACTCATACCATGCACCTCTTCCTGTAATTAATATGGCACAGTGCATTGTTTTTATTTTGCTTTCATTCGGTTGAGATGTTTTCACAACAAACATCCCACAGTGCTAGAAAGGCTGAATTATGAGCCACCTGGAAACTTAGGAGCTCATCACAACCCAGGCTCTGCTGCAAGTCTCTCCAGAGGAACTGCATGGCCTGTTAAGTGTGAAGACATACAGGTGACTCCACCCTAGAGCCTCTGTACACGAGAGGCTGCTCCTGGTGTCTACAGTTATCCTGTTATCCACTCACTGTCTCCAGACATGCCTTCCCACTACTATGGGTCGGAGGAGACTTGGGCCCCAAGGAGGATCAGAGACAGGATGGCGTAAAGGAGAGGGTGAATAGTGTATGCACAAAGGTGGGGGGATCTTGGCACAGAGGTCAGTTCCCACTTGCTGTCCTGACTCCTGCATCTCAGGTACCAGTGGGCAAAGAATATTACACCATCATTTCTCTACCCTTTTCTACTCTTCCCCCCCCCCTTTGGGGAGGGAGAGTAGGTTTTCTGAGTTTATTTTCATGATAGAGAATGCATGCACATGCACACACACTACACACGTATAACACGTATATTATAATGAGTGTAGGCTGGCCCTATAGTGTATGGTTTTTGTTTTTCCTTAACCACTGTAAATATTTTTATGAGATACTTACGCAGTTGAAATTAAAAATATAGGAGTGGTGATTGCTAGGGGCAGGGCAGGGTTGGGGAAATGGTTAGTGTTTTCTGTTATTTTTTAAAATGGACATTATTTTCCAGGTTTTTTTTTTTTTTGAGAGAAATATTGTCGCTAAAGGGTGCATGTGCTCACCAGAGAGAAACAAAAAGCGAGAAATCACCCCTCCCCCCCAGGGAGGATGGCCAGGCTGCAGTCACTTCTCCATTCTCCTCTTGGAATCTTGAGCATGCATGCACATGTGCCCATCATGAGTTTAAATAACGGGGTCCAGGACTCAATCTGCTGTCGACTGTGGGAGTCCAGCGACAAACATTTCACCCTCTGCTGGTTCCAATTTTTCAATTTTACAAGATGAAAAGCCTAATGGAAATGGATGACAGTGATGGTTGCCCAGCATTATGAGGGAAAAGTATAAATTTTGTTAGGTGTACTTTACTACAATTAAGAAACAACTGCAACAGCAACAACAAAAACACCACCTACCACAAACTGTTTATATAGATAAATATAGGTAGGTAGGTAGGTGGAGGTATATAGTGACAAAATACCAATAATCAAAAAATACCAAGCAGCAGGTTCAATAGTGACTGAATAAGCTATAATACACTTAAAGGAAAGATAGTGGTGCCTTGATAGTAACATGTCTAGAGTGAACTGAGTTTTCTGAGGGGAGGGATTGTGTGCCTAGATAGTCCCAGGAAGTGGCAACTGATCAGTTTACTGTTGTACCCCTGATCTCTTAGTCCAGAGTTACCATGGAAAGGCCTATGAAAAGAGGCATTTCTAAGGGCATTTTCACAAGTCTCATCCCCATGATAATTTTACCCAAGATGCTTTCATTAGTAATTCTCCCGAGTCTCAGTATCTGTAATGATTACCTACCAAGTTTATTTATAGAAATTGACAAGTTGATTTTAAAATATATCCATATATAAAGTTAATGTGTATATATGAATGTAGCCTTTGTAGTTTGTAATTTGGGAGACGTATGAAACTGTCCTGGCCTGATATATGACTCATATTTGCAGATATTTCATGAGTGTTTCAATGTGTATTTTTGACTTGATAAAAAGTTTTATATATAGGGCCGGCATGTGGCATGGTGATTAAGGGCACTGGATTCCCACATGACCAACCATGGATTGAGTCCTGGACCTGGGGGCTTGTGCGCTCTCTTTCTCCCTCCCTCCTCCCCCTTTGGTCAAATCAAAATAAATGAATGAATAAAGTTAAATAAAATAACTGTAAAAAAATGTTTCATATATAATTTAATTCAAGCCTGTTAATTTTATTGTGTTATTGAACTCATCATCTACATTTTTGTATATACTTGATATATTTATTTTTGAGTGATGGGTTAATATCTCTCCCTATATTGTGAATTTGTCAGTAGCTCTTCAACTTACCAAGTTTTGCTTTATTACTGTTTTTAGGTTTTTACCATAGGGCAAATGTACTCACCAAAGAGAGACAGAGAAAGAGAGAGAGAAAGTCAAAAATTACTCCCCTGGGGTATGGCCATGCTGTAATCCCTTCTCTGCTATTCTCCACTTGGATTTTGCACACACATGCACATGCGTCTGGCATGATTTTCAAGCCTTCAGGTCCAGCCATGTGAGAATTCAGCACCTTAATCAAGACTACATGCTGACCCCCTTGCCTTATGTATGTTTAATCTATATTATTAGGTACACAAAATTTCTGGCAACTATATATACTTCTGACAGACCATATCTTTTATGAACAGAAAATATTTTTCTTATTGCTATACCTCCTTTATCTTTTTTGTATTTTTTCCTTTTGTCTTTTATTATACTTATTAAGGAGAGAAAATGGATTTTTGACATGATTTCTACCATTTCTGAAGCATTCCTTAAATTGTAATACAATATTTTTCTATTTAGATAGCTCTGTTTGAAATTTAACTGGAAATGAACAACATTCATTTTTTTTGATATGTTCACTTTGTGTTTGTTACTGTTCTAGTTTTGAATCCTATGTGGTTATTTCAACTAAAAATCATACTTAAAAAATCCACACACAGGTCCTCTTATAATCTTGTAATTTATGTTGTGGACATTCTGTGATATCTGGATAACTAATTAGGTTAATTAGAAGTTTGTGAAAGGAGAAAAATATTTATTCATACCTGTTAGTTTAAATAAACCAAAACCATCGATATAGTTCCAATTTAGCTAGCTGCGTATTTATTTCTATCATAGTATTAAAAGAGCTGATAATCTCAGTTAGTCTGGTTTTCACCTCCTGAATCTAGGACATCTACCATTCTATAAGAAGGATTTGATATTCTGCTTTTGCTGTATGTTTTTGAATATCTTTGTATGGTTTATCATGCCACATTTTTGGCACATTCTGTCCAATTCTAGGTTGTATTTTTTCCCCGCTTGTTTTCCCTTTGCTTTGAGACACTTCATTTTCCTGTTTTAAAATAACTTACACACTGAAATACTTAAAAGTCTTTAGTATTACTGACCAATTTAGTTTACTGAGTCATGAACTGCAAGATATTGAAAATATTTGTCTAAAAAAATTTTAGAGTTGGTTATCTATAAGTTAAAGAAGTTTGATAGAGATTATAATTGAATCTCATTTTTCATTTTTTAATTTTTGCTTTCAGAATAAGTTTTGAGAGAATATGTGATCTTGATCATTCTTCAGCAATTTGGTGCACATTTAAAGTTCCACTTTCCTATGCTGCCTCTGAGCAGACACAGTAATGACTGAACACTTTTTGTAGCTTCAGCAAAAGACACTTTAAATTGATTAATTTTCAAAATCCTAAAGAAGTGACATCAATGATGGACATAATAAGAATATTTTTGTGCTGCCTATGTACAATTTTTGTAGTCATTAAATATGCCTCATTTTTTCAGAGGATTTTTGCTATAGAATGCCTGTGCTTGCCAGAGAGAGATACAGAATGAGAGACAGACAAGGTGAGAAATCATCCCCCAGCAGGGATGGTCATGCTACAATTCCTTCTGCATTTTCCTCTCAGGTTGCAATACTATAATTGTTGGGGACCTCAGTACCCTCATTAACTTCTTTAGATCTTTTAGACAAAAAAGCAGAGAGATATAGGACCTAAATGCTACTGCAAGTCAAATAGACTTGGCAGACATATATAGAACTGTCCACTCTTAAGACCACAAAATATACATTCTTTTCTCACTATGCAGGGAAGTTTTTCAAAGATTGACCATATGATAGGGCACAAATCAAGCCTTTCTAGATTCAATAGCATAGAAACTGTATCCAGAATCTTCTCTGACCATCATGGAATAAATTTGACATCAATTTCAGGAAAAAAATATTTAAAAATACACAAAAACATGGAAATTTAACAACCTGCTCCTAAATGACTTCTCAACTGCCAAAGAAACTAAGTCTGAATCAAAAGGTTTATAGAAACAGAATACACAAAAACATGGAAATTTAACAACCTGTTCCTAAATGACTTCTCAACTGCCAAAGAAATTATGTCTGAATCAAAAGATTTATAGAAACAAATGATAAAAAGTACATGAGTTTCCATAATCGATGGGACACTGCAAGAGTGGTCATAAGAAAGAAATTAATAGCAATTAGTGCACATAATAAAAAGATGGAAATATGACGAATAGACACCTAACATCATGCTTCAGGGAGCTGGGGGGGGGAGGGAAATGATAAGAGAAAAATAATAAAGACTTGAGCAGAAACAAATGAAATAGAAAATAAACTATGCAGAATATAAATGAAAGTAAAAGCTGGCTCTTTGAAAAGATTAGTAAGATCCATATACCATTAGCTAAACTGATTAAGAAGACGAGAGAAAGAAACCAGATAAGTCAAACACATGATGAATCAGGCAGTATTACAACAAACACAATAGAAATACAAAACATCATTAGAGGATACTCTGAGCGACTATATGCCATCAAACAAGAGTACTTGGATGAGATGGACAAATTTCTGGATGCATATATCTACCAAGATTGAATCAGGAGAACATAGCCTGAAGAGACCTATAAGAAGCAATGAAATTGAATCAGTAAATAATAAACCCCAACAAAGAAAAGCTCAGGTCCTGATGACTTCACTTCTGAATTCTATAAAGCTTTTAAAGAAGAGTTAAACCGCATTCTACTAAAATTATTTCTAAAGATCCAAAAGGAAGGAAACCTCTCAAATTCATTTTATGAGGCCTCCATCATCTTCATTCCCAAAATAGGTAAAGATGGGACAAAGAAGGAAAACTACAGACCAATATCTCTGATGAATATAGATACAAAATTTCTTGAAAAGATACTAGCAGATAGTATTCAACAACATATAAAATATGAGTCTTCATGACCAGATAGGCTTTATTCCAGGAATACAAGGGTGTTTCAGCATATGGAAAAACATAAACATAATACACCATACTAGTAAAAAGATAAAAAACATACGATCACTTTAATTGATGCAAAAAAAAAAAAAAGCATTTGACAAAATACAACATCCTTTCATGGTGAAGACTTAGCAAAATTGGCATTGAAGGGTCATTTCTCAACACAATAAAAGCCATATATGAAAAACCTATACCTGACATAATATTGAATGGGGGAAAGCTAAATCTGAAGACACATTCACCATGTGACCCAAATGACAGCTTTATATACCTAATAAAGAAGGTTTCATTTTCATTGATCTTGGAGGGGAAAAAAAAAAAAGTACTGGATGTACTAGCCACTGCTATCAGACAAGAGAGTCAAATAAAAGGCATTCAAATATGAAAATATCTGTATTTGCAGATGACATGATGCTATATATAGAAGACCCAAAGGTAACCATAAAAAACTTCTCAAAGTAATAAATGAATACATTAATGTGACAGAATACAAAAGCAACATCCAAAAATCAATAGCATTTCTATATACAAACAACAAGCTGACAGAGGTAGAACTGAAGAAAGGAATCCCTTTTACCATCACCACAAAATGTATAAGAAAGCTATGGATAAGCCTAACCAGGGAAGTTAAAGACTTTTACCAGGAAAACCATGAAATTCTTTTTAAAGACATAAAAAAGTGGAAGGACATCCCACGTTCCTGGATTGGAAGAATTAATATAATCAAAAATGGCAATTCTACCCAAAGTAATCTACATATTTCGTGCAATTCCAATCAAAATTCCAGAGACATTCTTCACAGATCAAGAAATGATGATCATAGGGAACCAGCAGTTAGTGTAATGGCTATGTCGCTGGACTCCCACATAGTCAACCGCAGTTCGCGGCCCAGACCTGGTGGCTTAAAGCTCATGCCGGGCGCGTGTGCGTGCATGCCCAAGATCCCGAGAGGAGAATGGAGGAGAAGGGATTGCAGCGTGGCCATCCCCCCTGCCGGGTGATTTCTCGCTTTCTGTCTCTCTGTCTCTCTCTCTCTGGCAAGCGCACGTGCCCTATCATGAAAACCTCTCAAAAAAAAAAAAAAAAGGAAGGAAGGAAGGAAGGAAAAGGAGATGAGGAGGGAAGGAAGGAAGGAAGGAAGGAAGGAAGGAAGGAATAACGATCATAGAATATCTGGAACTATAAAAACCCTATACTGCCAAAGCAATCCTGCACCAAAAGAGTGGAGTGGGAAATATCGCACTGTCTGACTGCAGAATATACTATAAAGCTGTTATAATCAAAACAGCTTGGTTTGGGCACAAAAACAGACACATAAAGCAAGAGAATAGAATAGACACCCAGAAATAAATCCCAAAACATACAGTCAGCTGATTTTCAAAAAAGGGTACCAGTCAAAGCAGTGGGAAAAGGAAAACCATTTTAGCAAATGGTGCTGGAAAAACTGGGTTTCCACCTGCAGAAAGATGAAACTGGGTCTCCATCTTTCACCATTAACAAAAGTCAACTCAAAATGGATCAATGATCTGAACCTAAAATCTCAAACTATAAAACTACGGGTGGAAAACACTGGAGAAACTCTGGAAGACATCGAGGTAGCCAAAGACTTCTTAAATAAGACCCCCAATGCACACTCCCAAAATAGACCAGTGGGATCATCACATCAGATTAAATTCTGCACAGCCGTGGGCACAGTAATTAGTATGAATCAACCACCCTTGGAATGGGAGAATATTTTTGTAAACTATGCCTCAGATAAGAGACTGATCACCAGAATACACAGGGAACTCAAGCAGCTTACTTGGGGAAAAAAAAAAAAAAGAAAGATGAA
>NW_006206460.1:1598176-1602932 GCF_000334495.1 Tupaia belangeri chinensis | reverse complement strand
GAAAATGAGCTCAACAAAAAACTCTAAGTCAGACATACAAACAGACAAAAGTCATGAAAAAATACTCAATATCCTCATCATAAGGGAGATGTAGATCAAAACCACAATAAGATACCATCTAACCCCTTTCAGAATGGCAAGGATTAAAAATACAAAAACTGGTAAGTGTAGGTGGGGTAATGGTGAAAGGGGAGTTTCATACTACTGATGGGAATGTAAATTAGTCCAGTCACCATGGAAAACAATTTGGAGGTTCCTCATAGATCTACAAATAGAATTACCATATGATCCAGCAGTTCCACTCCTGGGTATCTACCCAAAGAACAGGAGAATGCTTAGTTAGAAGAGCACTTGGCCATCAATGTTTATTGTGGCTTTGTTCACGATTGCTAAGACATGGAACTAACCCAAATGTTCATGAACAGATGAATAGATTGAAAAAATGTGGTACATATATTCTATGGAATACTATTCAGCCATAAGAAAGAACCTGACCCTGGCATTTGATAAAAACTGGTTGAAAACGGAAGATTTATTGCTGAGTAAATTAAGCCAGGCTATGAAAGGGAGACATTGTATGTGTCCACTTAATATATACCAACTGTCCACACTCTATGATAAAGACTGAAAGAGCGGAGGACTTAAAAGCATTGACAATAGTTATGGATACTGGAGACAGTATGGAAGGAGAGTGGGAGAGAGGAAGAGTATAGGGAAGGAAATTAGGGAGAAAAAATAAAGAGGCAAGGCATTTGTGGGACACACTAATGGTTTATTACCTCTTGATAACATGCATAATCTCAACTGGACTGAGGTGTATTTTATGTTGGGCAAATTCTTTTTACAAGAGAAATGACATACAGTGATCAAATGTCTAAAAAAATAAGCATAATTAATTAAATAAAAAGGGATATTGTCACACATTTTTTTTGGTTTCTTTAACAAGGCCATGTACAATAAAAAGGAACAAAAATCTAAGCACTCCAAATCAGTGTCCAGATTACTCATTGTAAAATATTATCTCAGGTTGTGCTTCTTGCATCTTCCAAATGAAAAAGCTATTAACACTGTTGTTTGAGTCCATGCAGTTGAAAATTTTAGAACAGCCAAACTAACTTTTTTTGTCTTCACTTTGGAGTAATTGATTATAAAAGCAGGAACTGTATTTAACATTTTTGTTTATATTTATTACTGTATTTTTTTATATTTGGGGGTATTTTAGTGAGAGTCTTAAAGTTAGTAATTGTTTTTAAATGATTTACCTTGCAAAGTTTTTTTCCCTGCTATTTACAGCTGCCCTATTTTGAAATACCAACTTTTTGAAAAGTATTTGTACATTTAACTTCAGAATTTCTGAGAAAAAGATAAAGAAAAGAACACTAAAGAATGAGTATCTAATTTCAGAGAAAGTGGGAGATATATTCTTGGACAGAAAATAATGTGTATATGTGTGTGTGTGTGTGTGTGTGCATACTGTATAATAATGATAAGGACAGTAGTGTCACAGTGTTTCTATATCTGGAGTCCTCCTAAAATATAGCCTATGACTCTTAGGTCTTTGGAAGACAAAATGTTAAGGAAAGAAAATCCTGTTTGCAATTTCAACTGATGAGATTGGCAAGACATTGCTGCTCCTCATCTGGTAGAAGAATTTGCAGTGTTGAATGTATCCCAAACTGTGCCAGGAGGCTGTGGCCTGAAGACATTTTGTTTACTGGAAGGGTTATGCTGGCCCAGCATGGAGGTTGGTGTTATATGGGGTGGACTGTTTCTTTTCTGAGAGTTGAAAGAGAGGTACACTGGGGAGGAGAGGAAGCCTAAATGCATAGCACTTAGATTGCCATTGAAAAATGCAAACTTGGGCAAGCTGGTAGTCTGGGTGATTGGGGCAGCTGTATCTCACATGGCCAACTACTGGTTCAAGACCTAATGGGTTTAAAGAGACGCTGTATGTGTGTGTGCTTGTGTACATGCCTGAAATCCCAAAAGGAGAACTAGAAGATGGGATTACATCATGGATGTCCCACATGGGTGGTACATTCTCACATTCCTTCTCTGTTTCTGTCTGGTGAGTGCACATGCCTTCTAGCAAATAAAATAATAATAATAATAATAATAATAATAATAATAATAAAGCAAACTCAACGTCTGTTGTAGATAAACAGCGATGGTCCACATAGCAATGTCCCAAGGAGGTTAAGGGAGTATCAAGAGGGGCAAGAAAGTAAGTGTAGCTGTGGTGGGTAGAAAGTGTGTTGAACCTTCTCATTTACAGTGCAGGTCATTTTCCCTCATAGAACTTGATAAGGGCAGGGAGTTCAAAAGACAGGACACAACCAGCACAGGAGTCAGGAATGTCCTCCCTTTGTCAGCACTGACAGTAATCACCTTATGCACCCTACTCTGCAGACAGCTCAGATGTCCTTTTCTCCTCCTGCCTGGAATTCTTGGCTCTATCATTTCTGTCAACCTAAGAGAAATACTGAAGCAAAGTAAGTAATGCAAAAGAGTTTATTTGGGCTGAAATTAAGATGATCACTAGGGCACCACAATATCCAAAGTGCTCTGAATAATGTGAGCCCACATCTTTCAGATTTCAGGAAGATTTTAAAGACAAGTTACAAATGGGGAAGGGGGATACATAATCACTTGCTAAAGCTTTACATTAACCAACACTATAACAAGGAATCTTGTATAAGAGTGACTGTCTGAATGGTGGAAGAGGAACAGGATGAGAAAATGTCAGCCAAAGTCACTTAATCTTTCTTCCTTCCTTTCTTTCTTTCTTTCTTTCTTTCTTTCTTTCTTTCTTTCTTTCTTTCTTTCTTTCTTTCTTTCTTTCTTTCTTCTTTCTTTCTGGCATGAGTGGTATTTTATTTCCTCAATATTTTTTAGATTCTCCTATACATAATATTGTTGTGTAAAAATCTTGGTCATTGCTTGATGTGACTGTTAAAGGATAATTATAACAAGCCATATGTAAATCTTTTTTTTAATTCTCATTTTTTCCAGTTTCCTCTTTCTTCTCTCTAAACAGAAAATGTGCAGTAATGAGAGGGTGGCATGATGATTTTTTTTTTCTTATCTGAAAAGGAACCTGTGTTTGTATTTAAAATTTTTTTTAACTTTATATATTTGGTCACTATATATCACTTAGTTTGTAATGTAAATTTACCCAACATGAATACACTTCATACCAGTCCAATTGAGTATAGTATACTCATTATCATCAACAGGTAATAATCCATTTCTGTTTCCCATAAATGTCCTGCTTCTCTATTTTTCTCCTTAGTTTCTTTCCTCACACTCTCCCCTTTTTCTCACCTTCTTCCCACATTGTCTTCAGTATCCCTAACTGCTTTCCATGTTTTGTATATCCTCTAGTCTTTCAGTTTCCACCATAAACTGCGGACAGTTAGTATATGTTCAGTGGAGACATACAATATCTCTTTCATAGCCTGGTTTGCTTCACTTAGCAGTAAATCCTCCACATTCACTCACTTTTCTACAAATGCCAGGGTCCTTTTTTTTTTTTCTTTTTATGGCTGAATAGTATTCCATGGGGTATATGTGCCACTCTTTTTCAATCCATTAGTCTATTCATGGACATTTAATCTGGCTCCATGTCTTAGCAATTGTGAATAGTGTCACAATAAACATAGATCTTGGTTAGAATTTTCTCAAGCAGAAGCTTCAATATTTTTAAATCAGTCCTCTTGCATGCTAAATTAGAAAATATGGATTTCATTTTTAAAACATGAGGTTGCTACTTAAATTGGTATTAAAATTGATTTTTAAAATAACATGGTAAAATTGGGACCAGCAGTTGGCATAATGGCTATGTCGCTGGACTCCCACGTATTTGACCATGGTTCGAGTCCTGGACCCGGTGTCTTAAACTCATGCCGGGAGCATGTTCGTGCATGCCCAAGATCCTGAGAGGAGACTAGAGGAGAAGGGATTGCAGCATGGCCATCTCCACTGGTGGGTGATTTCTCGCTTTCTATCTCTCTGTCTGTCTCTGTCTGTCTGGCAAGCGCACACACCCTATAGCAAAATGCTCTCAAATAAAATTAACAAAAGTAAATTTGACACTGTCTTGAGAAAAATAACAGAATCTGCTTCTAAAATTAAGAAGGCACCAAAAATTCCCCTTGTCCAGACAATTTCTATCTTTTCCTACCTCCTTTCTTACCAGAAATAAACTTGGAAAAGATACACAATGGCAGATTGGTCAACATAATAGTTATTATCAACAAACTCAAATCTGGTTCCCTTTTCAGGATACTGTGGGCCAAATCTTAAGCACATGATATGAGGAAGGAAAGCCTAGCCTTGTTGCAATGTTTAGGGGCAAAGAACAGGACAGCTTATGCTGAAAGGGACCAGCCTGCTAGAATTTTTTTTAAAAGAGGTTTTTACTATAGGGCACGTGCACTCACCAGACAGACAGAGAGAGAAGATGCTGCAAATAATTTCTATGCCTTTGAATCTGTAAAGACTTATTTTGTGCCCTATCATGTGGTTGATCTTTGAAAAGATTCCATGTGGGGTGAGAAAAGTCTATATTTTATGGTTTTGGGGTGAAAGATTCTATAGATGTCTGTCAAGTACATTTGATTTATGATATCATTTAGGTCCTGTATCTTTCTATTTATTTTTTGTCTTCAAGTGTTTGGGCATTTAATGGCATCTAGTATTTCTCATATATTGTCCTAATTTTTTTGGTTGTTAAGTCTTATTCTTTTTTTTTTTT
>NW_006206460.1:1591028-1597660 GCF_000334495.1 Tupaia belangeri chinensis | reverse complement strand
CCCTCGCCAGACAGGCAGAGAGAGACATAGAGACGGAAAGCGAGAAATCACCCCCCAGGGGGGATGGTCACGCCACAATTCCTTCTCCTCCATTCTCCTCTCGGGATCTTGGGCACGCATGCACACGCACCCGGCGTGAATTTTAAGCCAGCAGGTCCAGGATGCGAAGCGTGTTTGACTGCGTGGGAGTCCAGTGACATAGCCATTATGCTAACTGCTGGTCCCAAGTCTTATTCTTTTTGATGATTTTTTTTCTAGGTTAGAAGTATTGTCTTCTACATTTGATATTTGATCCTCTGCATGATCTAGTCTGCTTTTAATACTTTCAAGGAAGGTTTTGATTTCCCATATTACAACCTTCATCCCTAACGGTTCTGTTCAATTCTTTTTTATGGTATCTCTTGTTTCATATCTTGGAAGGACTCCCTCATCTCCTGGAGCTCATTGTCTCCTTTCTCTTGCATCTCATTTGATTTTGTCACTGTGAATATTCTGAATTGTTTACCTGACATTTCCATGAGTCCCACTGTACTGACTATAGATGTTGAGGAATTTTTCTTTTCACTTTGAGGAGAAACATATTCTTGGTTTCTCGTATTTCTTGAGCTCCTGTGCTGGTTTCTGGTCATCCGATGGATTATATGTTTCTTCCCAATTTCTGCACTGGTGTTTCTAGAACTGGATGTTCCAATAGCTTCCCAGTTTATTTTTCTTGTCCTTTCTTTTCTTTTTTCTTTTCTCTTTTTAAAAGAAAGGCAAACTGCTACATGCAGTGCCTCATTTAGATGTGCCTGGTTCTTAGAACCTTGACTACCCTACATTCTCCTTCAATGGACCTTGAGAGCTTGTCTGCAGGTTCTAGCAGGGGAGTGAAGCTGCTCATATATCCTTGACTGAAGAACAGTCCTTCTGTATTGGGAATGATCATCCTCTTCAACCAAGTGCACAGCTTCAGGAGGGATGCACATGGAGTGGTTGGGGAGGAAAGGGACACCTGTATAGATACAGCCAGATCAGCCAAATCAACCCTTGTGATCAATGGGGTGACAGATGTCACAGCAATTGCCTCATATCTGGTTTCCCAGTTTTCTGAGAGGAGATTCACCTGGGGCTGAGCTGCAGGCTTTCAGCTGAGGAAAAGTAGGGATTGAGGAAACTATGAAGTTGAAAATATTCCTGAGTGTGCAAAAGGATGCTAGATGTATAAAGTGGTCTCCCAAAAGTGGTGGGGAGAGAGTGGGGTTTCTCAAGGTGGTCTCTGACCTCAGTCTTCTCACTGGCTTCCACCTCTGCTGCCAACTAGTAGCCAGGAATGCAGGTGGGGGAGACAGTTGGAAATTGATGGTCTCTGGGCACCTGGAAGTGGTGAGGATCCAGTGGGTTTCCCAAGGCAATTTCTGGCCTCAGTCTTCTCACTGGTTTCTGCCACTGGTGCCAAGCAGGAGCTGGGAATTGGGTTTCTGTTTTTTATGCACTCAGCTAGTTTGTGTCTTTTAATTAGAGAAGTTATTCTGTTAACTTTCAACATTATTATTGATATTTGTGGACTTGTCCCTGCCATTTTGTTATTCATTATCTAGATTTTTTCTCTTTCTCTTATTTGTGTGTGTGTTTAAGAGGCAGATTTTTGCTATGAGGCACATGCAGTTGCTAGAGAGACAGAGATAGAGAGACAGAAAGTGAGAAATCACTCCCCAGGGGGGAATGACTATGTAACAGTCCCTTCCCCTACATTCTCCACTTGGTATTTTGGGCATGCATGCACATACACCAGTAGTGTGTTTCAAGCCACTGGGTCCAGGACTTGAACTGAAATTGACCATGTGAGAGTCCAGCGATGTAACCACTATGCCATTTCCTATTCCTGTTGTCTTATTTCTGTTTGTCTGTTTATTTTTATTTTTATTTTTCCTGATATAGCACTCCTTTCAGTACTTCTTTTTTTCTCTGGTCCCCAAAACATGATTTTTTAAAAAATTTAAATTTTCTTTTTATTACTTCTCGAAGAGCTCCTGTGGTGTTGAATTCTTTCCATTTTTGTTAATCTGGGAATGATATTATGTGTTCTTCCCATTTGAAGGACAATCTCACTGAGTATATTTTCTTGGTTGGAATTGCTTTCCTTAAAACATTTTGAATATTCCCATTCTTTCCAAACTTGCAGCATTTCAGTTGTGAAGTCTGATGTTAGCCTAATAGGTTACCATGTGAAAGTAATTCGATGTTTTTCTCTCTTGCCATTTTTAGAATCTTGTATTTATTTTTGATGTTATCCAATCTGGGTATGATGTACTGTGGAGATGTCTGAATGTTTCTCTAGATTTGGAATGTTTTCTGTCAGTATTACATGGAATAGATTTTCTATGTCTTTACCAGATTCTTCACCTTCTGTATTACCTATTATTCAGATATTTGAGCATTTAATGATTTCTAGTATTTTCCATATGTTTTCCTCATTAGGGGGAGGGATATTTTTTCATTCTTTTTGGCCGTTTCGTCTAATAGATCCAACATTTGATCTTCTGCATGGTCTAATCTGATATTAATACTTTGAGGGAGGTTTTGATTTCCTTTATTACAGCCTTCATTGGCATAGCCACTGGGCAGTATGCCAATGACATCACACTTTCTATCTTTGCAATCACTGTGGGCATGTTTCTCTGTGTATCCTTGGTGAGTATGCTTCCAGAAATGTTGCATGGTAATTGTGACAGCACAGGCATGCCTTCTGTCCAGTGGGGGCAATTTACTCTTCAGAGTTTAGGACTGCTGTCTGGATTTGCCATCATGCTGGTGATTGCCCTCTATTGAAGACAAAATTGTGGGTTTGTTTTGTTTTTAGAGGTTTTGGCCTTAGGGTATGTGTGCTCGCTGGGGAGAAAGAAAAACAAAGACAGTGAGATGGAAATTGAGAAATCACCTTCCTCTCTCCCAGCAGGGATGACCATGCCACACTCCCTTCTCCTCCATTCTCCTCCAGGGATCTTGGGCACACATGCACATGCACCACTGGGTCTAGGACTTGAAACATGGTAGGCCTCTTGGGAGTCAAGCAACATAACTGCTATGCCATATGTTGGCCCTAACAAAGTTGTTTTTGACATCAAGTTTTGACCATTCCTAATAATCACTGTCAATTACAATTATGAGAATGTTACCATGCAGCCTTGTATTCGTTTCCTTGTACCATATGCACTTTGTTCAAAGAAAAGTCAGTGGCTTGCACTACTACAAGTCCCATAGATTTGAGCCTAACCCTACAGACTGGTGCTCAGTACTGTTTTCCCTGCATGAAAGGGGTCTTTCAAAAATACAAACTTACAATAAAGAGAAGATAAAATTGGACTCTATGGACCAATTTTGATACAGGTTTGATTATGCGTCTTAAAAAATAATCACATAGAACACTAGTCTCCTTATTAGTAGAATCTTCTGTCGCTATGAGAAATAGAAATTAAACAAAAAAATCTTTAAACTTTTAAAATCTTTTAGACAGACTTTGGACAGACATTTTTGTGTGTGCCAAGAATGAATGGTAGTGCTCTTTAATTCAGCTACATTTATACATTTGGTAATAGAGATCAACTCGACACACTATTTAAACCACATAAAGTAGACTGTAGGAACTAGAGGGAGGCTCAGGCTGCATTAGAGTGTGAAGTTGGCATTGGGAAAAGTCTTTATTCTTGATTCTAGCATTACTCTTTTTGCATGTATTTGCATAGTGTTTACACTTGTAGGCTAAACTACTGAAATTAGTGATTGTATGTTTGTGTGAGCTTCAGTTTAATTAAAGATTCATAATTGTTCATAATACTTGGCATTTGAGGAGGTTTTCCTGTCTCTTTTTTTTTAACTTTAATTTAGTTTTGGTTTTGAGTTTCTGGGGTTAGGGATCAAGGGGGTCAGAGCATGTGGTCAAATGTTTTCCTTAAAATTGTAACCTTCTGAAAATATCAAAGAAATGAATAAATATGGTTGAAATACTCTTATTTTCATGCTTGAACAGTTCTAGTAAATTGAGATATTTAGGTTCTGAAATGTTCACATTGCTTTAACAATTTGGCATTGGAACCAAGAGCACATGCTGTGATTGGCAGTATAGTGTAAGGCAGAAAGTCTAAGTTTACTATGTCTACAATTTATACACGAAGTGTCACTTAAAAATTATTAACATAAATTTCATTGATAGTGGCTATCATGGTACCAAGTGATTTATGTTTAAATAACTAAACTGAAATCACATGCTCATTTCGTGCCAAGATATGTGTTGGTGCCTAACAGGGATGAATCTCTTTTAGGCACCCTGTTGTCCTACCATAATTGTGAATGATTTGTGAGAAGTGCAAGGATAAATTACAAGTATCATTTCCACTTTGAGGAGGGCACAGAATTTCTCTGACATGTGAGTTATCCCATTAGTTTAAAGAGCTATAGATAAATATTATCTGACATCCATTTTATTTATAGTTTGAGCTCCCTTGTGTCGTATGTATATGGTCAGCAGTGTCTAAATTTTGTGCCATATAGATGAAATAAATAAAAAATTACCTTTACTTTGAATTAACATAGATTGCATGAAGTAGTAACTGATGACTAAAACTTTTTCCACACAGATTATAGCTAGTTTCTTTCAAATATTAGTCCTCTGGTATGTTTAGAGGTTGAAGCTAGAGATGATGAGTTTTCCACATTTCTTACCTTTGTGTGAATTCTTTCATGTTGTCTAAGGTTAAAATATTTGCTGAAGGCTTTCCTACCCAGAGGACATTCATATGGTTTCTCTCCAGTTTGTACTCTCTTGTGAAGTCTAAATTTATAACTTCTGTTGAAGGCTTTACCACATATATTACATGAATACAGTTTCTCTCCAGTGTGAGTTCTTGCATGTCATCTAAGGACACACGAGTACTTGAAGGCCTTTCCACACAGGTAGCATCCATATGGTTTCTCTTCAGTATGAATTCCCTGGTGTTGTCTAAGTTTAGAAGATTCAGCAAATGCTTTCCCACATAAATGACATTCATGTGGTTTCTCTCCAGTGTGGGTTCTCTCATGTCTTTTAAGCACAGATGATTCAGTGAAGGATTTCCCACATAGATGGCATCTATGTGATTTCTCTCCATTGTGACTTCTCATACGTTGTTTAAGGTGAGAACAATAAATGAAGGTCTTTCCACATAAATGACATTCATGTTATTTCTCTCCAGTGTGAGTTCTCTCATGTTGTCTAAGGTAAGAATATTTACTAAAGGTCTTCCCACATAGAGGACAATCATATGGTTTTTCACCAGTGTGAGTTCGCTCATGTTTTCTAAGGTCAAAGGAATGAGTGAATACCTTCCCACAAAAATATGCTTTCTCTCTAATATGAGTCCTCTCATGTTCTCTAAGGTTAGAACTTTTACTGAAGGCTTTCCCACATAGATGACATCCATATGGTTTGTCCCTAGTGTGAGTTCTCTCATGTTTTCTTAGGTCTGAGCAATGAATGAATTTCCCACACATCACACCCATGTGGTTTCTCTCCAGTATGGATCATCTCATATCGCCTAAGGTAATGTCCCACATATGTGACATTCAAACATCTCTCCAGTGTGAATCTTGCAGTGCTCTCTAAGGGCAGGGCTCTGCATAATGGCAAAACTACACAACTGGCTTTCATATGATTTATATTGAGCATGAATTTCCTTAGGTTGAATCAAAGATGACCTGTCACTGAAGAAGTTCTCAATTTTTTTGGCTTACACAGTGTTTTTATCCTATGTGAGTCATCACATTTTGAGTGAATGTTGTATGTTCAGTGAAATGATTATATTCAAAATTATTTTCTTGACCATGAGATCTCTGCTTTGGGGAAGAAAACAGAAGATTATTAAAGGTTTATCCACACTCATTTCTTCACTCATTTCTCTACATATATAATTCTAGAGTACTCAATTATTACTCTATAATTAGATTCCAGTTATAACTGTCAGTTAAGTAAAGATTTATTTAATTAGTTAATTTATTTATTTACATTCATTCACTATACATCATTGCAGCAAACAAAATGAGATTTCCCATCCAGAATGCACTGTAAATTGGCTGAATCAAACACATCGACATACATGTAATCATCAACAAATAATTTCCCATTTGTTTCCTGTATATTT
Organism: Tupaia belangeri chinensis; assembly: GCF_000334495.1. Lineage (NCBI taxonomy): Eukaryota > Metazoa > Chordata > Mammalia > Scandentia > Tupaiidae > Tupaia > Tupaia belangeri. The sequence continues at coordinate 1,591,505 of NW_006206460.1, read as the reverse complement.
TGTTATTTTTGCTATCCTTGATTCCCTATCTTTCACCCTCTGCAGTGTCTCATCCTCCTCCCATACTGTCTCTGGTATCCATGGTTGCTTTCTATGCCTTTTCCCCCCATTTTATTTATTCGCTAATGAACTTAATTAATCTAAATACTTCCAATAGCAAGCACAGCTGATAGATACATATCCATGAACACAAGTCTGACTTTAGGCATAAACCTCAGTGAGTAGAGTGAACATACTATAAAGTAGCACCTAGCTGGGACTATACAGCTTACTGCAGTCATCAAATATGCATTATTTCAATTTCAAGAAAAACAGTTTTTGTGGTGTTTTTTTTCTCCTGAGACTTTTTTTTTTCAAATTAATTTACATTCATCCCCTAATCATGGTCATAGTATACAAAAAGTGGTTTCCCATCCAGAATACACTGCATAGTGGCTTAATCATGTATGTTATCATCAATAATTTTCCATTTCTAGT
>NW_006206460.1:1577139-1590277 GCF_000334495.1 Tupaia belangeri chinensis | reverse complement strand
CATTGTTTCTGATGAGAGGTCTGCTGTTAGTCTGATGGGATATCCTTTGTAGGTAACTTGTTTCTCTCTTGCCAATCTTAGTATCTTGTCTCTTTCTGTGGTTTTGGTGAGTCTGGCTATAATGTGTCTTGGAGAAGATCTTCTTGGGTTGATTTTATTTGGGGTCCTTTATATTTCTTGGGACTGGATCTTTGAGTGCCTCTCCAGGTTTGGAAAGTTTACTTGCAGGATTTTATGGAAAAGATTATCAATGCCCTTATGAGTCTCTTCACTTTCTGGGATGCCAATTATCCAGATGTTTGGATGTTTGATGGTATCTAGTATTTCTCGTATATTATTCTCAAATTTTTGGATAATTTTCTCAGTCTTCGTGGTGGATTTTTCTAGGTTAGCAATTTTCTCTTCTACATCTGAGATTCTATTTTTTGTATGATTTAGTCTGCTTTTAACACTTTCAAGAGATATTTTTTCTTCCTGTATTATAGTCTTCATCTCTAACAGTTCCATTTGATTCTTTTGTAAAGTGTGTAATTCCTCGTTTAGATCTTGCAAGAATTTTCTCACCTCCTGGGACACATCAGCTCCTACCTCCTTATTCTTCTGCAGTTCATTGTCTCTTCTCCTCCATCTCTGTTAGCATCACCATTATGAATGTTCTAAATTCTTTATCAGACATTTTCATGATTTACATTGAACTGTCTATGGATGAAGAGGAGTTATTCTTTTCCCTTGGAGGAGAGGTATTTTCTTGCTTTCCCATATTTCTTGTGGTCCTGCAGTGATTTCTAGTCATCTTATGGAAAGTGTGTTTCTTCCAAAACTTGAAGTTCAATTAGTTCTCAAGAGCCATGAAGATGTCTTCTGAGGCCTGCTCCCTTGTTTCTCCACTGGATTTGTGGGCTGGAGGCTGAATTATCAGTAGAAAATCTTCATTTCTTTATTCTCTGAACTCACTAGTTCTCAGGAGCCATGAAGGTGTCTTCTCAAGGTTGTTTATTAGTCATAGGCTTGTACAGGGATTTTATCTTTTGGAGAAAAGAGAAAATTATAGAGCTGATTAAATCTTAAAATGTTATTTTATTTAAAATATTAGGCATGCAGTCATATTTATACAACTGTCCTATAACAAGGTCTCATATTATGCCTTTGCTTCTAGTTAATTTCTTTCCTATGTTCAAACTACCCCAAACTTTCTGCTGGAAAACACCTTGATCCCATCTTTGAGTACAGTTAAGTAATTATGCCAAATTTCTAATTTACTCAATTTACTCATTTTATGAGTTTCTATTGGGCTTCTGGAAAAGTCATGCATTTTTGCATAGAAAAAATATGTAATTACTTTTTTGACAACGCAGTATTAGGAAGAAAAGGGTTCACACCAATAGAGATTACCATTGTACTAGTGGTGGATGTGTCCTCTTTACAGTTATATTGTAAAAGTATTGCTTCTTTTGAAGATCACCATTTCTACCTGGAGTAATTAAAAAATAAAATTGGAGGTGTAATGGCTATGTCGCTGGACTCTCATGTAGTTGACTGTGGTTTGAGTCCTGGACCAGGTGGCTTATGCCAGGCACGTGTGCGTGTTTGCCCAAGATCCTGAGAGGAGAGCAAAAGAGAAGGGATTGTGGCGTGACCAACCCCCCTTTGGGGGTGGTTTCTTACTTTCTGTCTCTTTGTCTCTGTCTTTCTGGCAAGCGCACATGCTTTATAGCAAAAACCTCTCCAAAAAATAAAATAAAATAAATAAATAAATAAATATAATAAACTAAAATAAAATTGCTAGAGGCTAGAAGATGGTGTCACAGTTACGGCAGTGGACTCCCACATGGTTGTCTGCCATTCAAATCCTGGACCAAATGGCTTAAAATCACATTGGTGTGTGAGAGTGGATGTCCAAAATCCTGAGAAGAGACTGGAGGGGACTGTAGCATGGCCGTGCCCCATAGAGGGTGACTTCTCACTTTCCCTCTTTGTATCTCTTGCGAATGCACACACCCTATGGCAAAAACCTTCAAAAGAAAAAAATAATGAAAAAATAAATAAAATTGCTAGCATGACATTATGGGAATGATATTAGGAAAATGAAAATGTTAAACAAACCCAGTGTCCATTTGAGTAAATTTCAAATATTGACACACAAAAAAATGATAAAGATCCTCAAGGGAGCAGAATATTATAGGATCCTAAAAACTGACATTTTCAATATATGAGGAAGAAATAAAGACAGCAAGTTGTGGGGAGGTAACAAAAAAAAATATTCAAAGAATAGAACCATGACAAGGATCATAACATGAAAGTTATCTCCAATAAGGACATAAATGTCCCTTCTACCCAAAGCAAAAACAATGACAGAAAGACACTTAAATAGAATTGTTGTTTGTAAAGTATAATCACAATATCTCAGGAATTCTTCCCATGTGCCTTTGAATACATTCAGGAAACATGACTAACTTATAAAATCTTTGAGGGCCAGTCAGTGGTGTGGTAATTAAGGTGCTAGATTCTCACATGACCAACCTTGGTTTGAGTCCTGGACCTGGCAGCTTGAAAATTACACTGGGCCATGTGTGTGTATATGCCCTAAATCCCAAGAGGTGACTGAAGGAAATGGGATTGTGGAATTGTGATGTGGTCAACCCCACTGGAGGGTGATTTTTTACTTTCCCTCTCTGTATCTCTCTCTCTTTTTTTTGAAAAGAACTTATTTTAATTTTATTTATTTGTTTGTTTATTTTAAATTGACCAAAGAGACACAGAGAGAGGAAAAGTGAGAAAGCAAGCCACCAGGTCCAGGACTTGAACCACAGTCAGCCTTGTGGGAGTGTTCAGCTGGCCCCCTCCCTCTCTGTCTCTCTCTGGTGAGCACATGTACTCTATGGCAAAAATCTAAAAAAAGAAAGAAAGAAATTTCTTTCCATTTATTCAACGACCATATTCTGGCTTCTATTCAATCACAGCTTATTAGAGCTCACCTGGATCTGGGCTTTGGAGAAAATTTATTTCTTCTCTTAAAAGTCCTCTTCCATGTTCCAAATGAGAAATCATACCTGATTTGCAGAGTTGTTTGCCTGTTTTGGGGAAAAAAATAAATGGATTTTGAATTCTGTTGATAAAAATGCCCTGTCATGAAGAACAATAAATACTACTGAAGAAGAACAAGCTCACCTTAAGAGGTCAGGGAAGGGGGACCAGCAGTTAGCATAATGGCTATGTCGCTGGACTCCCATGTAGTCAACTGTAGTTCGCGTCTTGGACCTGATGGCTTAAAACACATGCCGGGCACATGTGTGTGCGTACCCAAGGTCCCAAGAGGAGAATGGAGAAGGGATTGCAGTGTGGCCATCCCCCCTGGGGGGGTGATTTCTCACTTTCTGTCTCTCTGTCTCTCTCTGTCTGGAGAGCGCATGCACCCTATAGCAAAAACCTCTCCAAAAAAAAGAGGACAGCGAAGGAAGAGGACCTTGAAGACAACATTGACAGTCCTTCATGAGAAAAATTATTATTCCTAAAATGTTCCCAAAGACATTAAAGACATAATTTCCAATGCTCATGCGCAAGTGCAAGACAGACAGCAGACTCCTAAGTATTTTTAATCAGTGAGAAATTTATAAGTTTCAATGTTTGAATATTGTATTAAACAAGTTAAGGGGGACACATCCCATATGGCCAACTAAGTGGATCAAATCTTGGACCTAGTGGCTTGAAAAACATGTGGGGTATGTGTGCATGGGTACCCCAAATTCCAAAGGGGTGGAGAAATGGAGGAGGAATTTTAGCATAACCATGCCCCATTACTGGGTGCTTTCTCCCTCTCCCTTTCTCTCTCTGTGGTAAGCACACATGGCCTCCAGTAAATTAAGGGAAAAAGGGGCCAGCAGGTGTTGTAGTGGTTAAGGGCACAGGACTCCCACACAGCCAATGGCAGTTTGAGTTCCGGACTTGGTAGCTTGCTTTCTCTGTCTCTCACTTTGTCCCTCTCTGGTTAAATTAAAATATATAAATAAAGTTACATTAAAAAAGAATGATAATTCTTAAATTAAGGAAAAAAGGAATCTAACAAACACAAACCCCACCAGAACAATTTAAGTTCTATATGGAAAAATCCCCACAGTAGAATTATTATTTTATACTTTACTATTTTTATACACTTATTTTTCCATTCAAAAACAGTAAGTTACCATCACTGTTCTGAGTGCTGACTGTTAGAAATTAAGTAGCAAGGACACAAGGGCTAGCTCCATGGCCTAGCAGGAAAGCACTAGAGGTTGGATCCCACATTGCAACTACAGTTCCAATCCCTGCCCCAGTCAATCTAAAGCATAATGGGCATGTGAGCAAGTGCCTAGGATGTGACAAGCAGGAGGAGTGGAGGAAGGGGAACATAGCATGAACAGACCCTATGGAGGGTTCTCATCTCTCTCTCTTTTGTGCATACACACATTTGCTCTATCATGAATAAAGAGAAGCAAGTAAAAGGACATGAAATTATCATCAGATTACATTCTAGTGGAATGACAAAGTAATGTAAATGAAAAGTAAAGAAACAAGTCACTTTCAGATAATTGTGAATGTTATGAAGGATCAAAGCAGAATTTTTAGTGACAGACGGGAAAGCTAGTCTAGATACTTGTAGAATAAATGAATGAATCAGTGAGAGAATGAATGGATGAATATAAGCATACACACATAAATAACAAATATTAAAAGACTAACCAATAGAGACCAGATGACTAATGTTCTCTAGCATCACATCTCTGAACAGCTTTCTCTGAGATATATCCAGCAGGGCCCACTCTTCTTGGGTGAAGTCTATAACTACATCCTTAAAGGCCATAAATTCCTAAAACATTATGAATATTCTATTTCAAACAAAGCCCTCTTCAAGAGAATATGGTCAAAGTGACAGCGCTAAGGAAGTGGGAATGGTAGGCAGAGAAAGCTCAGTGTTTGTGGTTCTAGTCACATTGTTCTCATTCTCACCTGGACATCTGTTTTTCACATATACTCGAGATAGATATCTATATCCATATCTGTACTTCACATAAATATGTATTACATGAAGTGTGGATAATATAATCCAATAAACATGTAATTAAGACTTCCAGATACTAAATAACATTTGTACTTGGACACTCATAACTAAAATTCTCCTTTTCACCAACTTCAAGTAAATCCATAGAGTCATCACAAAGCAAGCAGGATTAGCCTTCTGCCAACTTAATTATATTTTAATCTTTACTATTGCAGTTCTGCTATACAGCCTGTTTCCTCATCAGTGAAATGGTTTGGTGACCGGTGATGCATTCTATAATACCCAGTGAGCTATTGTAGTATGTAAAAGGCCTCCCATCAAACATTTCTTAAATACAAGTCACAGGCATATTATTCATTAAATGACTGAGAACACTGAAGCAATATTCAGGATTCTGTAGCTTGAATAAGTGTCATTCAGAACTAGTGACTGGCAGGTATTGCCTAGCATATCTATACAACTCAAGTGTTTATTATAACACATTAGGATGAATGGTTCACCAGTACAAGTCAAGAGCTCTTCTATACTGTAGGACAGTTACATTCTGATCTTTCCCATGCCTGAGGATCCCCTTTTTTTTCCCTCTTGGACCTTCATTTTCATTATCTCTTTTGTTTCTTAATATTGTTTCTATATACTCAGAAGTTAAAATGTCTTGGGACCAGCAGTTGGCATAATGGCTGTGTCACTGGACTCCCATGTAGCCTACTGTGGTTTGAGTCCCAGACCCAGTGGCTTAAACTCACGACAGGCACGTGTGCATGCGTGCCCAAGATCCTGAGAGGAGAATGGAGGAGAAGGGATTGCGGTGTGGCCATCCCCCCTGCGGATGATTTCTCGCTTTCTGTCTCTCTGTCTCTCTCTGTCTTTCTGGTGAGCACATGTGCCCTATATCAAAAACCTCAAAAAAAAAAAAAAAAAAGTTAAAATGTCTCGATTGTTCTGGGCTCTCCAAAATATGTCCCGAGAGTCTTTAATTTGCTCCATTTCGTATACTCCTTTACCTAAATGAACAGCCAAACTTAAGGAAATAAAAATCTCCATATTTTGGGGCTGACAGGTGGCATGGTGGTTAAGGGCACTGGACTCCCACAAGGCCAACCACGGTTTGAGTCCTGGACCTGGTGGCTTGCTTTCTCACTCTCTTTCTCTCTTTCTCTCTCACTCTGTCCCTCTCTGGTCAAATAAAAATAAGTAAATGAATAAATAAAGTTAAACAAAATAACTCTTTTTAAAAAAAACTCCATATTTTCCTTCCAGGTATTAAATTTGAAAAAAAGATTAACTATAAGGAAAAAATCATGATTGAGAATGAGGGTAAAAATGATTTTAGTTTTTCTTATAGGTTTTTCAAACACTTCAAATAAATTCTATCAAAATTTTAAGAAATTTAAAATAGAAAAAAATAAATGAAGAATTCATTGTCTTCTCTAGTAGAAGCCTCTCTGCTTCCTCTTCCATGGGCTTCCATTCTATGTGGCTTTCATCTTGGGAAGATAGTGCATCCTAACTCCATTGAGACAGATTTCCTAAATGTGGGGCCTTTATATCTCTTCATCTGGCTGTTCTCTCAGTTGTAACAATGTATTAAATGAGCTCACCTAGGGAAAAAATGCCTCTCTATGGACCAGCAGTTAGCGTAATGGCTATGTCGCTGAATTCCTATGTAGTCAACCATGGTTCAAGTCCTGGACCCTGTGGCTTAAACTCAGGCCGGGCGCATGTGTGTGCATGCCCAAGATCCTGAGAGGAGAATGGAAGAGAAGGGATTGTGGTGTGGCCATCCCCCCGGGGGGTGATTTCTCTCTTTCTGTCTGTCTGTCTCTCTGGCGAGCACATGCACCCTATAGCAAAAACCCTTGAAAAAAAATTGCCTCTCTATTGGTCTATAACTTTCTGTTCTAGTGGATATACTAGCCCTTTTCCTTCACCTTCACCAACTTCAGTCCCTACAATCCTAGCCCATTCCTGCCAATAATACAGTTAGTAAATTCTTTTCTCAATGAACCATGGGCTTGATGAGAGAAACAAAACATCTTACATCTATTCTGGAAATACACAGCCTTAAAAGAGGCTGAAACATCTCAGTGTAATGTTGGACAGAGATTTTTTTTTGTTAATTATTTGTTTATTTATTATTATTTTAAAATTTGCTATAAGGCATGCATATTCTCTCTCCAGAGAGAGAGAGAGAGAAAGAAAGAGAGAAAGTAAGCCACTAGGTCTGGAACTTGAACCGTGGTTGGCCATGTGGGAATCTAGCATCTTAACCACCATGCCACCTGATGGCCCCTGGAGATTACTTTTTTTTTAATGAATCCTTTTTAATGAATCCTTGATCCAATATGACTATTCCAGAGTCCCAGGGAAATCAACTAGTGCTCAAATCCTTGAATCATCCCAAGAGAAATCTACCCATACACGGGTAACAGAGGTGCAATTTCAGTAGAAGGACTTCCCCCACTCACCTGTGACTGCATTGTCACTGGCTCAGTCACTAGTTGTATTTTTCTGGGTTTTCACTCACATTGTCTAAGCACTAAGGTAGCAAATGTGAGAAAGAAGAAAATCTATGAGACTCTAGTTGTGTCCATCTCCAGATCCACCTGTCTGAAAGACACAATTTGTTACTTACAAGTAGCCCCACACAACCAGCAGGGGTACAATATGTCCTAAGAGAAATAGGGAAGGCCTACTCTCTTTCAAGGCTAAAAGTAAGAAAGCTGTGACTATTGGTGCTAATAAAGAAGACATAAATACCTTGATTTTAACGATTAGAATGTGAAAGTAGTTAAGTTTTATATGCTGATTAGCTGATGGTATTCTGAAGTTTTCATTTCTTTCCATGGTTTCAAATCATAGGGATTCTCGACTCTAGTCACATGTGGCTTTTGGCTTCCAGCTCCAGGTAAACACTGTGGAGTGTCTCAGATTTAATTACTCTTGGTTTTTGTACTAACAGTCATTCTCTAACATCCATTCCAGCCTATTAGCATCTCAGTTCACTTCCTTCTTCCCTGCCCCTCACAATCTGGACACACTAGCCCTGAATCATTTTGGAGTTTCTAGCAGTATCACTCCCTCACCCCTACTACATTTGTTCTACATAGACTTATCAATCAAGCAACTTCAGGTTCCATTTCATGAGAAAGGTTCATCAATTCGGTGACAATATCTTATAGGAAATTCTTCAAGATGGAAAAATAGTAACAATATGAAAAAAAATCAAAGTATATGTGATGCTGTGATTTAAAATAAGGGATAGTGGGGGAGGGACGGGGTATTCCAGTGAGTACTTTATTCAGTGTGTTTCTCCACAATGTAACCGAGATTCTCAGCATTCCTACCTCTTCGCCCGCTTTCCTGCCACCCTTTGTCTTCTGGAAACCAGCAGGCAATGGCGGTTATCGTGCTTCTGGCTGCACGGCACGGAACAGTCAGGACAAAAAATAACATCCAAAGGTATTTTGGCACCAACAGTGTTACCTATAGCAAGAAGGATGAGCAGTCTGTTTCAACCAATGAGATTTCCAAAAAGACTTCAGAGAGCTAAGACAATGTCAAAGAAAATACAAAAAAAGACTTGTTAGATATTATTAAGAGCATGAAAGTTGAATTAAGTACAGTAAATGTACAAACAACAAAGCCACCTAACAGAAGACCACTTGCAAATTTGGAGGCTACAATTGGCAGGCTTCAAAAACATACGGAAGATACATCAAAGAAGAGAAAAGAGCAGCTGAGTCCTGAGTTGGTGGTGGCTGCATCTGCTGTTGCAGAATCCCTCCCTTTCAACAAGCAGACGACTAAATCAGAACTGCTCAGGCAGCTCCGGCAGCATGAGGAAGATGTAAGGGCACACACAGGTAGAGGAAAGAGACCTAAAATTAGTTTCAGGAACATAGTATCAGATATGAAAGTTGCCAGATCTGCAACCCCCAGAGTTAGTACAAGACCAGAGCATCAGATTCAGTTTGATGAAGGAGTGGACAGTGACCTTGGCCAGGAGAAGACGGCTGATCTTAGAAATTTTGATTCAGAGCTGATAATAACATTTTTAAGAAGAAAGATATTTAGTTGTCTTTTGCTTACCTAAAACGTTTTTATTGTCCAGAGACATCACCTTCACTTTGGGATGTGGAATTCGCTAAGCAGGTGGCCAGAGTCAGTGAACAGCCTTTTCAGAATGGGTTTGAAGAGATGATCCAGTGGACAAAAGAAGGGAAGCTGTGGGAGTTCCCAATTAACAATGAAGCAGGTTTTGATGATGATGGTTCAGAATTTCATGAACACATATTTCTGGATAAATACCTAGAGGATTTTCCAAAACAAGGACCAATTCGTCACTTCATGGAGCTGGTGACTTGCGGCCTTTCCAAAAACCCGTATTTAAGTGTTAAACAGAAAGTCGAGCACATAGAGAGGTTTAGAAATTATTTTAATGAAAAAAAGGACATTCTAAAGAAAAGTGACATACAGTTCAATTGAAGACCATGGAAATTTTTATTTCAAATTGCTGGCAATGAAAATAAAATAATTTTGCTAGAAAAAAAAATAAATAAGGGATAGTTTGTTTTAATCTCTGGTTCCTGGCACAAAGCCCCTAAAACCCTTGTAATCTGAGTAGTAGGAATGCTAGGAGAATATTTTGTTCTATTTGGTCTTTCACCCTAGTTCCTGCCACAGCTAATCTCTTGGAATTTCCTGAGTGACAGAAGCATATTTTGATCTAATAAGGTGACTCTTGGTAGGCTCCTAGATAGGAGCTGGTCCCCTGAAAGACTAACCCATAATTGGAATCTTGGAGCTTACAGTGCCATCCTTCATTCCTAGGGAAGGATAGAGGGCTAAAGATTGAGTTAATAATTGGGAACCAGCAGTTAGCATAATGGCTATGTCGCTGGACTCCCACGTGGTCAACCGCGGTTCGCGTCCCGGACCCGGTGGCTTAAAACTCACGCTGCGTGCATGTGCGTGCGTGCCCAAGATCCCGAGAGGAGAATGGAGGAGAAGGGATTGTGGTGTAACCATCCCCCCGGGGGGTGATTTCTCACTTTCTGTTTCTATGTCTCTCTGTCTGTCTGTCTGGCGAGTGCATGTGCCCTATAGCGAAACAAAACAAAACAAAACAAACTCTCCAAGATTGAGTTAATAATCAATCATGCCAACATGATGATGCCTCCATTAAAATCCCTGAACTATGGGATTTGAGAGCTTATGGGATGGTGAATAAGAACAAAACCACATCCTGGGAAGATGGTGAATCCTAACTCCATTAGGACAGATTTCCTAAATGTGGGGCCCTTCTAAATCTTTCCCTTTATGTCTCTTTACCTGGCTTTCCCTTTGTAATCTTTATCCTTTGTAATAAATTAGCAATAATATGTAAACTGTTTTCCTGGGTTCTATGAGGCAATCTAGTGAATCAACCTGAGAAAGGTATCATGGAAATTGATAACCAAGTGAGAAAGACACTGTGGTAACCTGGGAACCTACTACTGATGACTAGCATCTGAAATGATACGTAGCCTTATGGGACTGGGCACACAACCTGGGACTGCTGATGGACAAGGGGGACTTACCCATGTCAGCCCCAGCCAGCATGGACCACTGAGGACAACACCTTCCAACATCCCTGGGCAGATAAATGCAAACCAAGATGTTGACCTGGGCCTAGAAAGAACAGTTGCCAGAATTGCGGCTAGGTGGTGAGTAAGACATACTGCTGGGGGCTTCATGTTTATGGTAGGTAGGGCTGCTGTACTGCAGGGATATGAGCATGGATCAGGAGTCATGTCCCCATTCCACTGCTCAGCTGTCTAGGACATCTCCTCAAGGTTGGTGGGCATTAAAAAAAAAAAAATGACTGGTGGGAATATGACTTGTTTTTTAAAGCCATCTTAAATTTCAAAAGCAAATAAATGACTAAAACGTGTATCTGTTGATATAATTAGCCAACATGAGAAAACTTTACTCATAGTGTTGGTTATAAAAATTAAATGAGATAAAAAGCATTTAGCACAGAGTAAGTGTTTGCTGTCTGTTAGCAGTTATATTATTATTCTGTTAATTTAACTCCTTTGGTCTTTACTAGAGGTAGTACATAAGTGACCTATTATACATATCAAGGTCTAAAAACATTGATTCAGAGCTGATAATAACATTTTTAAGAAGAAAGATATTTAGTTGTCTTTTGCTTACCTAAAACGTTTTTATTGTCCAGAGACATCACCTTCACTTTGGGATGTGGAATTCGCTAAGCAGGTGGCCAGAGTCAGTGAACAGCCTTTTCAGAATGGGTTTGAAGAGATGATCCAGTGGACAAAAGAAGGGAAGCTGTGGGAGTTCCCAATTAACAATGAAGCAGGTTTTGATGATGATGGTTCAGAATTTCATGAACACATATTTCTGGATAAATACTTAGAGGATTTTCCAAAACAAGGACCAATTCGTCACTTCATGGAGCTGGTGACTTGCGGCCTTTCCAAAAACCCGTATTTAAGTGTTAAACAGAAAGTCGAGCACATAGAGAGGTTTAGAAATTATTTTAATGAAAAAAAGGACATTCTAAAGAAAAGTGACATACAGTTCAATTGAAGACCATGGAAATTTTTATTTCAAATTGCTGGCAATGAAAATAAAATAATTTTGCTAGAAAAAAAAATAAATAAGGGATAGTTTGTTTTAATCTCTGGTTCCTGGCACAAAGCCCCTAAAACCCTTGTAATCTGAGTAGTAGGAATGCTAGGAGAATATTTTGTTTTATTTGGTCTTTCACCCTAGTTCCTGCCACAGCTAATCTCTTGGAATTTCCTGAGTGACAGAAGCATATTTTGATCTAATAAGGTGACTCTTGGTAGGCTCCTAGATAGGAGCTGGTCCCCTGAAAGACTAACCCATAATTGGAATCTTGGAGCTTACAGTGCCATCCTTCATTCCTAGGGAAGGATAGAGGGCTAAAGATTGAGTTAATAATTGGGAACCAGCAGTTAGCATAATGGCTATGTCGCTGGACTCCCACGTGGTCAACCGCGGTTCGCGTCCCGGACCCGGTGGCTTAAAACTCACGCTGCGTGCATGTGCGTGCGTGCCCAAGATCCCGAGAGGAGAATGGAGGAGAAGGGATTGTGGTGTAACCATCCCCCCGGGGGGTGATTTCTCACTTTCTGTTTCTATGTCTCTCTGTCTGTCTGTCTGGCGAGTGCATGTGCCCTATAGCGAAACAAAACAAAACAAAACAAACTCTCCAAGATTGAGTTAATAATCAATCATGCCAACATGATGATGCCTCCATTAAAATCCCTGAACTATGGGATTTGAGAGCTTATGGGATGGTGAATAAGAACAAAACCACATCCTGGGAAGATGGTGAATCCTAACTCCATTAGGACAGATTTCCTAAATGTGGGGCCCTTCTAAATCTTTCCCTTTATGTCTCTTTACCTGGCTTTCCCTTTGTAATCTTTATCCTTTGTAATAAATTAGCAATAATATGTAAACTGTTTTCCTGGGTTCTATGAGGCAATCTAGTGAATCAACCTGAGAAAGGTATCATGGAAATTGATAACCAAGTGAGAAAGACACTGTGGTAACCTGGGAACCTACTACTGATGACTAGCATCTGAAATGATACGTAGCCTTATGGGACTGGGCACACAACCTGGGACTGCTGATGGACAAGGGGGACTTACCCATGTCAGCCCCAGCCAGCATGGACCACTGAGGACAACACCTTCCAACATCCCTGGGCAGATAAATGCAAACCAAGATGTTGACCTGGGCCTAGAAAGAACAGTTGCCAGAATTGCGGCTAGGTGGTGAGTAAGACATACTGCTGGGGGCTTCATGTTTATGGTAGGTAGGGCTGCTGTACTGCAGGGATATGAGCATGGATCAGGAGTCATGTCCCCATTCCACTGCTCAGCTGTCTAGGACATCTCCTCAAGGTTGGTGGGCATTGGTTCATGCAGGCCCCAGACTAGAGTCTCTCCATCTCTGTCCCTTAGATTTTTGCTCCTAGGGTTGGTATATAATTCTACATGTTCGCCATGCTCTCCTCCAGGTTAGTTTTCTTTTCTACCTGCTGCCTGCATTTACCTCACG
>NW_006206460.1:1571209-1577129 GCF_000334495.1 Tupaia belangeri chinensis | reverse complement strand
CCACTGTTTTTAAATATAAGTCTCTAAATTACCCTTGACTCCAGATATTACTAACTTGTCATTCTTTTAGAGTAGTCTGTAATCTCCTACCTCCTGTTTTTGTTAATGTCATCAGTAATGGTACTGCTATTAAAATAAAGTCATTGTGTTCATCATCAATACCATTATCCATCATTTTTATGTTTATTGTCATGTATTGATTTTGTTGCTATTGGCTTTGGCAGGGAGTGTGGCGGTTAGGTTGCTGGACTCCCACATGGCCAACCACAGTTCAAGTGCTGGACCTGGGGCCTTGCTTTCTCACTTTCCCTCTCTGTCTCTCTCTGGTCAAAATAAAGAATAACTTTAAAAAAAAAGTATAAATATTCACTCAAAAATAAAGAGATCGTGATTAGCCAACTACAATATATAAATTATATATCTCCAAGAAGGATTTGTGAGAATTCACTCAACGTGTTAAAACACAGTTCCTTTGTGACATAAAAATAAGTCTCTTATTTATTAAGTTAATAAAAATGCACATAAATCAAAATAATTAGAAGTTATATTGACAATCTTCATTGAGTATATTTCAGATAATTTCTAGTAGTACAGTTTTAGAGTCATGTCATGACTTTCTCAACCCAATATATTACTTATAATATACTTAATCCACACACACACAAACCAGACCATGGCAACAGACTTCAAAATATATATAAATATTTAAAAGGTTTTTGCCTTAGGGTGCATGCACTTACCAGAGAGAAATATTGAGAAGTGAGAAATCACCCCCCAGGTGGGATGGCCTCTCGGCAATCCACTCTCCTCCAGTCTCTTATTGAGATATTGGGCATGCACACACATGCACCTGGTGTGATTTGCAAGCCACCAAGTCTGAGACTCAAATCCCACTCAAGGTGGGAGTTGCGCACCTTTAACACTATGTCACTTGCTGGTCTCTGAAAAAATAAATAATTTAAATCTAAAAATCAGGTCAAATGGGGGACACAATTCTTTCTTCTTTCTTACTCTCTCTCTTTCTTCCTCCCTCTCTTCCGTCCTTCCTTCCTTCATTTCTTTTGCTGTAAGGCATGTGCATACACCAGCGAGAGAGGGAAAGTGAGAAATCACCCTGGATGGAGGATGGCCATGCTACAATCCCTTCTCTCATTCTCTTCTATGCACAGATCAAATGCCTGAAGTGTTTTTGAAGCTGCCAGGTCTGGCACTCGAACTGCACAGCTAGCCATGCGGGTTCCAGTGCCTTAACTTCCACATCATCTGGCTGGCCCAGTAATCTTGTTAATCAAGACAATTTCAACAAATATACTTGGAAATCAACACCAGAAGCATATCCACAAAAGTAAGGCTGAGAACAGGGGCCAGTGAGGGCTTCTGCTATTAACCAATGCATTAGGATGCCTGAGTTGGGACCAAGAAAAAGTGGAAATAAAACATGCAATCACAGGGTTAAAACTATAGTTATTCTCAGATATGACTGCAAACTTGAACAGTCAAGAGGATTCATTTTAGCTATCCTAATAAAAACATTTAAAAAGTGGGAAAATCTATTCTGAATGTACTAAATTCAATACTTGATTAATGGCAATAATTTATAAACTAAAAAAACCCACAAAAATCAGTCCCTATTTACAATAGCCAAATACTGTGACTTTAATTTGAAATAAATTTACAGACACAAGCAAGAATATTTTAATGATAAATAAAAATAATGTAACAAAAACTAGCAAACCAAATTCTTATACTAGAGAATATAGTGACATAAAACCTCAGTCATTATAGAAATTTGGTGCAACCCAAATTTAAAATGTCATGTGGGATTTTACATTAAAAAACAAACAAACAAACAAACTAGAATTAGCCTAAAAGTCAATTTTGTCTCAACTATGATTTTGGGTGAGAATACAGCCAAAATAATTGTGAAAAGAAAAAAATGGAGGTGTCAAATTTTATCTCAGCATATATTATTTGAAAATTTAAAACAAGACAATGTCAGGTAGGCCCCATGGCCTGGTAGGTAAGGAAGCCACAGTCCACATGGGTGATGGAGTAATTCTAATTCCAGCCCTGATGGCTTAAAACGTACACTGGGCACAAGTCTATGCATGTCCCAAATCCCGATGGGATAGAGAAATGGAGGAGAAAGGATTGCAGGGTGACCACACTCCATCAGAGGGTGCTTTTTTCTCTCTCTCTGCACATGCACAAGCCTTCTGGCAAAATTTTTAAATAAAATGAAATAAATAATTCAATGTAAATGGATTAAATAAACAATGTTAAGCAATATCAAGACCAAATGGAACACAGTATTTCATAATATAAATAAGCCAATGCTGCCAAAGGAAAATAAACAAATAAAAACCCAAAAGGCATAAAGGAAGGATTTGGATTTCACTGTAGAAGTGTTATCAGACACTGAAATGTATACATATGTCTGATTAAACCACAGAATACAAAATATTTAGATACAAAACCAGAGAATCTGAAACACACCAAATACCAGCTACATAGAAAAATTTATTTTACATATACATGTTTACAAGATAATAACAAAGGGTTGTCATTTCATAAAAATCTACAAAAAAATAAACATATTAGCATTAAGTCTTGGTTAAAGTAGGGAAGAACTTCCCATGGTGGTGGGGATGAAGATGTACCTTTGTAGCTTTGAGGGCAGATTTTTCTAGACTTTATCTGAATATGAAATGCATCATTTCTTGCACCAGCAATCAAACCCCAACTTACCCAATGTGGAGGAACATTTAGTCATCTACAGAGAACTCTGTGCATCTGGCACAGCATTCTGAACACCAAGGTCTCCTGGGAATGGATGTACTGTGAATAATTTTTTAAAATCTGTTAGACATTTAGGTTGTTTCCATTTTTAGAAAGCAATTATGCAATAAAACATTCTCCATTCCATGGATGAAACACTACCCAAATTAGTCATGCCTATCAGTTTCTAAAACCTCCCTTTTATCCCAAATGATTAATACTGTATTTTGAAGCAAGATAGACATTGATGCACTTTAAGCTTCAAATATACTATACAAAAGGTACTAATGTCTCTTCATTGACACTCTTTTCTAGAATTTGTCAGGTATTCCTGACGTTAATTCAATGCTACTAAGTGCAGTTTCTTTAATCTTGGTCCACAAAGAGCTGACAATGCATACAACTGAGGCCCCTAAACATTCCTTACTGCCCAACTTCACTGATAACTCAGGGCCAACTCCCCATCTCTAATTCATGTATGGGTACGAAGCTACCCTTCACATGTAACACTCTAAATGGACCACTTCACAAATACTATGTCACCAGCTCACAGTAGGATGGTAGTATTCTGAACATGGGCTGAGGGAAGAGTAGGAGCAAATCAGAAAATGTATTAGGCAGAATACTAGAGTCAGAGCAGCATGTCCTAAAAACAGCATTTCAGGAAGAAGACAGAATAATCAACACATATCACTACTTTTTACAGAAAAAGAGCTATTTCTGACTTTTCCATGTTCCTTCTCTGAGCTGCTTTCTCAGGCCAGATCAGTCTTGAGACATTACTCTTGCTAGGAATATCCTTTTCAGGGCTTTAAACCAACATACCATACCCTCTTCTCCCTTACTACAATCATGCACATGAGGCAGAACTCAATATGTGAAAAAAACAGTCATTTTTAAAAGAATTATTTAATTTTATTTACTTATTCATTTTCATTTGACCAGAGTAAGATAGAGACACAGAGAGAAGGAAAGTGAGAAAGCAAGCCACCAAGACCAGGACTCAAACCATGGTCGGCCATGTGGGAATGTCCAGCACCTCAACCACCATGCCAACTGCTTGCCCTGAAAAAGGCAGTCTTTAGGGATTAAAGACAATAAACTTGTACATGGAGACTAACAGGTAGGTTTTTCCGCTTTCTTTCTTTTTTTTTTTTTTTCCGCATATGCTTGCCAGAAAGGGAGAGACAGAAAGTGAGAAATCACCCCATGGCAAGGGGCAATGATTGCCATACCACAATCCCTTCTCCTCCAGTCTTCTCTCAGGATCTCAGGCACAGACACATACGTGTCCAGCATGAGCTTTGAGTTGCAGGGTCCAGGTCTTGAACCACAGTGGACTGCATTAGAGTCCAGCGATGTAACCATTATACCATCCGCTGGTCCCTTTCTGCCCCTTTCTTCATGATACCCTCCCATCCTACTGAAGCCCATGTACTAAGTGGCAACTGCAGGCTTATGAACTGGACTGACCCCTTTCCATAGGAGTCCATAGTCTCTGTATAGCACAGTCACTAGTGACAACAGGCAGGGCTGTTCCTTTCTCCTGTTCTGAATTCCCAGGGGCTACCCCATCTTGAATCCTGGTTACTCAAACTATATTGCCCTTCCTCCTCAACACTTCTTTCTCAGAAATAAGTGCCCCTGCCCCACTGGAGATACTTTTGTTTTATATATAAAATGTCTTGCTCTGGGACCAATGGATGGAATAGTGGTTATGCTGCTCGACTCCCACGTGGCTGATACCACATAAGGGAAGAAAAAGTGCTGAACATTTGACTGTTTAATACAGGGACTGTGACATCAAAGCCGCCTTTTCCCCCAGCCTTTAGTGCTAAAAAGAAAATTCAGCCAGTTGGTGGCAAGGCGGTTAAGGCAGCTGGATTCCCCATGGCCAACTATGTGGTTTGAGTTCTGGACCCAGTGGTTTAGAAAACACACTGGATGTTGGGAACAGCAGTTAGCGTAATGGCTATGTCGCTGAACTCCCATGTACTTGACCACGGTTCAAGTCCTGGACCCGGTGGCTTAAACTCACGCCAGGCACGTGTGCATGCGTGCCCAAGATCCCAAGAGGAGAATGGAGGAGAAGGGATTGCGGTGTGGCCAATGCACCCTATAGAAAAAACCTCTCCAAAAGAAAAAAGAAAACACACTGGATGTGTGTGTGCGCATGCCTAAAATTCTGGGGAGAATGGAAAAGAAACAGTAGAGTCCCATCTCTGGGGGTGGGGAGGCTTTCTCTCTTTACCTCTCTCTATATCTTTGTCCTGAGTGCATGTGCCCTGTAGCAAATTAAAAAAAAAAAAAATCAGGGACCAGGGACCAGCAGATGGGGTAATGGTTACACAGCTGGACTCCCACGTAGTGGACTATAGTTCAAGTCCTGGACCCAGCACCTTAAAACTCACACTAGGCACGTGTGCATGCATGCAAAAAATCCCATGGAGAAGGGATTGCAGTGTGGCCATCCCCTCTGAGGGGTGATTTCTCTCTGTCTGTCTGTCTCTCCCAGGAACACATAGGCCCTATAGCAAAAAATCTCTCTCTCTAAAAAAAAAAAATCAACATCCTTACCGAATGCACACTGAAATAATGTAAAATTATTTACTAAAAATAAAACTTTCAATATATAACAGAAACTGGGAAAGCACTAAATCCTCGTAATTTGAACCTAACAGAGTAATCTGGAAATTAGAAAATCATGTAAGGAATTTGGCATCTATCTTTATGTTTTCACCCTTCCTAACTGCTGGTCAAGGCTCTCACCTTCTATGCCCCCTCTGCCATCTCTAAGAGGACCCCCTTTCGGTCCCCGTTGCTCAGCAGCACTCAGTCTTTCCAAGTTCTTTGTAATCAACCTGCACCATCCCTAGTTTACCTCCCCCGTTCTCATTCACCGCTCTCGCCCTCTTTTTCTCTGTTCATCCTCTGCCCCACCTCCCCATCGTCAGGGATGAAACGAAGATGCCCCTTTCCCAGAAAGAGCTCACTGCCGTGGCACATCGCAAAAGTACACACGCATTCAGTCCGGGGCTGCCAGTGGGACGGGCCTCGGTACAGGGAGAGAGGACACAGCGACACAGACTAGGCCAGCCCGGACCACGCGAGGACCTCCGGGGAGGAGCGGAAGCCGGGGGGT
>NW_006206460.1:1534260-1570193 GCF_000334495.1 Tupaia belangeri chinensis | reverse complement strand
GGTAAGATCTCTGGGGAAGGTGGGATCTGGGGTCAACAGAATGCCAGGGCTGCCCCGAGGCGC
Source organism: Tupaia belangeri chinensis (assembly GCF_000334495.1). Lineage (NCBI taxonomy): Eukaryota > Metazoa > Chordata > Mammalia > Scandentia > Tupaiidae > Tupaia > Tupaia belangeri. The sequence goes on along the minus strand of NW_006206460.1, from coordinate 1,570,130 downwards.
CAGACTGGGGTAAGAGCTAGGATCCGCGTCCCGCGTGGACAGGTGACACCGGGCGAGGAGAGGAAAGAGACTACAAGGCAAAGAGCGAGGTCAGAACAATCCCGGGCGTTTGAGCTGGATGCGACAGCAGACGCGACGGGCTTCGGGGCGACGCGGGGCTCCCCGCAGGAGGAGCTGTGACTTCTGAGGAGTCCTCGGGCGGTGGGTGTAAAGGACCTGCAGGGAAGCCCACGCAGAGCGCAGCGCAAACCTCACGCACCGCGGATCACTGCCAGAGCGGTGCTCTCCAAGGCCAGGCCTCTTCCGGGCCGTCAGGAAATTACGTAACACCACGCGGTTGACAGACAGGTGGGCGTGGACGCCGCGCTTTCCCCGAGTGACGAGCCTGCGTCACGGTGACGACACTGGCGCGGGGCGGGGCTCGCCCGGGGCGTGGGTCTGGGCTGTACCTCTTTCCGCTGCCCAACTCCGGTCTTGGCGTTGGAATCCGTCTGTGTCCCTTTGGAGCTGTCTGCTGTGCTGCTTCGGATCAACGTCAGCTTCCCTGTTTCAGGCAGTTCGAGGTAAGAGCTCAGTTTTGAGGCCCTGAGGTTGAACACTGAGCTCTGTCCCTGTTAAGTTGAAGCGGAGCCTTTTAAGTCAAAAGCTCCTTCTGCGAACGGCGGAGGCTGGTGTTGAGAATGCCGCGGGGAGACCTCGCGGTTGGAGGACCTGCAACCGGGGGCTGGATACAGGAAATCCGCGGCTCCTGCGATTGGAATGGGTTGTTTACCGAAGCAAGGGCTGAAGTTGTCGGTGCAGGTGATGGAGACTAATAAACCCAAATTCTGCCTTTGTCGAACGTGCAGTTTCATACTGCGCGCTAAGAGAGTTTGCATTTCATTCCTCTTTCACCAGAGAGGCAGACACACAACCCTGGGCTCGGTTCCAGACATTTCAGGGGGCCAGGACCTGGACTGTCTGGGTGAAGAGGCATTGCTTTAAAAGAACAAAATATACTAGTACAGGTATAATTTCCATTTTACTTAACACTTAATTTGTTCAAATTTCACATTTCCTGAGCAGATTTATAAATTCAGTTCTGTTGAGAATGGTGTCGATGGCATCCCCTAATGTACTTGTAATTAATTTGTAAATAAATTATCATTTCATTATCCAAATATCCTCTTTAATAAAATTATGTTTTGATATGTTTTTGTTTTATATACTAGATGTTTTGTTTCAAATACAGATAATGAAGTTTGTAAAATGAATGCTCCTTAAAAGAAAACATGTGGATTTTGCTTTTATCCCGTAAAAATGTAACTTTTGAATATCACCAGTGCTAGAGCATGAAGCAAGGGAAAATGAGTTGTTTGATGAGTACAGTTTCTGTTTTGCAAAATGAAAACATTCTGAAGATTGGTTGAACAATGTGAAAATTCTTGATACTGAACTACAATAAATACTTAAAGATGATCAAGATGGCAAATGTTATGTGTATTTTATTGCAGTTAAAAATAAAAGATATAAACAAAACGAGAGCAGCCAAAGCAAGATGGGTCAAAGTCCCAGTGGCAGTCATGGTCCTGGAGGTGCAAGAAGATGACAAGGACAAGAAAAAGAAGTATGAACCTCTTGTTCATACTAGATGGGAGGAGCAATAAAGGAAAAAACTAAAGGACCAGATGCTGCCAGCAAGCTGCCACTAGTGACACCTCACACATAGAATTGGTTTAAATTATTGAAATTAAAATGAAAGAATACCTTCTCATGGAAAAAGAATTCATTAGAAATCAGGAACAGATGAAACCAATAGAAGAAAAGCAAGAGGAGGAAAAGATCAAAGGTGGATGATCTGAGCGGGAGCCTCGATGTTGGTAGTAGCTTTGGAAGAGATTGATGGTAGTCATGCCATTGTGTCTACATCTGTGGGCTCAGAACATTATGTCAGCATTCTCTCATTTGTAGACAAGAATCTGTTGGAACTGAGCTGCTGGGTCCTGTTCAACACAAGGTGCATGCAGTGATGGGATGCTGATGGATGACACAGGTACCTTGGTCACAGTGGTGAAAGTGGAAAAAGCTCCACAGGAGATAAAGGCCAATATTGGGGAGTTGGACAACCAAATCCAGGAGGTTAAGAAATCTGTGGAGCTACCTCTCACCCATCCTGTCTATTACGAAGAGGTAGATATAAAGCCCTCAAGGGGTCATTCTGTATTGTCCACCTGACACAGATAATACCTTGTTGGCCAAAGCAGTTGCAAACCAAACTTCAGCCACTTCCTTGAATGAGGGTTGTTGGCTCAGAATTTATTCAGAAGTACCTAGGTGGTTGGCCCAGACTTGAATGGCAACTGTTTCAAGTCGCTGAAGAACATGGACCATCCATCCTGTTTATTGATAAAGTTGATGCCATTGGGACAAAAAGATATGACTCGAATTCTGATGGTGAAAGAGAATTCAGCAAACAATGTTAGAACTGTTGAAGCAGCTGGATGGATTTGATTCAAGGTGGGATGTGAAAATTATTAAGGCCACAAACTGAATAAAGATTTTGGATCCATTGCTTATCAGACCAGGCTGCATTGACAGGAAGATTGAGTTCCCCTTGCCCGATGAAAAGACCAAGAAGCACATATTTCAGATGCATACAAGCAGGATGATGCTGGCCAATAACATAACCCTGGACAACCTGTCTGGTGCAGACATCAGGGCGATGTGTACAGAAGCTGCTTTTATGGCTTTGAGAGAATGCAGAATAAAAGTAAAAATGAAGACTTCAAAAAATCTAGTGTTCTTTTTTTAAAAAAAGATTTATTTATTTATTCATTCATTTTAATTTGACCATAGAGAGACACAGAAAGAGAGAGAGAGGAAAGTGAGAAAGCAAGCCACCAGGTCCAGGACTTGAACCGTGGTCAGCCACGTGGGAGTGTCCAGCACCTTAACCACCATGCCACCTGCTGGTCCCTAAAGTGTTCTTTATAAAGAAAACAAGAGGGGCTCTATTTCTAATGAACCACCATCTCCTTCAGGAAAGTGGTTGGTTGTTTTCCTGACCCCAGTGAGGAACAAGGTTGGGAAAGTGCCCAGAGGAATTCATGTTCTGATTGAATTTTTAAAATTATTTATTTATTTAATTTCATTTTGTTGTTATTTTTTTATTTGACCAGAAAGGGAAAGTGAGAAAGCCAATTGCCAGGTCTGGTACTCCAACTGCAGTTGGCCATGTGAGAAATCCAGTGCCTTTAACCACCACAGCACCTGCTGGCCACCTGATTGATTTTTTTCTACAAACCTCGCATGCATCTTCTGGAGTGTGACATGGAGGATGCCTACTGGGCAGCCTTCATCAGCTTGTTGATGTAAAGCACTCTGCTTCCTAATAATAAAGTGTGCTCTTACACACACACACACACACACACACACACACAGACCAAAAACAATATTTTAAAGAGTATTACCAGGGATATTTGATGACAATGTCTATTCTCTTATTATGAACTTGAAAAGTAGACTTTCAAATTTCAGCAGCTTCATTTATACCCTTAATATGAAATATTTTAATATGAAATGTGTGACTTAATATATTTTTAAATTTTCCTTTGAAAATTCAGAAGTTCATACTGTTTGGATTTGGCAAGACCAGATCCCAACAATTTTTGATGCAGAAATGTCTCAAAAATGATTTCCAAAAGAAGACATACCTCTGATTTTTCTAGAACTTATACTTGTTTTTCAAACTTGTAAGCTTATTTTAATTTTTTTTTTTTGGGAGAGGTTTTTTGGCCACAGGGCACATGCGCTCACCAGACAGACAGAAAGACAGAAAGCGAGAAATCACCCCCCAGGGGGATGGCCATGCTGCAATCCCTTCTCCTCCATTTCCCTCTCAGGATCTTGGGCACGCATGCACACGCACCTTGCGTGAATTTTAAGCCACCGAGTCTGGGATGTGAACCGCGGTCGACTATATGGGAGTCCAGTGACATAGCCATTACGCTAACTGCTGGTCCCAGTTTATTTTAATAATGAACTCAAATCCATTTCAATTTTGGAAGAATACTTTCTCTGAGGCAATGGAACATGAAGCACCCTGGAGCTCATGAGGAGAAGGAGGACAGTCCTGCTTGCTGTTGTTTCATTTCTGAAGAACTGAGTTCACTTGTTCTGAGCCCTATTCATTTCTTTTAGACCTGTAGTAATTGGGCTCTGAACGTACACCATTTGGGGTGAAGTGATCTTCACATTTGGACTCCATTTAATTTACCTTATTGTGTATCCTCCCCGCCAGTTACTGTCAACCTCTAAATAACAGACAGAAAGCCTCTTTAAAAAATAATTATTCTAGAGTAGGTATTGCAGTGCTGAATATACTTTCCATAGTAAACTACAGCTGTATTCAGGTATGTGAGGAAAGATGGGATTTTTAAAAGTGAGCGATTACATACATTCTTTTGGGACAATTATTCTTGGCTACCAGGATCAATAACAAGGTTGCTACCAAGCCAGGATTGGACAGGCAGTTTCTGGGCTAATGTCCTCACAGATGTAGTTAGGTTGTGGTGATCTTTGTACAAGGTTGAGGCTCTGGCAAAGTCTTCATGACAATTCTTGTTATTGGACATACTTGCATGAGAAAATGCCTCCTCGGTGACTCTCCAGCTCAGTTTAGTCAGGGTTTAACACAAGTTGAAACAGATGACTCCATTTTTGATTCTCACAATTTTCACATTATATAGGAGTCAAGTGATAGAATTCTGCCTGGGTAGAGAATCCCACCGCCACACCACCTCCATTAAATCTGCATTTAGGTTTGTATATAACATGTGTTTGGGGATTCTTCAAAGTAACACAAGTGACTGCTCTTGGGTCCCCACAGGAGGCATATCTCCTTATGAGATGCTGAGTGCACAAGATGTGTATTTGAATATACAAAGTTCCATCTACCATGTGTCTGAGTATGTTTCCTTGGATGAGAATTAGACCTGATGAAAGCTGATGAGTGAAAAGTGACAGTGCGTTCAAGTGTAATTTCTTCAATTTATGCTTTTATTATCATTATTGCATGAAAAAAAGTTTCCAGGCACTCCTTAGAAAAACCATCTCATTAAAGACCTCATTCGTTTTTCAGGAAAAAATACAACCCTCTGAAAGTAGTGATTATTTTCATGGAGATAATCCTCTTTTTTTTTTTTTCCCAAGAGATTTTTGCTATAGGGCACATGTGCTTGTTGGAGAGACAGAGAGACTGAGAGACAGAAAGTGAGAAATCATCCCCTAGGCAGATGGCCACACTGCAATCCCTTCTCCATTCTTCTCTTGGGACTTTGGGCACACACACACACACACACACACACACACGGTGTGTGTGCATGTAAACTACTGTGTCCAGGACTTGAACCATGGTTGGTCATGTGAGAGTCCAGTGACATAACCATTATGCCATCTGCTGGTCCCCGGTGGAGATCATTCTTAAGTCATCCTTTGTTGAGTTTATAAATCATTTTCATATAATCATGTCAATTTTGATTTTATATGGCCCATTTTTGTGATATTTTTCAACATTTTTCTAAAAATCTTTGAAGAAAGTTCTATAAACAGATATCTACAAAATATGAAAAAGCCAGTGGTGGAATTTGTCAAAATATAGCACGTATTTGAGACTCAAGATTTTTATGATTTCATGGCTTGGATAATAGTGATGAGTGATGTGAGCAGACTCTACCAATGGTAGAATACACTAGTGATCTGTGCAGACTTAAATGACAGAGCCTAATGAATGAAGATAGTGTTTTCTTATCTGAATAACCATTGTCTTATGGAGCAGAATCTCTGTGAATGTTGGCTGCTGAAAATAGATAACTGAGATAACAATCAACACCAGAGCTTTAACTGATTTCCTCCCCCTTATCCACACTAAAATCTAGAGTTACTATCTCTCTTGCAGGCATTTTGGCATAGCAGCGATTTCTCAGTCACCTGGTTAAGTTTCTATCACAGTGATTTTTTTTTTTTTTGCTTGCTTGTTTGCTTGCTTTTTCCAGTTAGAAGGCCTGTGAAAAATAAAGGTGACTAGAAATTGCAGCAGAAGAACAAGGATACCCTGGGAAGCCTTTGGGAATTGTATGTAAACAAGGAAGATCATAGAGATTTAATATAGTCATTATTTTATTTGAAATCAGCATTAATCATGTTATATAATAAAACTATATGGATTGAGGGGTCAGTTAGTGGTGTGGTGTTTAAGGGTGCTAGACTGATACATGGCCAACTGTGGTTTGAGTCCTGGACCTGGTGGCTTGCTTTCTCACTTTTGCCTTCTTTCTCTCTCCCTCTGTCCCTCTCTGGTCAAATTAAAACAAATAAATAAAGTTAAATAAAATAATTCTTTCTTTTTTTGGCGCGGTTTTTGCTATAGGGTGCGTGTGCTCACCAGACAGACAGAGAAAGACAGAGAGACAGAAAGCAAGAAATCACCCCCAGGGTGCCACGCCGCAATCCCTTCTCCTCCATTTTCCTCTGGGATCTTGGGCATGCACGCACACGTGCCTGGCGTGAGTTTAAGCCACTGGATCCAGGACGCAAACCACGGTCGACTACATGGGAGTCCAGTGACATAACCATTACGCTAACTGCTGGTCCCAAAATAATTCTTTAAAAAAAAAAAAAAAACTATGTGGATTGAGTACATTTCATGTCTGATAAAAAAAATACTGATTTTTTTGGACTGCTAACTCAAAAGGAACAAGCACTGGGGAGCTAGCTTTCTCAAACAGTGTTGGGTAAAATATTTTTAATCATTTTACCTTAAGATCATCTTCATATTTTGTACCTTTCTCTGCTTTCTCAGATATAACTGGATTGGAGTAAATGTAAGGAACTCTGCCTCACTAATTGTATCTTAATGTGTCTATCTACTTTCCCTAGAGGAAGAAGCTTCCAAATGGAGTATAAACTGATTTCATTAGAACATAGTGTGCAAGAGATAGAAACAAAACTCTGATAAATATTAAAGCCCTTTTGTTAACTTACTCTAGTAGGGCATTACTCTCACTATTCTAGCCATGGACATACTTGTATTCAGTCCTAAGGGGCATGCCTCCACCTTAGCAATTACACTGAATCTATTCTTTGGATTGGTTCTTTCCCCATGTCTTTTCATAAGTAGCTGCCATGATTATTTCTTCACAATGCCTTAACAAATTTTTCTTTTTTTAGGACTACATTCCCAGGACAATGTTTTAAAAGCACCTCTTCCTTGTCAAAACCATTTTGAGAATTTATCAATTATTTCATATTTAGGTCTATGTCTACAAATTGGATAAATTCCTGTATATGTTCTTAGTTGTTATTGTTTTCTTTAGAAGCCCTTGTAAGACTTTATTCCATTGTAATTCATTAAAGTGCCAGGATTGATCCCATGGATCTTTGACCCCATAGCCCTTGATATTATCTGTGATTTAGAGACCACACTGTGTGTAGTTACAACTATTTTACATCCATATTTTTCATTTTTTTCCACAAATCTCTTGTGGGAGTTTTATTAGGCTGACTAATTTTATCATGTGCTACGTGCTAAGCACATTTGTGAGTTGCTTATGTAAACACACATGAGAGACCAACAAGATTAACATTATTGCCCCTAACTTGAAGAGTAGGTATTGGGTTTCAGAAGGTCACAGTTTACAGAGTTTGAAGTAGTAATTAGAGACATCCCAACTAGGAAAAGCCCAAGGCCAAATTTCAAAGCTGAATTCTGCCAAACACGCAAAGAAGAATTAATTCTAGCTGACTCCATAGCACAGTGGTTAAGGCCTATGAATTGAGAATCGGATCCCCTATGGCCAATTGCATTTGAAATCCTGGCCTCTGCAGCTTGAAATGCATACAGAGTGTGTGTACATGCCCCCAAATCCTGAAGAGCTGGAGAAATAGAGGGAAAAGGATTGAGGCATGATCATGCCCCAATGAGAGTTTCCTCTCTCTCTCTCTCTATCTCTCTCTCTCTAATGTATACTTTCTGGACATTAAAAAAGAGAGAGAGATTGAAAAGAATAATTAATACCAATCCTTAAACTCTTTCCAAAAATATAACTAGAGGGAATCTTTCAAACTCATTTTATGAGGCCAGTATCACCTAAGTATCATTCTGAAATTGAGACTTATTACCAATAGGGTCTGGACTATTCTTACATTTCCTCTGATATTTCTCTGTTTATGGTGACAAAGCCTCTTGTTGACAAAATTATAATTCCTATTCTGGTGAATGACCACCCCCTGACTCAAGATTCTGTGGGGTTTTTCTGCCAGGACACCATAATCCTACAAGACTGAAACTCTTTTTCTCTGTTAGGTTGGGTTCATTTGTATTTTCCTTGTCAATGAAGATGTCAGTATCAAATGGATTTTTTTTTATATTAAGAGATTTTTGCTATAGGGTGTGTGCACTTGCCAGAGAGAGAGAGAAAGTGAGAAATCACCACCTAGGGGAGATAGTCATGTTTCATTCCTTTAACCTCCATTCTCCTCTTGGGATTTGAGGCATGCATGCACACATGCTCAGCATGAGTTACTTTCTTTCTTTTTAAAAAAAAATATTTACTTTATTTATTTATCCATTTATTTTCACTTGATCAGAGAGAGATACAGAGAGAGAAATAGAAAGTGAGAAAGCAAGCCACCAGGTCTGGGACTCGAACCATGGTTAGCCATGTGAGAGTGTTTGGTGCCTTAACCCCCATGCCACCTGCTGGTCCCCAATACCCTGCTTTCAATAACTGGTAGAACAGCCAGGCATACTAGCAATAAGGATATGGAAGACACAACTTTATCATCCAGCCAGACTTGAAAAACATGTTCAAAACATTCTATTCCCAAAGAGTAGAATATACATTCTTTTCAAGTGCACATGAACATTTTCTGTAATAAACTCTATGCCTAGCCATTAAACAAACCAAAACAGTATGTTCTCCAATAACAAGAGAGGAGACTTGAAAATTAGGAACACAAAAAATTAAACTCAAATATGTGGAAATTAAACATCACACTTTCAAATTATCACTGGGTCAAATAAGAAATCAAAGGGAAATTTGAAAATACACAGAGATAAATAAAAATATAGACATGACAATCAAAACTTATAGAAAGTAGTGAAAACTGGTTAGAGGAAGGTTTACATCTATGAATAGTATAAGAAAAAAAATCTCAAATCAGTAATTTTATGCTCCACCTAAAGGCATTGGGAAGACATGAATAAATGAAACATAAAGTAGGCAGAAAGAAGCAAGTAGTAAAGATTATTGCACAACCCAATAAAAAAAAAGTCAAGCACGATGGAAAAACAATGAAATGAAAAGAATGTTTGCAAAAGGCCAAGTAATTTGACAAATGCAGTTACAAATGCAGTGTGGGTGCATGACTGTGAAGTGAGTTGTTGGAGGCAGTGAAGGAAAATAAAGGTAAGTATTGATGCCAAAAATAGTAATACATCCGCCAGTGATCTTTTTTTCCTTTTTCTCCCTCTTTTCTTCTTATGGTATAAAAGGTTATCTAGATATGCATTTGCAATTCCAGAAATCTGTTGTAACTTGTTTTGTTGTTACCCAAGACCGCTAAGTAAGCTTCCGCGAATAAATCTTTGACTCCCTCACAGTCTGGTAGCCAGAACGTGAGAAGCTCCTATGCAGAACTTCTTGCTTAGTTTGTGGCAGAAACCAGGGAAGGAAAGGCAAAATTCAGGTTTATCCTTATACAACACACGCGTGCGCCCCACACAAATAAATAAAAGATTTGACATGTTACGGAGAGAAGGATCTTCAAGTTTCTGGGCAAATAATGATCAGACGTTGGAGTGAAATTGGTGCAAGGATTATGGAGTTCACCTTCCCTATGACCGTACCATTTTATTACATTTGCAGCAGAGAAGTCTTTCCGACTGTGTGCAATCCACTAAAGGCTTACAAATTAGTTCAGGGCGTGAGAACAAACATCTTTCATTGGTTGGGAATAAAGTTGCCTAACTAAATTCTTGCTCGTTAACGAATTTAACATATTAATAGAATATTATTTGTATGTTTTACAGTGCATGTGTAAAAGAATAGTCATGGGTTTTATAACAGCAATAATAGAACGAAAATATGAATAAATTAATACCACTGACTGGTCTCTATTCGAATTTCCCCATTCTTCCCACAACGTTCCATGTTGCCAAATGACGATGTAAGGAAGGCCTAAATAGAGCAATAACTCATCCTGCAGGTCCTGACCTCGTGGTTACGAGATTCGCTGGCAAAATAAACACCGCCCCTCACTGCATTGTTCCCAGCGGAGGAGCCCAGGGTCTGGTGGGAAATGTAGTCTGTCCTTGTCACCCAGCCCGCTCAGAACGAGAGCGGCTCTTCCTGGCTCCTTCTGCGCACGTGCAGCTCCGCCCCTTTAACGCCATCTCAACCCGGAAACTGCAGTCTGTGTGTCTCCAGGTTCTGCTTCAGCAGCCTCGGGGGTTGGAACTTGTGAGCTCGGAGGTGGGTGTTAGGGGGAAGGAGGAGACGGCGGGGCATCCTGGGTGGGCCACTGCCCATCACTCGGTGGGAGAAGGACGCCGGTGGCTCTCCAGCGAGCGGGGCAGGGTGGCAGCGCGAGCCGCAAGCCTGGGCGGACCGGGGCAGCTGGGACTGTGCGTTTATAGCCCAAGTCTCTTAGTGACTGTCTCGTCAGGAGACGGGATGTGCGCTTCCAAATGGACGCAAGCTGCCGACGCTCCGTCTCGTCCGAGGTGGACAGGGAATCGGGGTCGGAGAGGGCTCTGCCTGCGGACAGCAGCAGCCTGGGGTGGGCTAGGTGCTTGGGTCTGCGGTGGTTGGGTTTCCAGCCCCGCCACTGCAGGATCTGGTTCCTCGCGCCCGTGACATTCAGTCTATTTCTCTGTGCAGTGTCCTAGTGAGATGCCCCAGGTCCCAGAGGAAAAATGGGAATTGTGTGCAGAGCCACTCTCTAACAGTTGTATTTACGGGCTTTCGTGATGTCTCTTCAGGAAGGGCCGTTTCTAGGTCCTGCACTTTGTAACCTGCCTAGCGCTCGTGTTTAAGTTTCTGGAAGTTTATGTAAGACCTAATTTCCAGGGACAGCGAGTTCTGACAGAGTTTGGACACTGTTCCGTTTTCTTTGGAAAGTTAGGAAATTTGAAAGAGGGCGCCCTAGGAATAGGACTCTGACAGAACACCCTATGGCCTGGACCCGCTCCTAGTGCTTCCGAGGCAAAAGTATCCTAGAAAAGGTTCAAGTCTGGGACCAGCAGTTAGCCTAATGGCTATGTCGCCGTGGTTCGCATCCCGGGCCCGAGTGGCTTAAAACTCACGCTGTGTGCGTGCGTGCCCAAGATCCCAAGAGGAGAATGGAGAAGGAATTGCGGCGTGACCATCCCCCCTGGAGGGTGATTTCTCGCTTTCTGTCTCTGTCTCTCTCTGTCTGTCTGGTGAGCGCACGCGCCCTATAGCGAAAACCTCTCCAAAAAAAAGTTAAAGTCCTACCTTTGTATGGCCCAGGCAACTACTGGTCCTACTGCCTAGATGGATAAGATCTGGGGGACCAGCATTTGGCTTAATGGCTATGTTGCTGGACTCCCATGTAGCCTACCATGGTTCGGGTCCCGTACCTGGTGGCTTAAACTCACGCCGGGCACGTGTGTATGTGTGCCCAAGATCCCGAGAGGAGAACGGAGGAGAAGGGATTGTAACGTGGCCATGCCCCCTGGGGGGGTGATTTCTCGCTTTCTGTCTCTCTCTCTCTGTCTTTCTGGCGAGCGCACACGCCCTGTAGCAAAAACCTCTCCTAAAAAATAAAAAAATAAGATCTGGGTGATTCTATGTCCTGAAGCTATCTGTGACTGAGTACTACTGAAGATTTAGGCCAGATTTCAGAAAGGAGAGATGAATTTGAGGATAGGTGAGAGGGACCTAGGAAATGTTAAATATTTCAGAGGCCTTTAAGGTGTGTTCTGGGGTGTCACATACAAGAGGATTTTTCCACAGAGCTTTCTAAACACACTCCCTTTTCTTCATTCTTGCTTCAGGAATTGTTTTTAGAGTCTGAAATCTCTCAAACCTAATCTGTTGCCAAATCTGGCATACAGAGATAGGCTGGATTCTCCCTCTATCTTGTTAGCTCTTCCTGGTCCTTAGGAAGAATTTTTTAGGTTCTTTCTACGTTATACAAAAGATGGGGAAAAAATTAGATTTGAGGAGATTAGTGACATACTTATGGTCACATGATATGTAAATGTCAAGAATCCTGACTTTTTGGCTAATGTTACCAATGTTGTCATATTAGTGCAAACTGAGTGTTTATTTTTAAAATTATTTTTGTGATGATGAAGTCAACTTCGAACAAACATTGCTTTAATGTATCTTATCTTAAATGTCCCTTTTTATCTCCAAAGCTTTCTGTGGATTAATAGTGTTTCTCTCTTCATCTAAGTAATCTGTTTCTAAAAGTCGAATTCTGCTAGAAAAAAGGAGCCAATTTTATATGATTAAAAATGGGAAGATTAGACTGTTTCACATATCTGTTTCAAACCAATAAAAGGTAAAGCACAATACAATTCCTTCATATAAATAACAGACAAGTATGATGTAAAAACTTAAAATGTAGTGTGATCTCCAGATTATTGCTTTGTTTGCTTCACATGGCTTCAACCACACTGAAGTCTGTCTATTATAGTTAACATTGTCCTTTTCAAAACTTCAGAGGTGGTTATGAAGTTCTATTTATTGAATTTGCCATGTAACTGAAAACTGTCTTTCTCATTCCCAAATCTGTTAAAAACATTGAGTTTCAGGACATAGAGGCATCATTAAGTCTGTGCTGTGTGAAGAATCAACAAACATTTGTTGGCTTAAAAAGAACTGTTTATTTTGGGAACCAGCAGTTAGCGTAATGGCTATGTCGCTGGACTCCCACATAGTCGACCGCAGTTCGTGTCCCGGACCCGGTGGCTTAAAACTCACGCCGGGTGCGTGTGCGTGCGTGCCCAAGATCCCGAGAGGAGAATGGAGGAGAAGGGATTGCGGCGTGACCATCCCCCCTGGGGAGTGATTTCTCGCTTTCTGTCTCTATGTCTCTCTCTGTCTGTCTGGCGAGCGCACGCGCCCTACAATGAAAATCTCTCAAAAAAAAAAAAAAAAGAACTGTTTATTTTGATTTGTGTTTCTATGGACCAGCAATTGAGCTGGGGCTCACCTGGAAAATTCCTATGCTGGCATTCCCCAGCATCACGGATGAGTCTCCAGTCACCTGGTGCTTTGACCGAAGCTATTTGATTTAAATCCAGTGGTTTGTGGATTCCAGGCTAGGCTCTCTGTCTCTAACAAATAACCCCATGCCTCTTCATATTAATGTGTCACTGTCCTAGAAGGCGTGTACCAGTAGGCAAGAACTTTTCAAACCTGTAATTGTGTCACATTTATCTATATCTATGTCCTTTTGGCCAAAGCATGTACCAGTAGGCAAGAACTTTTCAAACCTGTGATTGTATCACATTTATCTATATCTACGTCCTTTTGGCCAAAGCGCATCAATGATAAAGCACAGGTTATTGACAGAAGAGACTATGTGAATATGTTCATTTGGAACTATTTCTGAAACAGTGTGTTGTGAGAAATGTACATGTACTTTTTTTTTTTTTTTGAGAGGTTTTTCTATAGGGCATGTGCGCTCGCCAGAAAGACAGAGACAGAGAGATAGAAAGCAAGAAATCACTTCCTAGGGGGGATGGCCATGCCGCAATTCCTCTCCTCTCGGGGTTTTTGTTTTTTTTTGGGGGGGGGGAGAGGTTTTCGCTATAGGGTGCGTGTGCTCGCCCCACAAAGAGAGACAGAGAGAAAGCGAGAAATCACCCCCAGGGGGGATGGTAACGCCGCAGTCCCTTCTCCTCCATTCTCCTCTCAGGATCTCGGGCACACATGCACATGCACCCGGTGTGAGTTTTAAGCCACCGGGTCTGGGACGCAAATTGCGGTCAACTACGTGGGAGTCCAGCGACATAGCCATTATGCTAACTGCTGGTTCCTTCCTCTCAGAATCTTGAGTGCACATACACACGACCCGGCATGAGTTTAAGCCACCGGGTCTGGGACTTGAACTGTGGTCGACTACATGGGAGTACAGCGACATAGCCATTACACCAACCGCTGGTCCCTACATACATTTTTTATTATATAATTGGTGAAAAATGCATATTTTCCATGAAATGTAGGTCTGTGAAAGCAAGAGGTATTGCAGTGGGAAGACTTGTAGGAGTCCTGTGTGGCATCTCCATGTTAATAGGAAACTAACGCACATAGCTTGTGTGTGTTTCTATAACATTAACAATTTTATTGAAGATACAATGTTTATTTCTTTGGTTGAAATGATTTCTTTAAGGTAAACATAAATTGTTGCTAAGAAGGGTGGTAATGTATGTTTTTATTAACACATAATAAATTGTACTTTATTCTCTACCAATTAATGTACTTATGAATACATCTTCAAAGGGGTGTTTGTTGCTCTTCTTGGATGAGTGACTATTTTACCACAGTGTTATTTTTTTCTAGGAAATGAGTAGAGTGTTTTGAGCAGAAGAATCTTGGACCAACCCACACCAGTTCTCTTATGCCCACTCCATTTACCTTCTTTCTCCACTGTACTTCTGGAGTCCTTTCTGTTTCCAGGTGAAACAAAACATGACTAAGTCCCTGGTGAGTTGTTTATTCTTCACTTTGTTTTATTTTATATTTTATGAACTCTGGAGTTCATAAATTAAAATGGAAAAGTAGAAATAAGTAGAGCTCATCTTCAGGGAAATGTACATAAATAAAACAATGGTTGGCATAAAGTTATAGGCTGATTAGAGATACGTCAGTTGGGTCTCTGGCTTTACTGATGCCATCAAAAAAAAAAGGGCAGACACATTTGTTACCTGATTGGAATAGAACTTAATAATAGAACATGCTAAATTCTCATTGACCATAAAAACTGGACACAAAGTCTAAAGCATCATCTTCATTGGAAACATACATGATGTAGTAGAAAGCTTCTAACTACCAACCTGGAAGTAACCCTTTAACATTCCATAGTTAAAATAGTTACCTAATGGTGAAGCAAAACTCACATAAGTTTTTCCTTGAGTTACCAAAACATTGTGATCCCTGGCCTTTTGGAGGTTAGTACGTGGTTCATGGGTAAAACCTGGAACATCTGGTGGATTGAGTGGACCACAGATTCTTAGATAACACTCCATACATATTTCTCAGCTCATGTATACATGCAGATTCTATAGCAGACTATTCAAAATTACATTTTCTGGGGCCAGCAGTTAGCGTAATGGCTATGTTGCTGGACTCCCACGTAGTCAACCGCGGTTCACATCCTGGACCTGGTGGCTTAAAACTCATGCTGGGTGCGTGTGTGTGTGTATGCCAAGATCCCAAGAGGAGAATGGATGATAAGGGATTGCAGCATGGCCACCTCCCTGGGGGGTGATTTCTCGCTTTCTGTCTCTCTGTCTCTGTCTTGTCTGGCGAGCGCACGTGCCCTATAGCAAAAACCTCTAAAAAAATAAATTATATTTTCTGGCAAATATCCCCATTGTTCATTTGCCTTTTAACCTACTCATTGTAGTTCTAGTTCAGTTCTTCAAAATCTTACGAATAATCTAAATTATAGTTATATTCATGACTATTCTCTAGTCTTTGTCATACTTGAATCTTCTTCTATATTTAAAACTATCATCTGTGTGGGGCCTGCATAGTGATTGGGGCACTGGTTTCTCATGTGGCCAACCACAGTTTGAGTCCTGGACCTAGTGGTTTGAAACTCATGCCAGGCGTATTTACGCCCAAGATCCTGTGAGGAAAATGGAGGAGAAGGGAGTGCAGCATGACCATGCCCCTGGGGGTGATTTCTCACTTTCCATCTCTCTAGTGAGCACACATGCCTTATAACAGAAATCTCTTTAAAAAAAATCAAATAAAGGAACTGTCGTTCGTGATCTTCTGGAAATTCTTCTCTGTTAGTTCCTGTGGTGGCCTTTCTGATGACTTCTCTGATTCTCTGAAGTCCTCTGCTTTCCTCTGTTCCTTAACATAGCTCATGGATGTGTACAGTCTTGGGTCCCATTTTTCTCAGACCAGCAATTCTCTTGACTAATTTAGCCCTTTATGGTTTGCACTGTTGTTTCTCTCTAGCTTGGCCCTCTTACCTAGCTTGTAGCCCATAGGTCCAATTGTCGAATGTGTCTTTGTAGCCATCCTAAAACACCTCAAGCTCAACAAATCCAAAATGAATAGCACTTCACCTCATTTTCTTTACGTATGGTATCACTACCGTACAACCAGTGACCCAACCCAACAAAAAGGGGTTGTTCTGGACTCCTCCCTCTCTTTTAGGTATAATCTCTTCTGGTATCAACTCTTTGTTCCTTTTATTCTGATACATGTATACATTGTCAGTGTAGGGGGAGGAGCTGTTGGTACTCAACAAATACAGTAACTTTGTTTGTTACATTGGAAATGTCAGTCTTGGAGGAACCTGAGGGACAGCTTGCTAAGTGACAAATTTTAATTCCTCATGAACTGTGCATTTATTCAGCAAGTGTGATGACATCCTTAGGATACTATAGGGAGAAAGGATTCAAGAGTTAGGAAAACACATTTTGAAAGAGATTCAGTAAAAAGATATACAAAGAATAAAAACAAGCAGACTTTCATAATTTGTACCTTTTACTTTTATAAATTTATGTCGGTGATTCTGTCTGTAGATTTTATTACTGTATAATTTTATGGGGTTTTTCATTTTCTTTTATACATTCAGCCACATTATTTAGTTTACAAAGTGAATATTTCAACATGTGAACATTTCTCCCTAGTCCAGTTGATAAAACTATAAAATTATCTTCAACAGATAATACCACATTTCTTTTTCCCATTAATGCTTTGCCTCTCTATTTTTCTTCTAAATGTCCTTCCTCAGACTATTCTTTCACACACACTATCTGGGATTCACATCCATTTACTGTGGGTAGTTTATAGTTCAGAAAGATCTATTATGTTATCATATTCCATTAAATACTGTTTTTTTTTTTTTGTCATTTCAGTTATCCATTTAAAAATGAGTAAGAAGGGCCATTCAGGTTAAGATGGCTGGATTCTATATGGCTGACTGAGTGGTTCAAATCCCAGACCCAATGACTTGAAAAATAGGCTGTATGCATGGGAACCAGCAGTTAGCGTAATGACTATGTCGCTGGACTCCCACATAGTTGACCGGAGTTCGTGTCTCGGACCCGGTGGCTTAAAACTCACACCGGGCACGTGTGCGTGCGTGCCCAAGATCCCAAGAGGAGAATGGAGGAGAAGAGGTTGCAGCGTGACCATCCCCCCTGGAGGGTGATTTCTCGCTTTCTGTCTCTATGTCTCTGTCTGTCTGTCTGGCGAGCACACGTGCCCTATAGCGGAAAAAGAAAAATAGGCTGTATGCATATGCCTACATGCTCGATATCCTGAGAAGCAAATAGGAGAGAAGGAATTGTGGTGTAACCATCCCGCTGGGGGGTTATTTTATCTTTCGCTCTCTCTTGTGAGCTCAGTGAGCGCCTTGTAGCCAAAACAAACAAATTCATTAATTAATAGAGTAAGGGAAAAGTGGATGTGTCTGTGTCATAACTATTAGATTGTCTGGAAGGTTATGATATGTTTTTCTATGCAAAAATGCCTCATGACTTTCCCAGAAACCCAATATGTTTATGGAGTAGAACTGTTGTTAATAGTTAGTTAAGAAATAAAATATGCCAAAATAGTCCATTGAACATTTTAAATGTAGAACTTGTCTTCTCAGATCTACCATAAAATATGAATTGTATTTTAATATTCATTGAATTTGGGCCTAATATTCAATATAACCCTAAATGATACCTGTCTTATATTAAATGATCATATTACAAAAAAGGGAAGGAGAGGAAGAAAATTTTTGACATGCTAAAAATGTAATTGTCATGTCCAAAAATTTCCTTCCTCTCCTTCCCTTTTTTGTAATAAGAACATTTCACTTAAGAGCTAACCTCCTAACACATTTTAAAAAAAATCATTTATTTCTTCCATGAGAAAAAGACAAAGAAAGAGAAATAGGCACCTACCACATGGTCCTCATGCCATGATCCCCACCCAGCCTGAGCTGACTGATCATGGTACGCATGTGCCCCTCCAGTGTGTTCAAGGAGTCCCAAAATGTGACCTGGGGACTTTCCCTGTGTGGGACCTGTTTCATTACTACCACACCACTGTCTAGCCCTTCATGACAAGCTTTTAGATACAATATGCAGTACAGTATTAACTTCATGCAATATGCTGTAGAATAGATATCTAAGACTTAATCAAATCACATAAGTGAAACTGACTTCAACTGCTCCAATTCCCCTTTCCCTTTTTTGGGGGGGTGGGTGGGTGAGTGGTTAAACATTTATTTATTTATTTATTTATTTACTTAGTTACTTACTGGGATTTTTCAAGCTGCCAGGCCTGAGTCTTGAACTGCAGTTGGCCATCTAGGAATCCAGCACCTTAACCACCACACCATCTGCTGGCCCTTTCCCTTTCCCTTATTCCCAGTTAACCACCACTTTAATTTATGCTTTTCTTTTTTCTTTCTTTTTTTTTTAAAGAGAGAATTTTGCTATAGGGCGTGTGTACTCACTGGAGAGCGACAGAGAGAGAGAAAGTGAGAAATCACTCCCCAGAAGGAAGGGCCATGCTGCAATCCCTTCTCCTTCGTTGTCCTCTTGGGATTTTGGGTACACATGCACAAACACCCAGCATGAGTTTTAAGCCTCTGGATCAGGGACTTGAACCATGGTCTGTTACATGGGAGTCCAGCGATATAACCATTATGCCATCTGTTTGTCCCTAAATTATGCTTTTCCAAGTTTCCTATTTTAGATTTCTGATGTAAGTAGGAACATTTAGTACTTTCATGTCTGGCTTATTTCACTTAATATAATGTCCTCTATATATATATCCACCACACAAATGGCGTGGTTTCCTTCCTTCTAGAGACTGAATACACTTCCATTGCATGTATATACCACATTTTATCTGTTGTACTTTTAGGTTGTTTCTGTGTGTTGGCTTTTCTGAATAATGTTGTAGCAAACATAAAAATAAAGATGTTGCCTCAAGATCTTGATCTTAATTCCTTTGTATATGTACCCAGAAGTGTGATTACTAGATTATAGTAGTTTAATTTTTTAATTTTTTAAGAAACTGCTATACCATTGCCCATAGTGGCTCTACCACTTTACATTCCCACTCAGTGTACAAGGCTTTCCTTTTCTCCTTGTGTATCTTGGATTTTAACCTTTTATCAGGTACACAGTTTGTCAATATTTTCTACCAATGCATGCTGTTGCCTTTTCAATTTGCTGATTGTTTCCTTTGTTGTGAACATATTTCCTAATTTTTCTTTCTGATTTCTTCTCTACTTCTTTTGTTTAGGAGTGTGTTTTCTTTTTTCATTTCTCTTCTATTTTCTTCTCTATTTTGTAAATGTTAGAAAATATCTATAATCAGGCCAGCCCTGTGGCCTAGTGGTTAAGGGAGCTGGATCTCACATGGCCAAATGCTTGGTTTGAATACCACCTACAGCAGGTGGAAAAACATGCTGGGTACACATATGCATGTGTCCCCCAAATCTCTATAGGATGGAGAAATAGAGGAGAAGGAATTGTGGCGTGACTATACACCATTAGGGAGTGCTTTCCCCCCTCTGTGTCTCTCTCTGGCTAGTGCACATGTCCTGTGACAAAGCCTAAATAAATAAATAATCTATTAATCCATCATCACATTCAATGATTTTCTTTGGTCATTTTCAATCTGTTGTTGAGGCCATCTAGTGAATGTTTCAGTTACTATATTTTACAACTTTATTATTTATGTTTGGCTCTATCTCCATTTATAACACATTATCATTTTATATGATGAATAGACATTTATAAACAGCTTAACAATCACCAGCTAATTATAGTATTAAGGTCACCAGTGAAATTTTTCGGTGACTTTTTAAAATCAGTATTTGCCATTTTCCTGTTTGTTTTTTTTTTTCTCACATGGTTAATGATTCTGAATTATTTCCTAAATACTGTGAATCATATCCTGTAAGTATCAAAAGTCTTTTATTCCCCTGGTAAGTGGTTTCTGTTCTACGAGACAATGCTAGACTGTAGGTAGATTCACACTCCCAACTCAGTCTCCCGGCTTTGGTTGGCGGCTGTTATCTCAGTTCATTTGTTTCAGCTTCTAGGAGATTTTGAATCAATTTTTGTATTTGTAAAAATGTGTTGTTTTCATTAGGATGATCTTAGTGTTCTGATTCAACAAAAAATGATATCTCCAGGAAGCAGATTCTTCGTATCCATTAAAATGGTGTATCTTGTCTTTTGTTTAGCTTTTTTATATTTCCATCATAATTTTTCTGCCTTCACACAAGGTTTATCTTTCTATTGTAAATGTATTTTTTTTTATTTTGCTTCATTGCTATCAGTGCAAGGGTCCTTGTACTTAAATATTATTACAGTTAGGTATTCATAATTTATTATTATGATATTTTAATTTTATGGACAAGTTTCTAGGTGATGTTCTTGATTGTTCACTTACAAATGATCTACAAATCTTCATCATTTTAACTTGTATCTCTTCTGAATGGCATTGTTAAATAGGGATTGTGCTGGATCATCTTCAGTCTTGTGTTTTCTCATTACTTGTTTCACTGGCTTTGTGGGTAAGAGACTTAACTCATGTAAATAATTTTTTATTATAAACAGAATAGTTCTTTTGTTTTTGTTTGCTATAGGGTGTGTGTACTGCTGGAGAGAGAGAATGAGAAAGGAAAAGTGAGAAATCACCTGCAGAAGGGATGACCATACCATGATCCCTTCTCTGTTTTCTTCTTGGAACTTTGGGCATGTACACATGCATGACTGGAGTGATTTTCAAGCTACCAGGTCTGGGACTTGAACCATGAAGTCAGACACATGGAATCTAGTTTCCTTAACTTCTACACCATCTGCTGGCCCACAGAATGGTACTTTTTAAGGTTGGTCTTATTTTTATTGCTAAAAACTAATTTTAGATGGTCTAATAAAATATACACTTAAATTTTTAGAACCATTTTAATTTCACAACAGAATTAAGAGGAAGGTACAAAGATTTACTTTGCATGTTCTATCCCTGCATTGTAAAAGTGATACATTCTTACAATGATATCAGTGGTCCATTTGTTACATGATAAACCTACATTGACACATAATCACTGAAAGTCAGTTTCCTTTCAGGTCCACCTGGTGTTATACATAATGTATGTTTATACAAAAATAAAATTACATGTATTTAGCACTCCATTACTATATTGCTATACTGATTGCTTTTTCTTTACGTTTTCGTATAGGTGAGTCTGCTTGCCAGAGAGAGAAAAAGTACCCTGCCCCCAAGGAGGATAGGAATGTTGTAATCCCTTCTCTATTATCCTCTTGAGATTTGGGACATGCTAGTACAGGCACCCAGAATGTTTTTCAAGTTGCTGGGTCCCGCGCTCAAACTGCGTAGTCGGCCACCTGCCTTAACTACTACACCTGCAGCTGGCCTTATACTGATTATTTTTACCAACCTAAAAATATTTTGTGTTCATCTCTCCCCAGTCCTTCAACTTTGGAAGTCATTCTTCTTTTTACTTTCTCCATAGTTTTGTCATTTCCAGAATTTTATATAATTGGAATCATAGACTAGCCTTTTTAATCATGTTTTCTTTTTCTTAGTAATATGATTGTAAGATCCCTCAATATTTTTTCTTGGCCTGTTGACTCATTTTCTTTAGTGCCAAACAATATATCATTGTCTGGGTATACAGCAGTTTATCCATTCATCTACTGACGGACATCTCATTTTTTTTCCCCCAAAGTTGGGTAATTTTAAATAAACTTGCTGTAAATATGTTTGCATGTTTTATCCTGGTAGTAGTTTTCCACTTTGGGTAGAGTGTTATTTCTGAATCATATAGTGTGAGTACTTGAGTACTTTTGTAAAACAAAACAAAACAAAAAAAAAAACATAAAGAAAACAACTTCTAAAATCTTCTAAAGCATTTTGCATTCCTATCAGTGAATGAGAATTCCTTGAATTATCTCCAAATCATGATTACAGCCTCCCTCATGTCCCACATCCTAACCTAGTAGTCAGAATTCCAGACTTTGGTCATTCTAGTCTACTCATAACTTGTTGCTTTAATATGTTTTTCCCTTTAAAAAATGTAATGTAGTACATCTTTTCATATCTTTGTTTCTATCAGTGTGTCTTTGGTTAGGTATCTGTGAAAGTCTTTGACCCATTTTATTAAACTGGATTGTTTATTATTGTTGAGTTTTAGACTTCTTTGTAGGTTTTGGAGAACCATTCACTAGTAGAGGGACAATTATGCATGTATTATTTTTTAAATGATTTAACTTTATTTATTTTAATTTGACCAGAAAGGGACAGAAAGAAAGAGCAAGATGCCAGGTTCAGGACTTGAACCACGGTTGGCCATGTGAGAGTCCAGCGCCCTTAACCACTGCTACCTGTCAAACCCCTAATTTCACTTGTCTTCTCATATCTTTTGTAGTGCAAAACAAGTTTTCTTTTTTTTTCTTTAAATAATATATTTTATTTTATTTTAATTTTTTTATACGTTCAATCACTATACATTACATAGCTTGTGAAGTGATTTTTCTAACATTAGTACGTTTCACACCAGACCAGTTGGGATTGCTATACACATTCTCATCAACAGATAATAACCCATTTCTGTGTCTCATAAGTGTCTTGCCTCTCTGCTTTTCTCCTTAATGTCTTTCCTCACACTCTCCTCCTCCTCCCACCCTCTTCTCACACTGTATCCAGTATCCATAAAGATTTTCCATGTTTCTATATCCTCTTAATCGTTCAGTATCAGCCATAGAGTATGGACAGTCCGTATATATTAAGAGGAGACATACAGTGTCTCTCCTTCATAACCTGGCTTGCTTCACTCAGCAGTAAATCTTCCATATTCATCTACTTTCTAACAAAAGTCAGGGTCTTTTTGTTTTTTTATGGCTGAACAGTATTCCATAGAGTATATGTGCCACACTTTTTCAATCCATTCTTCCGTTTGTGGACATTTGGGTTGATTCCATGTCCTAGCAATTGTGAATAATGCTACAATCTGTTTAATAGATGTGCAAGCACTTTCCCACTAAGCGTTCTCCTGTCCTTTGGTTATATATCTGGGAGTGGGATTGCTGAATCATATGGTAGTTCTATTTGTAAATTTCTATATTGTTCTCCACAGTGGCTGGACTAATTTACATTTCCACCAACAGTGTAGGAGAGTCTCTTTCACCATATCCCTGACAGAACTTACCATTTTTTGTTTCTTTAATCTTAGTCATTCCGACAGGGGTTAGGTAGTATCTCATTGTGGTTTTGATCTGCATTTCCCTTATGATGATGAGGGCTGTTGAGTATTTTTTCATGCCTTTTGGCTGTTCATATGTCTTCCTTAGAGAGGTTTGGTTTTTTTGGTTTTTGTTTTTTTTTTGAGTAAGCAGTTTGAGTTTCCTGTGTATTCTGGTTATCAGTCCCTTATCTGAAGCATAGTTTATAAAAATATTCTCTGATTTTGAGGGTTATTGATTTACACTAATTATTGTGTCTTTTGCTGTGTAGAAACTTCTTAATTTGATGTAATCCCACTTGTCTATTCTTGAGATTATTACCTATGCTTTAGGGGTCTTATTAAAAAAAAAAAAAAAAAGTAGCCTACCACAATGTCTCACAGAGTTTGTCCAGTTTATTTCTACCAATAGTTTTACTGTTTAGATCTTTGACCCACTTTCAGTTGATTTTTTTAATGATGAGAAATAGGGATCCAGTTTTATCTTTTGATAGGTGGATATCAACATTTGCTAAAGGAATTTCTTTTTTCCCAACTGGATGGCTGGTGCCCTTTGTAAAAAATCAGTTGGTTGTATGTTTTAGAGTTTATTTCTGGGATCCCTATTCTGTTTCATTGGTTCACCTGTCTGTTTTTGTGCCAATGCCATACTGTTTTGATTATAATAGCTTTGTAATATTTTGGGAGGTCAGGGAGTGAGATGCCTCCTATTCCACTCTTCTTGTGCACGATGGCTTTGGCAATACAGGGTCTATTATGATCCAGACCAATTCTATGATCGTCTTTTCTGGATCTGTGAAAAATGTCTGTGGTACTTTGAATGGGATTGTATTAAATATGTAGATTAATTGGGGTAGAATTGCCATTTTGGTTATATTCTTCTGATCCAAAAACACGGGATGTCCTTCAACTGTTTTGTGTCATTTTTAATTTCTTTCTTTCTTTTTTTCTTTTTAACCTTCTACTGGTTTTCCCGGTGGAGATCTTTGACTTCCTGGGTTTGATTATTCCTAGGTATCTTATACCTTTTGTGGCTATGGTGAATGGAATTACTTTCTTCAGTTCTGTCTCGGTCTCCTTGTTGTTTGTATATAGAAATGCTTAGACTTTTTTATGTTGTTTTAGTATCCTGCAACTTTACTTTATTCATTTATTATTTTCAGGTTTTTCCTTCATGGATACCATTGGAGATTGTATATATACAATCATGTAATCTGCAAATAGAGATCATTTCACCTCTTCTTTTCCCATTTGAATACCTTTTATTTTGTTCTTTTTTTCTGATTGCGTTGGCGAGGACTTCCAGTAATATATTGAAAAGGAGTGGAGAAAGTGGGCATCCTTGCCTTGTACCAATTTTAGGTGGAAAAGCTTTTAGCTTTTCAAACATTCAGAATGATGGTAGCTATGAGTTTTTCATAGATAGCTTTTATTGTGTTGAGGAATGACCCTACTCTGCTGATTTCGATGAATCTTAATCATGATGGGATGTTGTATTTTATCAAACCCTTTTTCTGCATCACTTGATATGATCATATGGTTTTTATCTTTCTCTGTATTAATATGGTGTATTACATTTATGATTTTGCATATATTGAGCCACCCTTGCATCCCTGAAATAAAGCCTACCTGGTGGTGATGCATAATCTTTTTGTTTATATGTTGTTGGATATGTTTTCCTAGTATCTTGTTGAGAATTTTTGCATGTATATTCCTCAGAAGTATTGGTCTATGGTTTTCCTTCCTTGTCATGTCCTTGTCTCTTTTAAGGATAAGGTTGATGGGTGCTTCATAGAATGAATTTAAGAGTATTTCATTCTTTGGGATCTTTAGAAATAACTTGAGTAGAATGGGGGTTAACTCTTCTTTAAAAGTTATGTAGAATTCAGAGGTGAAGTCATCAGTACTAGGGCTTTACTTTCTTGGGACATTATTTATTACTGATTCAATCTCGTTGTTATGGGCCTATTCAGGCTTTCTATGTTCTCCTGATTCAATCTTCATATATTTTTATTTTCAAAAAAATTTTAATACAGTCAATTCCAATGTCACTTAGCTTGTAAAGTGAATATTCCAACATGAATACATTTCTCACCAGTCCAGTTGGGAATACTATACATGTTATCTTCAAGAGATAATAACCCATTTATTTGTTCCATAAATGTCTTGCCTCTCTATTTTTCTTCATAATTTGCTCATGCTCTCCTTTTTCTCCCACCTTCTTCCCACACTATATCTGGTATTTATAATTATTTTCTATATCCTCCAGTCATTCAGTTTTGGCCATAGAGTGTGAACACTCGGTATATATTGAGTGGAGACATACTTTCTCTCTCCTTCATAGCATGGCTTGCTTTCACTCAGCAGTAAATCTTCTGTAGTCATCCACTTTCTGTCAAAAGCCAGGGTCTTGAATTTATGGCGGAATAGAATTCCATAGAGTGTATGTGCCACACTTTTTTAATCCATTCCTCTGTTCATAGACATTTGGGTTAGTTCCATGTCTTAGCAATTGTGAATAATGCCACAGTAACATCGATGTGCAAGGATTTTCTGATTAAAAATTCTTCTGTCCTTTGGGTAGATACCAAGGGAATGGGATTGTTGAATCATATAGTAGTTCTATTTGTAGATCTTTGAGAAATCTCTGAAATCTCTAGATTGTTCTCCACAGTGGCTGGACCAATTTACATTCCTACTAGAAGTGTAGGAGAGTTCTCCTTTCAACACACCCTTGCGAGCACTTATCTTTTTAATTTTTTTAATCTTAGTCATTCTGTCTGAGGATAGGTGATATCTCATTGTGGTTTTGTTCTTCATTTCCCTTATAATGAGGGATGTCGAGCATTTTTTTCTTATGCCTTTTAGCTATTCATATGTCTTCCTTAGAGAGAGGTTTTTTCAACTCACTACCTCATCTTTTAATTGGGTTGCTCATCTTTTTATTGGGTTGCTCATCTTTTTTTTTTGAGAAAGCTGCTTGAGTTTCTGTGTATTCTGGTTACTGGTCCCTTATCTGAAAAATAGTTTACAAAAATATTTTCCCATTCCGAGATCTGCTGATTCAACTCATTACTTGTCTTTTGCCATGAAGAAAGTTCTTGTCTGATGTAATCTCCCTTGTCTATTTTTGGGATTATTGATTGTATTTTGGGGATTTTATTTAAGAAGTCTTTGCCTACCCCAATGTCTCCCAGAGTTTCAGTAGTTTTATTGTTTGAGGTCTTAGGTTTAGATCTTCGATCCACTTCAGGTTATTTTTTGTTAATGGTGAGAGGTAGGGGTTTAGATTAATCTTTGTGCAGGTGGATATCCAGTTGTTTCAGCACCAGTTTGCTAAAGAGGTTTTCCTTTTTCCACTGGATTGACTGGTACCCTTTGTCAAAAAACAGTTGGTTGTATGTTTGAGAGTTTATTTCTGGTATCATCATATTAATCCATTGTTCCACCTGTCTATTTATGTGCCAATACCATGGTGTTTTGATTATCACAGCTTTAGAGTATATTTTTAGGTCAGGGAGTTAGATGCTGCCTACTCCACTCTTCTTGCCCAGGAATACTTTGTCAATATAAGGTCTTTATGATTCCAGATAAATTGTATGATTGTATTTTCTACATCTGTGAAGAATGTCTCTGGTACTTTGGTAGTGCATTAAATATGTAGATTTATTTTGGTAGAATTGCCATTTGATTATACTAATTCTTCCAGTCCAGGAACATGGGCTGTCCTTTCTATTTTCTGTGTCATTTTCAATTTCTTTTTTTAGCTTCTCATGGTTTTCTTTGTGGAGTTCTTTATCTTCTTTGGTTAGATTTATTTCTAGGTATCTTACACTTTTTGTGGCTATGGTGAATGGAATTACTTTCTTCAGTTCTATCTCAGTCTGCCTGCTGCTCGTATATAGAAATGCTATAGATTTCTGTGTGTTGATTTTGTATCCTGTAACTTTACTATATTCATTTATTGCAGAAATTTTTGCATGGATACCATTGGGTCTTTTATGTATACAATAATGTCATCTGCAAATAAAGGTAATTTCACCTCTTCTTTTCCTATATGAATGATATTTATTTTATTCCATTTTCTGATTGCATTGGCAACGACTTTCAGTACTATGTTGAAAAGGATTGGAGAAAGAGGTCATCCTTGTCTTGTAGCCGTTTTTAGCAGAAAATCTTTCAGCTTTTCCCCCATTCAGTATGATCTTTAAAAATAACTTTTGGATCTTTAGAAATAAGTTGAGTAGAATGGGGGTTAACTCTTCTTCAAAAGTGTTGTACAATTCAGAGTTGAAGCTATTAGGACCAGGGCTTTTCTTTGTTGGGAGTTTATTTATTACTGATTTGATCTCATGGCTTGTTATGGGCCTAGTCAGACCATCTACATCCTCCTGATTCAATCTTGGTAGATTATATGTGTCCAAGAATTAGTTCATCTCATCTCAACTTTCTTATTTGTTGGCGTATAGTTGTTCATAATATCCTCTAATGATGTTTTGCATATCTGTTATGTCTGTTGTTATATTGCCTGCTTCATTGTGAATTTGGTTTACCTGATTCCTTTCTCTCTTATTCTGAATTAATCTAGCTAGTGGTGTATCAGTTTTTATCTTTTCAAAGAACCAGCTTTAACTTTAATTTATTTTCTGTAAAAGTTCATGTATTTTCTATTTCCTTTATTATTTAAATTCTCCTGGAGTTTTTTGTATTTTTTGCTGTTGCTTCTCTGATTCTCTGAGGCATTAAGTTGACCATTTTCTTGGTTATTTTTGAATTCTTATTTCTGTGTGTCTGTGTTTAGTTTTCCTTGTATAGTACTCCCTCAAGAACTTCTTGGAGCACTGGGTTCTTGGAGCGCTGGGCTGGTATTGGTAAATTCTTTCAGGTTTTGTTTATCTGAGAATGTTCTTGTCTTTTTTTCCCATATGAAGGATAATCTTGCCATGTACAGTATTCTTGGTTGAAACTGCTTTTACCTTAACACTTTGAATATATTTTCCCATTCTTTCCTTGCTTGCATTGTTTCCAATGAGAGGTCTGCTGTTAGCCTGATCGGATTATCTTTTTTTTTTTTTTAGTAGAGATTTTCTGTAGGGCGCGTGTGCTCGCCATAAAGACAGAGAGAGAAAGAGAGACAGAAAGTGAGAAATCACCCCCCGGGGGGGATGGCCACACTGCAATCCCTTCTCCTCCATTCTCCTCTTGGGATCTTGGGCATGCACGCACACGCGCCTGGCGTGAGTTTAAGCCACCAGTCAGGGACTCAAACCACAGTCGACTACATGGGAGTCTAGTGACATAGCCATTAAGACAGTGGCTGTTCCTGGGATATCCTTTGTTGGTAACTTGACACTTCTCTCTTGCCAATCTTAGCATCTTTTCTTTGTCTGTGGTTTTGGTCAATCCGGCTATGATGTGCCTTGGAGAAGATCTTCTTGGGTTGATACTATTTGGGGTCCTTTGTATTTCTTGGGACTGGATCTTTGAATGCCTCTGTAGGTTTGGAAAGTTTTCAAATATTTCATGGAACAGATTGTCAATGCCCTTAATAGTCCCTTCACCTTCTGGAATACCAATTATCTGGATGTTTGAGTGTTAAGTAATATCTAGTATTTCTTGTATATAATTCTCATTTGGGTGGTTACTTTCTCAGTCTTTGTGGTGGATTTTTCTAGGTCAGTGATTCTGTCTTCTACACCTGAGAGTCAGTCCTCTGTATGATTTAGTCTACTTTTAATACTTTCAAGGGAGGTTTTGATTTTCTGTATTGCACCCTTCATCTCTAACAGCTCTGTTTCATTCTTTTGTATGATATGTATTTCCTTTTTCAGATTATGCAAGAACTTCCTCACCTCCTAGAAATCATCAGCTCTTTTCTCCTGTGTCTTCTGGAGTTCATTGTCTCTCTTCTCTTGCATCTCTGTTAGCTTTGTCACTATGAATATTCTAAATTCTTTATCTGACATTTCCATGAGTCCCATTGTACTGTCTGTGGTTGAAGAGGAGTTATTCTTTTCCCTTGGAGGAGAGGTATTTTCTTGCTTTCTTATATTTCTAGTGCCCCTGTGGTGATTTCTGGTCATTGGATGTGTTGTGCATTTCTTCCTAATTCTTTGAAGTTCAATCTTGGAGGAGGTGATCTGCAGTCTCTCTTTTTCACTCTTTTTCTGTCAAATTCAGTGGGAATTGGGGAATATTCTGACCCTAATAGTAATCAGATATTTGGATACTGTTCACTTAGACCTGCCTAGACACTCAGTTCATAGAGGCTGAGCCACCAAGGGATGAAATTAAAAGAAAAAGGAAAAGAGAAGAAGAGGAAAGGGAAAAAAAACCTATAAAAAAGAAAAAAAGACAATAACATAATTTTATATTTTAAGAGGCAAAAAATTGCCACGTGAAAGCAATATTTCACAGCTGAAAGGAATATTTCACAGCTGAAGTTCATTAGCCATCTCCGAATGGGCTTTGGTTTGTGCCTCTCCTAGAAGGGAGTAAGGGAAAAGGCATGAATGAGGAAGTTAAAGGGGGGCTTCAGAGCCCAGAGAATACTTTACCTTAAAATTTTTTTTTAAAAAAAATGAAGAGACACAGAGAGATAGAGAGATAAAGGGAAGGAGACAAAGTTTGCCCTACCAATCTAGAAATGGATATGGGGGGGGAGAAGTCTCAGAAGAAAGTCTTCATTTTTAGTCCCTGAAAGCAATATTTCACAGCTGATATTCAGTAGCCTTCTCAGAATGGGCCTTGGTTTGTGCCTCTCCAATCTAGAAATGGATCTGGAGGGAGAAGTCTCATCAGGAAGTCATTTTTAGTCCCTGAAAGCAATGTTTCACAGCTGAAGTTCAGTAGCCATCTCAGAATTCCCTTTCCTATAATTCTCTATCCCATATGGATCCTGTGTGCATGCTTATGTGCCTGATGTGTTTTCCTAAGCTGCTTCCAAGCTCCTATATGTGGAACCAAAAGCCCTGTCACTTTTTAAAAAGTGACTTCTCAATGTCTTTGTGAGTAATCATATATTTTCCCCCATAGAATTATGAATTATGATGAATTATATCATAGGCATCTTAATAATTGAGTTTTTCTTTATTTGTGGAATAAATACAAAACATTTCTTCTCAGTCTTCAAGATGTAAGTTGACTACTCTTTCTCTAGCAGTAAATAGTGTTTTCTCAGGATTCTTGCTTGTTCTTTTTCTCCTTGAGTCTCTAGGTTCTCTTCAATTCATTTGATTCACTCTGATGACTTCAAACACCACTAAAATTCTCTTTTCTTTTTTAAAATTTATTATTATCATAATCTTAAATATTTCAGATACGATTTGTCCAAATCTTTCAGTTCTGTCCATGATATTCTTCCATCTTTGTGGTTCCACTTTAGGGCGCCAGTACCTGATTAGCTGCAGTCATGCAGATATCCTTCAAGTAAGCTTCTCTTTTCAGCCTGTTCTCAGCAAATATGTCCCAAAGTGGTTCCTCCTTTCTTCTTTTTCCTCTTTTTTGGGGATTACTTCCTTATTCTTTATCCTACTGCTCTGTATCATTATGTAGGTGCTCCTGTGTCACCCTGTTTTTTTCCTCTCTACCTCTTCCTTAAGCCCCTCCCCATTCTCCTGGGGGATGATCTTAAAATACAGATCTGGTCATGTAAGTTACTTGTTACATTAGTCGCCTGGTAGATCGAAAAGTGACGTTTTTCACCCTGGAATGGACACAAGCAATTCTTTATCACGTAGGAAGTCTGGGGACACTTACATACATCCTTTTAATTAATAAATAAAATTGTATTGGTGCATAACATTTTCAGTGTTGGAATTAGATTTTTTTCCTTTCGTTTTTTTTTGGAGAGGTTTTTGCTATAGGGCATGTGCACTCGCCAGAAAGACAGAGAGGGACAGAGAGACAGAAAGTGAGAAATCACCTCCCCCCAGGGGGGGATGGCTATCCTGCAATCCCTTCTCCTCTATTTTCCTCTCAGGATCTTTGGCGCACACGCACCTAGCATGAGTTTAAGCCACCGGGTCCAGTACTCAAACCGCCTTTGACTACATGGGAGTCCAGCGATGTAGCCATTACACCATCTGCTGGTCCCTCTAGATATTTAAATGGGGCTGACCCCATAGCACAGTGGTTGAGCACTGTTCACAGGGAACTGAATTCCACATGACTGACTGCAGTTTAAACCCTACCCCCAGGGCCTTGAAAAACATGCCAGGTATATGCATGAGCATGTACCTCATCCGACAGGCAGGAGGAATGGAAAAAAAGATTGTGATGTGACCATACCTCATGGAGGGTGCTTTCTGTCTGTAATGCACATGTGCATGAGTGCACACACTCTCTGGCAGTTAAACATTTTTTTAAAGCAGAATAACTATATAATCATTTTCCTTTGGTAATGTATTTACTTATGATGTAGAATAATTCACCTTACATGGTGGTGTACATGGTTATGTTAACATTAACTTGGGGACCAGCAGATGGCATAATGGTTATGTCTCTGGACTCCCATAGTTGACTATGGTTTGAGTCCTGGACCCAGTGGCTTAAAACTCACACTGAGCATGCTCATGCGTGTGTGTGTGTGTGTGTGTGCCCAAGATCAGAGAGAATGGAGGAGAAGGGATTGCGGCGTGGCCGTCCCTTTTGGGGGTGATATCTTGCTTTCTCTCTCTCTACCTCTTTTGTCTCTTTGGTGAGTACACATGCCCTCCAGCAAAAACCTCTTTAAAAAAATTTAACACGAATATAATATGTTCTCTGCGCTCTTGCAACTCGACTTGTACTGTTGCCTCGTATATGTGAAAACAGATTCACGTGGAAGAGCTGAACATCTTTAGATTGTTCGTGAAGTGCAAATTCATAATTCCAAATAGAACTACATTTTCTACTCATTTGTTGTCTCAGTCTACATTTAACTTGTGTCTAAATTAACCTATATAACATTTTCTATATATATTTATGCTTATATCTTTTATAAGATCAGAGGCTTCTTGGAAGAACCGATTGCTATTCATACTTTTATTTCTTGAAACACAGATAGTCTTTATCTATAATGTGAACTTTGTAATAATATCGTGAGTTCTAAGTCACCGGGTCCAGACGCGAACCTCGGTCGACTACGTGTGAGTCCAGCGACATAGTCATTACACTAACTGCTGGTTCCCTTCATTGTGATTTTTTGGTCTCCTACCAACAGTACAGAGCAATCTGCATCGCATATGGTAGACTGTACTACTAGATTTCTGTTCTTTTTTTAAAAAAATTATTTGTTTTAGGGACCAGCAGTTAGTGTAATGGCTATGTTGCTGGACTCCCACGTAGTCGACCACAGTTCGCATCCCAGACCCAGTGGCTTAAAACTCATGCCAGGTGTGTGTGCATGCGTGCCCAAGATCCCGAGAAGAGAATGGAGGAGAAGGGATTGCGGCGTGGCCATCCCCCCTGGGGGGTGATTTCTTGCTTTCATCTCTGTCTGGCGAGTGCATGCGCCCTATAGCAAAAACCTCTCAAAAAAATTTATTTGTTTTTAACTTTATCTTTTTTTTTTTTTTTAAGTTTTGCCATTAGCTTACCAGAGAGAGAGACACAGGGAGAGAGGAGAGAGAGAGAGAGAGAGAGAAAGTAAGCCACCAGGTCCAGGCTCAAACCACAGGCAGCCATGTGGGAGTCTAATGCCCCAACCATCACACCACCCGCTGGCCCCGAGATTTCTGTTCTTTCAATCTAGGACTGATGATCTGAGTTGAGTAGAAATGTGTCCTTACAGGGGTTGGTGTCATTTGAGGATGTAGCTGTGCATTTCACCTGGGAGGAGTGGCAGGACCTGGATGATGCTCAGAGGACCCTGTACAGGGATGTGATGCTGGAGACCTATAGCAGCCTGGTATCATTGGGTAAGTGAAACTCCTCTGTAACTCACAGGAGCAACACTTTCTTTTTTATTGGTCTGTAACTCACAAGAGCAACAGTTTCTTTTTTATTGGTAAATAGAAGAAACGTTTATAAGGTTTAATGATATTTAGCTGTAAGCTTCCAGTCCACAAAGTATGTATCTCACTCCTTGCTCATACAAGGTTCAAATTTCCCCTCTGTTACACAGCTTCTGAAGACTACTTGTCGTCATTCTTTAAAGTACTGACATAGCAGCTTAGCACAGTCCTGCGTTATTTCCCATTAACAGGACATTGTATTACCAAACCTGAGGTGATCTTCAAGTTGGAGGAAGCAGCAGAGCCATGGACAGTAGAAGAACCCCCTAACCAGAGCCTCCCAGGTCAGTCAGCACATAGTGGGCAGGGAGGCCAGGAAGAGCAGAGCCCAGCAGATGATGGTTATGTTGAGATTTGTTCTCCCATTTTCTCTCAGATCTCAGACCTCAAACAGTTAGACTGAGTGCATCAAACATGTGTTTACATGCATTAGTCTCCAAGGAAGGCTCTCACACATATAGTCCCATCTTTTATTTCACTAATTACCTTCTTATTTTTACTCAAAATCTTAACTCTGACCTCCTTCTTCTTAAACATTTTTTATTTGTTCTTTACTGTCTTAATATATTCAGTTGCTCTTTTTCCCTTTATTCTTATGGACTGTTTTTTTTTTTAGACATTCATTCATCCATATATTTATTTTTAGTACATTTTAAGTAGGTTTTAAGCACTGGTAAATTTTACAGTTCTACTTAAAACATCAGTGGGAGGAGGATAGGAAATGGCAGAAGGTGAGAAATAGGGAATCAAAAATATATATATTTATTAGAAACAAGGAATGGAAAATTGTTTGTTGATGTCAACATTGTATGATTAAGCCACTATACGGTGTATTCTAGATGGGAAATCACATTTTTGTATGCTGTTATGATGTTTAGTGAATAAATATAAAATAAAAACTCATGCCAAAAAATATCAGTGATCACAATAATGTCCCTCTTTCATCTAATTTACATTTTGATGAAAAAAGATGCAAGAAAATAATATATGTTAAGTAGTTAGATAAGAACCATGAGGGACACTTAATTGTTGAGAGAGAAAGAGGGAGAAATGAGATGTGATCATTTAGGAAGAATAGTCAGATGAGACCATTTTAAATATTGTTTACTTTAGCATAGCTTCAATTCAAGTTAACGCTTCCAATTTGACATATAATACATACGTGAATATAAAAATCAAAATTAGAAAGTGAACATCACTATTGGAGATACCAATTTGAAAATCAGCTCAAAGTTGGTATTTAAAGTCAGATTTATAAAGAGAGTTCACTTAGAATGTTAAGAAAATGAAAAAAAAAAAATCAGGAACAAATACTGTGTACCACAGCATCAAAAGTTATGAAGCTGAGGAGGACCCAGCACAGGGTCGTAGAAAGGGGTGGTCTTGGAGTAGAACCAAGAGATTCTGGGTTCTAAGGCCAAGTGAACCAGATCTCAGGAAAAGGATTTTATGTGGAAGTGCTTAGATTTCTGTGGATGGTTTAAAGTTAGATTCTCATTTCTTTGTGGAAATCATTCTAAAGCAAGAGAGAAGAAGAAATGTATAAGAAAAGAATATAAAGATATCTATTTAAACACACACACATTTTGCTATAGGGCCAGTACACTTGCAGGAGTGAGAGAGTGAGAACCAGATCTCAGGAAAAGGATTTTATGTGGAAGTGCTTAGATTTCTGTGGATGGTTTAAAGTTAGATTCTCATTTCTTTGTGGAAATCATTCTAAAGCAAGAGAGAAGAAGAAATGTTTAAGAAGAGACTATAAAAATATCTATTTAAAACACACACACATTTTGCTATAGGACCAGTACACTTGCAGGAGTGAGAGTGAGAAAGCATTCCTCTAGGGGGATGGCCACTGCAGACTTTTCTCCTCTTGGGATTTTGGGTACACACACACACACGTGCCTTACATATTTTCCAAGCTCCTGGGTTCAAGACTCAAACCATACACTCAGCCATGTGGGATCCAGCTGCCTTAAGCACCACACTGCCAGCTGGCCTGAGACTCCATGTTCTATGAGACTGGGAAAAAACAAACTTTCTAACTCATAAAAGAAAAGCCTCAGGAGTGCATTATCAGGCAGGAGTGTGTGTACCAGAAATTGGGGGAGAATACCAGGGCTATCAGTCTGAGAATAAGCCATAAAAAAAACTTCCAAAAGATGGTGTTTACAGCCTATGTTGCAGAACCAAGTGCTTTAAACCAGCAGGGAGATGCCCAGGGTGCTGGACTTTAACTTGTTGTACTTGCTAGTGTTCTGAGAAGCAAACAAAGGTTAGGAGTTTATAGGAAGCCATCTCCTTCTAGTGTGGGGTGAAGAGATTTTGTATTTGTAAAAACCTCCACCTGTCTGTAGCCATTTCTATGAAAGAGTGAAAACTAAACCAAAATACAGA
>NW_006206460.1:1505129-1534220 GCF_000334495.1 Tupaia belangeri chinensis | reverse complement strand
GACAGACAAATGGCCCTGTGCTACATGTGTAAGTAGCTGATGCAAGAAATCCTTACCACCTTTAAGGCAGAATAATGAGGAAAAATATTAGCATATGAGACACTTGCCATTGTTTTAAAAATCAGAGAGAAAGAACAGGGGGCAGCGTATGGATTGGCATGGCTGCTGAGTTCAGCATGACTGACTATGCAGTAAAGTCCTGGATCTGGTGGCTTGAGGGACATACTGGGGGCATGTGTGCATGTGTAGCCACAATCTCAAAAGGAGGGAGAAATGAAGGAGAGGTGATGGTGAAATGACCATACTCCATGGGGAATGCTTTCTCACTTTCCCTCTCTCTATCTCTCTTCAGTGAGCACTTGTGCCCTCTGGCAAAACAAAAACAAGAAAGAAAAAGAAAAAGAAATGGAAGATGATAAACCCTTAAAAACTCTGATGTATGTAAATAGTTTTTACCAAATATTTCATGAATTAGGGAGGAAAAAAAATTAAAGAAGCAAATAAATATGTAGTACAGCATTAGAAAATTCATCAGTCATTGTGGGCTTTGTGAGTTTCCACCATGACTTACTGTGAACGGGGCCAAGAAATGCAAGAGGTGATGGTCTAGCCTATTAGTTTTATTGTTAAATACTTGCAAAATAGATCCCAGATGCAGGTGTGAGCAATGAACAAGTGAACATGCAGAAAGAGGCTGCTGTGTCATTGATTTTGATGAGTGTATTAACCTTGTATTAGATGATGCAGAGGCGATTCATTCTAAAACAAAGTCAAGAAAAAAACTGGTTTGGATTATGTTAAAAGGAGGTAATATTACTCTGCTACAAAGTGTCTCCAACTAGAAATGATAAATGAAGTGAGAACTTGTTGAAAAGACAGTAGTTTGTTCCCTTTGGTCATATTGTTTTGATTATTCTTATGTTATTGCTAGTTGGCAATAAATGCTGATTATTTTTAGTAAAAAAAAAGTTCATGAGTATAATTTATTATATGATATCTTTAGATTAAAAACCATTGATCATACAATTAATACTAATGGTAGGTTTCTACAAAATCTTAAGCCACTAGTTTGTTTAAAAAAAAAAAAGTTCTTTGCATTTACATGAGCATTCTATCAAAAATGCTTTTCTGTGATTAATTTGTATGGTAACTTTTTTTTTAAAATTTATTTCAGATGTCCCGATAGTTGGTGATCTAATTGAGAGAAATCAGGAAAGTCACCGTAGACAGTTGTGGCAACTTCTCACCAACAGCAGAACCTCAACTGAGAAGAGAATTGAATTAGGAAAAACATTTAATTTGATCTCACATCATATTTTAAATCAGATTATAAATAATGGAAACTATGCAGGAAGGAGACCTGAAGAGTTTAGTTTATGTCAGAACATGGTTCTCTCTAGTGAGCCCAATGAGATGCATGCTAGCAAGGACCCTGACACCCGTACTGTCACTGGAAAATCTCTCAGACATCATGAGTACCTTAGTCAGTATCACAAAACCCAAACTGAGTGGCAGCCTTTTGAATATACTGGACAAAGGAAAACTTTCAACTCAGAAGGAATATTATTGACCCATAATAGACTTCATATAGGAGAGACCACCCGTAAATATAGTGAATATGTGAAAACCTATGATGGGTCAGCTCTCAAGGCTCAAGAGTTAACTCAGATAGAGAGGAAAACATTTTCATGTAATGTGTGTGGCAAGATGTTCTATGAAAAATCTAAATTCACTAAACATCAGAAAATACACACAGGAGAGAAACCCTATAAATGTAAAGAATGTGAGAAATCCTTCATTAGCAAATCAAAGGTTATACGACACGAGAGAACACATACAGGGGAGAAACCATACAGATGTAATAAATGTGAGAAATCCTTTCGTCAGAAGTCAAACCTAACTGTTCATCAGAGAATTCACACAGGCGGAAAATCCTATAAATGTTTTGAATGTGGAAAAACTTTTGGCCAAAAATCAACCCTTATTGTACATCACAGAATTCACACAGGTGAGAAACCCTATGAATGTAAAGAATGTAGGAAATCTTTCAACATGAAGTCAAACCTCACTGTGCATCAGAGAACTCACACTGGAGAGAAACCCTACAAATGTAAAGTATGTGGAAAAACCTTTTGTCAGAAATCACACCTCACAATGCATCAAGCTATTCACACAGGGGAGAAGCCCTATGAATGTAGTGAATGTGCAAAAACTTTCTCAGATAAGTCAAGTCTTGCTGTGCATCAGCGAATTCACACAGGTGAGAAACCATATGAATGTAAAGAATGTAGGAAATCTTTCAACATGAAGTCAAACCTTACTGTACATCAGAGAACTCACACTGGAGAAAAACCCTATGAATGTAAAGAATGTAGGAAGTCTTTCAACAAGAAGTCAAAACTCACTGTACATCAAAGAACTCACACAGGAGAGAAACCCTATGAGTGTAAAGACTGTGGAAAAACCTTTTCTCAGAAATCACACCTTAGAATGCATCAGCGTACTCACACCGGAGAGAAACCCTATCAATGTAACGAATGCAAGAAAACTTTCTGTGATAAGTCAGGCCTCACTGTACATCAGAGAATTCACACTGGTGAGAAACCATATGAATGTAAAGAATGTAGAAAATCTTTCAACAAGAAATCAAAACTCACTGTACATCAAAGAATTCATACTGGAGAGAAACCCTATGAATGTAATGACTGTGGGAAAACCTTTTGTCAGAAATCACAGCTTAGCAAACATCAGAGAACTCACAGGAGAGAGACCTTACAAATACAGTGATTGCGGCAAACTTTTTGTCAGAAATCACACTTTCGGAAACATCAGAGAACTCACATGGGAATCCTTTATGGCATTTAGTGAAGTGTTTTCCAAAACCTGTTCTCTTTTCTCCAGTTTTCAACAACATTTCTCTGCCTTCTGTTGTTGTGGCAGGACCATGTAACTGACCTCTGTCTGGGTGAATATAGACTGGTGATCATTACATAAAGGCCTGTCAACATAAAATGACCATATGGTCCTCTGCATTCTGTGTCCTCTGCAACTGAAGTTCAGATGAAACCTATGGTGAATTTGGGAGCCGTAGTTGGGAGAAAGAATTAATTGGGGAAACCAGAGATCTTCCACTTCTATGCCAAATCCTCCATGTGTACTTCATGTGAGAAATAAATTCCTACTCTACTGAGCCATTGTGTATGTGATCTTGTGCATTAAAACACAACTCATTGTAGCTAATAAAAATTTATACATGTTCTGAGAAGCTACATATCAGAACATACACACAGGAGAGAGATCTGTGTTGTCTTCAAGTCAATTTATTGAAAAAGTCAAAGTACATATTATAGAGAGAAATAGTATAGCATTCCCACATGGTTTCTCAGGCTATGTCTGTGATCTTCTGGTTGAAATAGCTGAGTCCCACATGGTTGACCACACAGTTTGAGAAACGTGTCAGGCATGTATGTGCATTCCCCAAAAGAGGGAGAAACAGAGAAGAAGGCAGCATGACTATTCCCCATGGGGGTTGCTTTCTCCTTTCCCTCCTTCTCTATCTCTTGTCTCTCTATTGAGAGATGCATCCTTTAGCCAAAAGAAAAAAAAAAAAAAACAAAACTGAGGGTGCTCTGTCATCTCGTTGCATACTGAAAACAAAATAAAAAATATCTGTTATGTGCCATAGCTTTCAATATTTGTATATCAGAATTTTTAATAAATTGGAAACTTCTCACTTAGGTAATGTGAATATACATTTTTAAATGGACATGTTCCATTATGTTGTTATAAGTATTTCAAAAAATTTTGACTGCAAACAAGTAGTTCAATATGCATGATAATATTGCCTGCCAGAGGACATTGGACTATTTTTGGAGGTGCTTTTGTTTCCTAACTGGAGGTTGGAAGGTGCTACTAGCATTTAGTTCATAGACATAGGGATGCTGCCAAATAGCCTACAGTACACATAGCCCTTAATGGTATATGAGATTTATACATATGTGTTTTATCTTTTTCTCTTTAAGAAATTTTTGCCATAGGGATTGTGTGCTTGCCAGAGAGACAGCAAGAAATCACCTTCTGGGGGAATGGCCATGCCACCATGCCACCATGTCTTCTCTTTAATTCTCAGGATTTTAGACATGCACGCACATATGCCTGGCCTGAGTTTCAAGGCACTGGGTTCAGGATTTGAACTATGGTTGACCACCTGGGAGTCTAGTATCTTAACTACTACACCACCTTCTGGCCCTCATACATGTGTTTTTGTTTTTGTTTTTCTGTTAAGACATTTTTTTGTGTTAAGACATTTCCTTATTGGAACCCCACATAACTGTAGGTAGGCAATTAAGCTTTTTAAATAGTCTAAATTACATTAGGTTTTTCCAAATTAGCTGATTCTCTAGCCTATTTATATCTTGTAAATTGGTTATCTAAAATATTTTACTGCATTTTTCCTACTCAAGGACAGTGTATGTAAATTTGTATAACCATTATTAATGAACTATCAATATTTTATGACTAATTTTTTGAAGTTTTATAGCTAACTGTAGGTATAATAGAAATATTTATGTTGTAGTGCACAAGCTAAGGATTAAATTATTAACAGCTTAAGACTAAATTAATTTAAACAGCAGTGAATGTTAGCATTCTTTTCATTCTATTCTGTGAAAACATTTCTGGAAGGAAAATAGAGAAGAAACTGGGGAGAGCAGAGATCTTCTATGCCAAACCCTCCCTTTGTACTTGATGTTAGAAATAAATTCCTACTCCACTGACATGTTTTCCATGTCTTTAAATAGAATTGTTATTATATTTGTTTGAGTACATCTAGTAAGTCCTGTATTACCTAAGAAATGTCTACATTGGTATTTCCACCAATGGAGTACTGCTAATGAGGCAACATGGTGAACCTTGGTTCTGCTTTTGAGTTTTATGAACCTCTGGATTTTGTTTGTTTTTGTTTCATATTCAGAAAGGGAGCTAATAGAACTTTCCTAAAGGAATTAGTGTGAGTAGTAAATTAGATAACTAAAGTACTTTGGATATTAGCTGGTGATTGTTAAATGATATATAATCTATAAATATAGTGATGGTTATGACACAATTACTTAAGTTGGTACAAGGTGATGAAAGCATTGTTTGGTTTCATAAGAGCCATCTTTCACTTTTAAAAAAGTCTTGATTTGGTTTTGTCACCAAGTTGTACTCAGAGTTACTCAAAGATTTATCTTGGTTGAGATTTTCATTATTAGGTAAAATCAATCCTTGAGTGCTCTTTTTAGGCTGAACGTGTGACTCAGCTTTGTCCAGTGACATACTAGGAATCTGTCTTGTCTGAGAAAGTTACCACAAAGAAAATGAAAGCACCACAAAGAAAATGAAAGCCTTTGAAAAAGTGAATTTTCTACTTCAGAATACAGGGCTGGTTTGTTTGTTGGTTTGTTTGAAATAACAGAAGTTGTGAGTTTCTGTTTCTTAAAGGAGATGGCATCCTGACTGTCACACATTAATTTTTTTTTTAAGGTTTTTGCCATAGGGTTGTGTGCTCACCAGAGAGAAACAGAGACAGAGGGAAAGTGAAAAATCATCCCCAAGGGGATGTCCACATGTTACTTTTCATGACTTGCTCACTTCAGAAATACTGCATACTGCAATTACAGTGTAGAGCTTCTAGTTGTCAGAAATTGCATCCTCGACAGTTATTTCGTCTTTTCACACAAAGCACTAAAAAAGTTTTTATTATTATTTTTTTGTTTTAAGTAAGTGTGTTTGAATATTGGTAAGCTTAGAACATCATCCTTGCAACATAACATGGTGGAGAAAGAGAAGGAAAGTGAGATATTACCCCCTACGAGAGATACCCATGCCACAGGTCCTTCTCCATTACCCTCCTGGGATTCTGGGCATTCACGTACAGACACTTGGTATGTTTTTCAGGCTGCTGGGTCCAGGACTTGAACCACAGAGGTGGCCACGTGGAATCTAGCACCTTTGCCATGCCACCTGTTGGCCCAAGGTGCTGACAGGGTTATTATGGCAAAGGTTTTCTTTCTGGGTTGCAGATAACTGTGTTTCTGCTGTGTCCTCGTGTGGTATTTCTACTGTGTTCCTGGGGAAAAAGAAACAGCTCTCAGTTTTTTTGTTTTTGTTTTTCTCCTATAGCCTTTTTTTAAAAAAAATTATTTATTTTAATTGAATTTTGTCACGTCTTTATACTATACATTTATCTTTCAAGCACAAATGCCATGCATGTCAGGCAAGGCAAGGATATTAATATATACATTATCATCAGCAAATAGCTTCTCATTTTTTGTCAGTTAAGAATACTTTTACCCATTTTTTCCCTTTCCCTTTCCTCCCTTCTATACATTTTTTTATGCATTTTATTGATTCACAAAAGGCTTCTCATTTTTTGTCAGTTAAGAATACTTTCACCTGTTTTTCCCTTTCCCTTTCCTCCCTTCCATACTAATTACACATTTTATTGATTCACAAAAGATTTTTTTTATGTTCACTAACTTTAATACCATGTTATCACCATGGAATGTAAATTCAGATTAGACAAGAGAATTTCACAAGTCCAATAAAGCATCCTTGGTATATCAAAGTTTGTATATAATGTTAGACCAACCAGCTTGCTTATAAATCATTAATCACTTTCATTATTGGTAATCTGTTTAGTTTTACAGAGAAAATAAATATACTGCACACATTTAAAAAGTGTTCTCCATTTAGCTTTGTGTTAATACTTAAAATACATATTTCTAGTCCAAGATGACATTTAAAAATTATTCTAATCTAACACTGGCAAAAATACTATTCTGCAATTACAAAAGAGCTAAACTGGAATCTAGAATTAACTTATTCTCATGTTTACAAGTGTGATTATGAAAAAAATACTACTCTGCAGCCCCATCGCAAGCTTTCTAGTGTGTTTGGTTTAAACACATGTACATGTCAGTTAAAAAAAGTCTTTACAAGTTATAATCCATGTACTTTTTCAAAACAGTTCTCCAAGAGCAACCAGCCCTAAAACCTGAAATACTCAACCAATCCACAAAGCACATGAAAAAATGCTAAATTAACTGGATAAACAAGACTCCTAGATAACACCCAAAGCAGGAGGTATTCTGCAGCAAAGTGGGAGTACTTCAAGGTTAGTTTCTAATCTTTAGAACTAGTTTCATCAAAAGGGTTTAAGAAGGTGGAGATTTTGGGACCAGCAATTAGCGTAATGGCTATGTTGCTGAACTCCCATGTAGCCGACTGTGGGTCGATTATACATTCAATCACATTATTATTTGGCTTATAAAATGGATATTTCAACAGGTGAACATTTCTCCCTAGTACAGTTGATAAAACTATAAAATATTCAATAGATAAGTACTCTGCAGCAAACCGGGCGGACTTCAAGGTTCTTCTGTACTCTTCTTTAGAACTAGTTTCCCCCCCCCCCAAAAAAAAGGTGGAGATTTTAACACTACAGAGTACATTTGGGTGACAGGTTTCTTTTGTGTTAACCTGACTTTCCTTAGTGATCTAGCTAGAGAACTAGTCATTAATCATTTTGGTCAACAGGCAAATCAAGTCTGAGATAGGAAGCTGGTATTCAAAATAAATTATCCAAACCCATCAAATGATTTGGTTTTGACACAAGCATATAACCTCAATATGAGATGTGTAATTCAAGCAAGCACATCTGACGAGACCAAGAAGGCATCTCCTCTTCTAATGTTTAGGTTTTGCCCAGAATTCCCGATACATGGAGTAGCCCATACCAAAAGTCATTGCTCCCAAAACAAAGCCTTGAGCTGCCACACACATGTGGATCAGGTGGACGGACATTTTAGTATTTCTCCGGCTCTTCAATTTGTATAGTCCATATACAACAATTGCTGCAAAACCTGCCATTCCAGTGGGGACAAATGGTGCCTATTTAGCTTTTCCGGTAAGTTTGGATCCCTGATCTTCATCATATTGAAAGAGAAACATCATTGTTGGTTGACAAGGTGACTGAAGAATCCTCTGGAGAGATCCTATTAGGTTCGGTGTGACAGAACCCCGCACACTCCCACTGGCTTCTCCACAAAAGATCTTAATGTATGGACAAACTTAGAATCTAATGACAAGTGCACTGTAATTTTCTGAAACAATTTTTTTTCCCTCTCCATTCCCCCTTTTACAAAGAGAGGTATAAACTAACATTTGGCAAAAAAAAAAAAAAAGAAAGAAAAGAAAGAAAAAAAAATGCTCTATTATTTGCACAAAGCCCCATAAGAATTCAATTTCTGATGCAAGGTAACAGATACTTTTGTACTATTGAACTTACACAAATAACCATTCTGCCACAAAATAAGAAGGCTCACAGATATTTTCCAATTTCAGAGGGGTCAGGAAGGGAAAAAAAGTTTATGTTTCAATTTAAAAAATTAACAAATTGCTTAACCCAACTACTCAAAACAAAAATCCTTAAATTTGGAAGACAAAGGATAGAAGAAAATCAGTAACATTTTAGGAAAAAAGTCATAGAATTCTGTTTCGCCTGTTCAGTCTCATGTAATTGTTGAATTTGCAGTGTTACTATGGTCTGAACTTTCTATTAATATTCAACATTATTATTTATACTTCAGAACTTGTCCCTACCATTATAAGTTGACCTTTCTTCTGGTCATTTTTTGTTCTCTTATTTTCTGTCTTTAGTTTTCCTTGTATAGTATTCCCTTCAGAACTTCTCAAAGAGCTGGAGTGGTGATAGTAAATTCTTTCAGGTTTTGTTCATCTGAAAATGTTTTTATCTTTTCTTCCCACATGAAGGGTAATCTTGCCAGATCCAGTACTTTTGGTTGAAATTGGTTTTCACTTAACACTTTGAATATATTTTCCTATTCTTTCCTTGCTTGCATTGTTTCCGATGAGAGATCCGATGGGATATCCTTTGAAAGTAACTCGATGTTTTTCTCTTGCCAATTTTTGTGTCTTTGTCTGTGGTTTTGGTCAATCTGGTTCTGATGTACTCTGGAGA
This sequence comes from Tupaia belangeri chinensis, assembly GCF_000334495.1. Classification (NCBI taxonomy): domain Eukaryota; kingdom Metazoa; phylum Chordata; class Mammalia; order Scandentia; family Tupaiidae; genus Tupaia; species Tupaia belangeri. Next base: position 1,525,198 of record NW_006206460.1, on the reverse strand, counting down.
TGATCTTCTTAGGTTGATTCTGTGTGGGGTCTCTTGTATATCATGGGTCTAGATATATGATAGCCTCTCTAGGTTTGGCAAGTTTTCTTCCAGAAAGAATTTCATCGAATAGAGTATCAATGCCCTGATTAGTCTCTTCACCTTCTGGGATATTGATTATCTGGAATGTTTGGGTGTCTAATTGTATCTAATATTACTTGTAATATTACTCTCATTTTGGGAGGGTTATTTTCTTAGGCTTTTCTGGTATTTCTAGGTCAGCGGTTCTATCTTCTATATCTGAGGTTCAGTCTTTAGCATGATCTAATCTGCTTTTAATACTTTGAAGGGAAGTTTTGATTTTCTGTTTTATAGCCTTCATCTCTAACAATTCTGTTTGATTCTTTTTTATGTTCTTCTTTCTGATCATGAAAGAACTTCCTTGCCTCCTAGAACTCATTGTCTCTTTTCTCCTGCATCTTTTGGAGTTCATTGTCTCTTCTCTTGCATATCTATTAGCTTGTCACTGTGAATATCTTAAAATCTTTATCTGACATTTCCTGGAGTTCCATTTTACTGTTTATGGATGATGAAGGACTGTTCTTTCCCCTTGGATAAGAAATATTTTCTTGATTTCCCATATTTCTTGTGCCTCCCTGGTGGTGGTTTCTGGTTATTTGATGGATTATACATTACTTCCTACCTTATTGGAGTTAAATCCTAGAGTTCAGAGAGGCATGTGGAAGGAGATGGCTGCAATTTTTTTGCAGTACTGTTTCCCTGATTCTCACCAAGCAACCTGCACTTTTTTCAATGGAGCTGGATATTACAAAGGCCTCACAGTTTCAAGGCAGTAGGGGCACATGGGCTGAGCTGTGGGGTTTAAAGTATTCAGATGTTTCGCTACTGTGCGCCTAGACCTTCTTAGACACTCAGTGCATGGAAGGTGAGAAGCAAGGTAAGAAAGTCAGGTAAAAGAAAGGAAACGGAAAATTTTTATTTAAAAGAAGGCAAAAAAGTCAGGACAAGAAAAGGGCAGGAAAAGGCCACCTCAGATGCACATGGATTCTGAAATTAAAAGGAGAGGTCAGAGGCAAGAGACAGTACCTACAAGATTCAAACAAACAAACAAAACATATATAAGAGAAAAATTTGAGAGAAAGGGAGAGGCAGGGAGACAGAAGACAAGAGACCACCCTACCTGGCTTTTTGCTGGGTTTTGGGCAAGAAGGAGGGATTTGGGGCAGAGGCTTTTTCTGATTAAACGAGTGGGGAAAACCCACCTCAGATGCACATGGAATCTGGCTTATTGTTGGGTGTTAGGCTGGAAGCGCTCTTGTTTCTTGCTCTTATGGAAACCACAGTACTGTAGGAGTAGTGCCTCATCCATTTAACCTCAAGCACCTGCTTAGAGTCCCTGTGTCCAAATGCAGTCTCACTGGAGATTAGTTTTAACACACGAATTTGGGGAAGAAAACTCAGTCCAAAAAGCCCCATTGATTTAAGAAGTACTTTTCACTATCTACTAAATTATTATTTAGAGTGGCTCTTGTTTTTCTCTTGTTTTTGTTTGCCCAACATTCCTTCCTCATATTATTCTAGTAACAGGAAAGCTGTGTGGCTATAGAACATCACGTGACCCCTTTAGGCCAACCATAAGTTTTCATGTCCAGACCTGAATGGTGAGTGAGCCTTCCAAGGTAGGGAGTGGATCTCCTGTGACTTGTCTGTGTAGGATTGGAGGTGCTCACAGTATCAGGAGTCTGTAGGGTGGAAAGGCTGTGAGCATGTGTCCTGGTAGCCTACAGTCTTGGTAGTCTGGACTCTGTGAGGTCCACACTACATGCCTCTTTTTGTGTTACTGAATGTCAAGTGTAATTTTTTTCCTTTCATTTTCTTTGCTTACACTGTTTTGAGATGGAGTACTCCTATTTGTAATTGAGTTCTGGATGAATTATTTGGCTTGTGTGTCACCTATTTGCACTGAACTATTAGCATATACTTGTGCATGAATATGATAATATCCAAAACTATAACATCTTTAAATTACTTTGTAAATTTTTTGTTTGTTTTCACCCCTCATATTGATAGTTTTTTTTTTAATCTGTGACTTCCTTTTTATATCCACAAAGCCCTTACTGCATTCTGATTGGATTTGCATTTATCTTAGACCCAGGCTAATTCTCAGGATGATCACTTCACTTATGTGTCCTGGGTCATTCCTAGGAAACCAGGCTACAAACACCATGATAGGTTCTAGCTGTAGATCATCCCTACTTTCTATGCTGGAGAGAGGCATGCATGTCATCCCTGCCTTCTCCATTGCTGCCCACTGGGGATGGCCTTACTGGTCCTGGTCATACTCCCTGACCATCTCTCAAATGCTAATCATGAGATGAAGACCATGAATACTAGGGTAAATACAAATTTAAGGTAAAATATGGTTATGTGTATTTGGTGGGAAAACTAATTAAAATAAATCTAAAAGTAGCTATACCTATTCTAAAGTTGATATTATGGCAACTGGCAGTTTTGAGCAATATTTATAGTAATAAACATTGAATCTGTCAGGATAATACAACACAGGGTGAATAGTCAAGTCCTAAAAACAGCTTAAGCATATGTTAAGAAGAAAAAATGAATCAGATGCAGAGAGATCCATGATGACAGAGGGAGATGCACTCATTCCTCCCTTGGGTTCACAACGTGAGTTACAGAAAACTTAGGTAAGAAAAACAAACAAACAAACAAAAAACAGAAACCAGTATTCCATCTGCTGCACTCAGCAGAAAATTTACAGGGCCTGTCCATCTTTCAGATTTAATGGTAAATCCAGCTTGAAACCTTTTGCCTTCTCAGGAGCCTCCTGAATTTTGTGTTGACACTTCTCAGTGACCCTGGAGCCTAGAAGCAGAAGGAGACCAAGGGTCCAAAAGGTGGCAGGATTGGGTGAGAGAAGGAATGCAGGGGGTGCCTGACTGGAGCTGGAGTCACTGAGAGTTAAGCCACTACACAACCTCCTTTCCGGATTCTAGTTGAGTCCACTAGTCCTAGATGTGAGATCGAGGTGATAGAGGGAGAGGATAGGGGTGATGTTACCCTTGTGCTGGCAGCTGAGATTGGAGGAGCAGTGACTATCTCTGCATACTTTTTAAAAGAATTATTTATTTGATTTTATTTATTATTGTTATAGTTTGTGGGACCAGTAGACAGCATGATGGTTATATCGCTGGACTCCCATGTAGTCAACTGCAATTTGAGTCCTGGATCTGGAGACTCAAAACTCTCCCTGGGCACATGTGCATATGTTCCCAAGATTCCAAGAGGAGAATGAAGAAGGAATTTCTTGTTTTCTGTCTCTTGTCTGTCTCTGGTGAGTTCATGCACCATATAGCAAAAATCTCTAAAAAAAAAAATTAAAGTTTGCTATAAGGCACATTTACTCACCAGAGAGAGACAGACAGGAAAAGCAAGAAAACAAGCCACCAGGTCAAGGACTTGAACCCCAGCACCTTACCGGCCTTACCGGTCCTGGTCATAAGGTGTGGGAGTCCAGCACCTTAACCACCATACCACCTGCCAGCCCTTGTCCACATATTTTTGCCATGGGTCCAGGTTACCAGCCTGATCCATGTCCTGATAGCAGTTTTGGTATAACCAGGACAGCCCAGCAGGTTCAGGGACCTCTTGGATTGAATGAACACTCATTGATTTGTTTCTTGCTGTGATTTAAAGGAAAAAACCTTTTCTTTTTTTGTGCCCAAACATGGCCACAATATCCTCTGGAAAGTGGGGAGAAGTATAAATTATAATACTATCCTACAATTAGAGTTATTCTATAAATGAAACAGTGAATTGATTTAAATGCCCTATGTTCAAACTTTTTGAACTCTTCATAATAATCTGACTCTATGTTCTACTTGACAAATAGATCCTTCTATTTTTTTTTTTTTTTTTTTTTTTTTTTTACTGACAGAAAGGCACCCTTCACAAGTTGCACCTACATTTCCCTCTCAACCCAGCTCCTCCCTCTGCACCACTACTCAAAGCTTCTGATACGCAGGCTTCTGATACTCAGATACTGTCAACAGAAAATAACCAACTCTGTAAAAAATCATAATTAATGTGGTTTATTTCTAAGCAGAATATGAGTGACCTAGGCCTGGAGAGGAGGCAAAACATGCCTTCCTTGGGGTGATCAGCTACGGTTCCTTTTATTTTATTCTGAGAGCAAGAGACAGAGTTTGGAATTTAGTGAAGAGTTTTTCCATTGGTCTGGCTCAAAAAGGCGAGACATGTAGAACCAGGAGCTTGTAGGTTATAGGTGGGTTTACAGTTTTTAGGTTGGTGATTGGAAAAGAAAGGTCGCTGAGATCAGAAAAGAATGTACTTTAACAGAGATATAGAGGTTTAATATACATTACAAAGATACTATTACCAGTGGGTCAAAATGGTCTGCTAAAGTTTGTGGGCATGACTCCCTCCAGGCCCTCTGGGAAGGATTTTGGAAAACAGAAAAAAGCAGTCAGACTTCTGTCCTCAATACAATCTGAAAAATTCCTAGTTCTCTTTTTCTACTTTCTGTTCGTACCTGCCCTCCACACATACCCAGGGCAATTAATCTCTCAGGACCCCCTCCCTTCTTCTTGGGAGCTTTGGTTTTGTTGTTGCTGTTGTTTTTTCTTTTCCTCTCTCCTTCAATAAACTCCCCACTTTGCTATACCTGCTCTCTGTGTCTGTGTCTCTAAATCTTTCTGAGTGTGGGACAAGAACCCATGTCTCACTGCAAGTGCTGGGCCCAAATATCCCTGCACCTCCACATTCCTGTGTTAATTCCATTTTGGTTCTATACCCTATTTGATTTTTAGGGTCCCTGTCTTCTGTCTCATTCTCAGATATAAAAAGGATCAGCATCAGAAATTTGAAACTGTAGTACTGTTAGCCTAGATAGTACATCAGAAAACACTAGAATAACTACAATCAATTCTGTGAATCTAATGGATGTCCCAACTGTAGAGCAGAATGTAATGAGTTTGGAGACATTTTACATAGTAAGATCATTTGTGCTACGGCTGAGAGTTTTCCAACAGAAGTCCTGTAAGGATGATTTAAGAAAAACTGTGATAAAATAACACAATTTAACCACATGAGACAAGGAAGAAATGCTCTGGTATTGAAGACTGCGGGACACACTGTTGACATAGTTACACTATATGGTGGTGATCAGGCCCAGAACTCACAGCAGGACACAGATCCTCCTCTCAGCTCACAAAGAATTAGAGATGTGGACACAGGGCTGTGACAGTAAAGCAGAGAGTTTATTGAAGGGGAGAAGGAAGAACTGAAGTGAGGGGTGTTTACCTGGGTCATGATCTTGTAGTCATGAGACCATATGAAATGGCAGCCAAATAGGAACTGGTTTGTTCAGAGGCTGTTAATTTTGGAAAAAGGTCACTATCTCATTTAACTTTTTTTTTTTTCAAATTCAATCCATTTATTGAAATGTATATCACACATAATTACAAATTCTCATTTCTGCCACTCAGCTAGAATTTTTCCGGAAAAGCCTCCATCTCTTCCTTGATCCCGTTCACTACAAGTAACGTGAAGTTACCGTCTGTGTTTTGAAGGTTATAGCTAACAAACACCTGTTTGTTGGTCTTCCTGGCTAGGCGCTGGGCGAGGCCGGTGGACGTCGTGTCCGAAGTGTCTCCGAGGAGGGAGGTGGACACAGAGATGGGGTCGAAGCGGCTGCACATGGCCACGGCGAGGTTGCGCAGGCGCGGCGTGGTCATGTGCAGGAACAGCGAGTCGGTCAGCCGCATGACGTGGAAGGGGACGAGCTGCTCCCACAGCCGCGCCCTGAAGTCGTGCAGGGAGACGTCCCGGCCTGGCCAGCCAGGGCCCACCGTGCGGGTCCGCGCCCCGCAGCAGCCGCAGCCACTTCCTTATTTAACTTTGAGAGCCTGGTGATCCGTATCTTGGAATTCATCCCAGAATCAAAGAGGGTCTCGCCTTTCAGAGTGCTTTGCCCCATTCTGCTCTTGGTGGTGATGCTTTGACATGATCTGCACAGCCTGGGCTGAGTCCTATTGTAAGGGGAGGAATTAGGGTCGAACACAATAGTGGGAGTGGATTTGAATAGTCAGGGGCCATGCAGCACATTGGCTCTCCTCTGGGGTGGGGCTGAGGCCCTGCCCTATCTACTTGTTAACAGGTCTAACTCGTATCTCACTCTGACAAAAGCCACCATGCTGGAATACAGTACATTTCAAACGGCTGTGACACTGATAGTAATGAAAGTGTGGTTAGTTTCAGTGGGAAGTCACCCCTCATTCAATCTCAAAGAACTTATAGGACAGAGTGCTCTGGGAAACAAAAATGTGAAGAAAACTTGAGCCAGAGCTCAGCCCAGATAATACATTTGAAAACACAAACTAGAATAAATTATGTGGACACAATGGATGTACAAATGCCTTGTACCAGAAATTAGACCTGATGATACATCAGAATGCTCACAGAAGAGAGACTCTCCCAATCTGGGGCCTATGGGAAATTCAGGAAATCCTTTTACCAGAAAGCACAACTCATTTAGCATCAGGTGATCCCTTCAGAGAAACCTTATGAACGTTGGGAATGTGAGAAATCCTTTTGTTTAAATTCACACTCTATTCAGCATCCTGGGACTCCAATTGGGGTCAAACTCCATGAATGTAATGAATGTGAGAAAACTTCCTGTCAGAAGTCAAACCTCAATGAACATCTGAGAATTCACATAAAGAAGAAACCTTATAATATCAATGACTTTGGAAAATTTTAGAAGTCAGCCCTCTGAGGACACAAGAGACCAGATACAAGAGATGAAACTCCATCAAAATAGTGAATAAGGGAAAACATTTTTCATGATGGCACAGGTCAAAGAATATCAGAGAATTCACGCAGGAGAGAAGCCCTATGAATGTGTCAAATGTGGAAAACTTTCTCTCATAAGTCAGACTCATTGTACATCAGATAATTCATATGGGGGGGAATCTATAAATGTAGTGATGTTGCAGGATTTTAGCAGAGACAGGGCACTGAGGGTTTCTAGCCGGAAGCAGTGCTTATTTGCACTGGCACTGGCTCTGTGGATTCACATCCCAAGGCTGAGCCCCAATTGCACGGGGCATTACCTCATATATTTTCCATTAATTTTTCTTCACATTTTAGTCCCTTTGTCCCTTATATGGTAACATACATTCTTATTGAGTGGCCTATGTTATAGGATTGTTACAGGGTCTTGCATGTGTACATGGAGTTACAGAGTGGCTATAAAATTACCCACGCGGACATAGATACTGACTATGCCACATCGCCTTTCCTTTGTTCTGGGAAGGCCTTACCACAATGAATGTAGGAGATCTTTTGCCTGAATTTCTGCTCTCAGAGCACATCAAAAACTCACAGGGAAGAAGCCCTGTAAATGTAATGAATGCGGGGAAGCTTTTTTGCTATAGCCTATAGATTTTGGTATTTTTACACAAGTTTTTTTTTTTTTTTCCATGAACAGTCATTGTCTGGCTTTTAAAAAGTTGGGGATGCTGGATCAGCAAGTGGCATGGTGGTTAAGGTGCTGGATCTCACACATCTGACTCCATGGTTAGAATCCCAGATCTAGTAGCTTTGAAAACATGCTAGGCACATGTATCATGCATGCCCCAAATCCTGAGAGAATGGAAGAGAAGGGATTGTAGCATGGCCATCTCTGGGGTGGGGTGGAGGGGGAGATTTCTCACTTTCTCTATTTCTCTCCAGTGAGTGCACATGTCCTATAGCAAAAACCTAAAAACAAAATGTTAGGAGTGTCATTACACACAGCAAAGAAAAGAACAGAGGTTGATCAAAGTTACTATCAGCTTGCTCATTTTTTTAAAAAATTTTCAGAGAGCATGTGCACTCACTAGAGAGAGCGAGAGCCCTCTCCATGGGGTATGTGCACTCACTAGAGAGAGAGAGAACCCCTCCATGGGGTATGTGCACAGTGCAGGCCCTTTCCTCCATTGCTTTTTCTTTTTCTTTTTTTAGAGAGAAATCTTTTGCTATAGGGCACATCCACTCACTGGAGAGACAGAGAGATAGAAAGTGAGACATTTCCCCCACTCTCCCCAGGGAGATGGCCATGCTGCAATGCCTTCTCCATTCTCCTCCTTGGATCTTGATTGGGTACACCTGCATGCACAAGTGCCAGTGTGATTTTTGAAGCTACGGGGTCCAGGTTCAAACTGTGGTTGGCCCTGCGGGAGTCAATCAATGTAACCACTATGCCATCTGCTGGTCCCCCTTTCCTCCATTTCTCCATCCTATCAGAATTTTTGGCATGTACGCACATAGTCCCAGAATGTTCTCAGGCCACTGGGACTGGGATTTGAACCACTGTCAGTTATGTGAAATCCAGTGCTCAATGCATAGTGTTTAACCACTGTGCTATCAATGCAGAAATGTGGGGGTGCAGGGGTGACCAGGTCCAGCACCTGCAGTGGGACACAGGTTATTAACTCATACTCACAAAAAATTAGAGAAGTGTACATGGAGAGGGAATAGCAAGAGGAGTTTATTAAGAGGGGAAAGGAAGAACAGAGTTCCCAAGCAGGGAGTGGGTCCCAGAAAAATGGGTTACAGAGGAAGAATTGGGGTGAGAGTTTTTTATCTGGGTCATAGGAATTTTGTCCCAGATTGTTCTCTTGTATGTGTGTTCCCGTTATGGTGATGGGTCGCATGCTAGATGGGTCCAATTTTTTATCTTAATTTTGGAATGAGTACAGGTATGATGATCTGGAGATTCTTTGTCTAAAAGCTTTAGGTCATTACAAAGATCACTATCAAATCTTCTTGGAATGTGGAGGGGTCTGGAGAAAAGCCTTTGTTTTAGGTCATGCTGTCTCGGTTAATCACCCGTCTGGGACCAGCAGTTGGCATAATGACTATGTCGCTGGACTCCCATGTAGTCCACTGCGGTTCAAGTTCTGGACCCGGTGGCTTAAACTCATGCCGGGTGCATGTGCGTGTGTGCCCAAGATCCTGAGAGGAGAATGGAGGAAAAGGGATTCTGGCATGGCCATCCCTCCTGGGGGGTGATTTCTCGCTTTCTGTCTCTCTGTCTCTGTCTTTCTGGCAAGCGCACATGCCCTATAGCAAAAACCTCTCAAAAAAAAAAAAAAAAAAAGCCATGGCTGCAGAGATGGCTTCCTGACCGACTTGTTCCTCGGTGAGAGTGAACAGCGGTGAGTCAGGAGCATAGCGGGCTGCCTGAGCTCGGTGCCACCTGCATCCGCTTCTTCCGCAAAGAGAGCTCATTCTGTTCATTTTTAAATTAATTTTTGTATCTAGTTTATTTCTTCTGTGGTCTTTATTATTTCTTTCCTTCTACAACTTTTGAGATTAATTTGTTCTTGCTTTTCTAGTTCCGTAAGATGTGTCAGCGGGTTGTTTATTTAAAGGTTTTTTTTTTTTAATGTAGGTATGTATTGTTATAAATGTCCCTCTTATTACTGCTTTTGCTATAGCCTATAGATTTTGGTATGCCATATTTCTGTTTTTGGTTATTTTCAGTAATTTAAAAATTTCTCTCTAAATTTCTGCATTGACTCACCAGTCATTCAGGAGCATGTTATTTAGTTTCCATGTTCTATATTTTCCACAGTCTTCACGTTGATTTTAGATTTATTATGTCATGATTAGAAAAAGATACTTATATTATTATTTTTTAACTATTTATTTTATTTATTATTATTTAAACAGAGGAAGAGTGACGAAGAGTGAAAGTGAGAAAGCAAGGCACCACGTCCAGAACTTGATCCACCGTTGGCCATGTGGGAGTCCAGCTCCTCAACCACCATGACATCTGCTAACCCCCTTAATGTTATTTTTATTTTTGAAATGTCTTTAGGCTTATTTCGTGGCTTAATAAGTGATCTGTACTGGAGAGTGTTTCATGTGCTGATAAGAAGATGGATAGTCTTCAGCTTTTGGGTGAAATGTCTGCCAGATCTATTTGTTTTGTGGTACAGTTTAGCTAAATTTTTTTTCTGTCCAGATGGTCTGTTCAATGCTGAGGATATGGTGTTGAAATCTGCAGGGATTATTTATTTATTTATTATTTTTATTATAAATTTATTTATGTTCATTACTTTACACTATTACACTATACAAAATGAGATTTTTCATACAGAATATACTGTATATAGGCTCAATAAGGATATTACCATATATGTTACATCAACAAATAATTTTCCATTTGTTTTTTATATATTTTGCTTCTTCCCCCCCTCACTCCCCTGCCGCCTTGATTCCCAATCGCTCACCTTTGCGATTTCCCACCCTCAGATACACTGTCTCTGGTATCTACTGTTGCTTTCTATGCCCCTCCTTTTTTTTCACATTTTATTGATTTACTAAAGATCTTAATTAATCTAAATACTTTCAATAGCAAGCACAGCTCATAAATACATATCCATGAATGTATGTCTGATTTTAGGCATAAACCTCATCAAGTAAAATGAACATACTATAAAGTAGCACCTAGCTGGAACTATACAGCTTACTGAAGTCATTAAATAGATATTTTTAAATGCATTTTTTGATTTCAAGAAAAATAGTTTTACTTTTAATAAATCAAAATCAAAAAATGTTAAGAGAAATTTGCTTAACACTTAAAGCTAGGAAAAATGTTAGAATTCATCTCAAACAGTAGGTAGATGAACCTATCAACAATTTAAGAGAAGACAAAAATCCTTAAATCTGGACATCAAAGCATAGAAGAAAATCAGTAATGTTTTAATCTAAAGTCATATAAAATTCTACTAATTCAGCCTCCTGTAATTAATCTCTCTTCTTCTGAATTTGCAGTGTTACAGGGGTCTGATCTTTCCATTTAAATTCTGGAAGTTAACATTCAAAATTACTGTTGATCTTTCTGGACTTCCCCTACCATTAAGTTGGCCATTCTCTTGGTTGCTTTCTGTATTCTTATTTCTGTGTGTCTGACTTTAGTTTTGCTGGTAGCACTCCCTTCAGCACTTCTTGGAGAGTCCCGCCGCTGGTAAATTCTTTCAGGTTTTGTTTATCTGAGAATGTTTTTGTCTTTTATTTCTGGAGTATCCTTGGTTGAAATTGTTTTTCACTTAACACTTCAAATATATTTTCCCATTCTTTCCTTGCTTGTGTTGTTTCCAATGAGAGGTCTGACCTTAGCCTGATGGGATATCCTTTGAAAGTAACTTGATGTTTCTCTCTTGCCAATTTTAGTATCTTGTCTCTGTCTGTGGTTTAGGTCAGTCAATTTGGCTATGATGTGCCTTGGTGAAGATCTTCTTAGGTTGATTCTATGTGGGGTCTTTTGTATATCCTGAGTTTGGATATTTGAATGTCTCTCTAGGTTTGGAAAGTTTCCTTTTAGTAATTCATGGAGTAGATTATCAATGCCCTATTTTCTTCACCTTCTGGGATACTGATTATTTGGATGTGTGGGTGTTCAATGGTATCTAGTATTATTTGTATGTTATTCTCATTTTTTTGGGTTATTTTCTCAGTCCTTTTGGTGAATGTTTTTTAGGTCAGAGGTTCTATCTTCTACATCTGAGATTCTATCTTCTGCATGATCTAATCTGTTTTAAATACTTTCAAGGGAGATTTTAATTTCCTGTATTACAGACTTCATTTCTAACAATTCTGTTTCTTTTTTTTTTTTATGGTATGTATTTCCTCTTTCAGATCATGCAAGAACTTCCTCACCTCCTGGAACTCATTGTGTTTTCTCCTGCATATTCTGGAGTTTGTGGTCTCTCTCTTCTTTTGCATCTTTGCACTTTGTCACTATGAATATTCTAAATTCTTCATCTGACATTTCCACAAGTTCATTTGTATTGTTTGAGGAGGATGAGGAGCTATTCATTTCCCTTGGTGAAGAGATATTTTCTGGACCTCCCATATTTCTTTTTTTTAAGGATTATTTATTTTATCTTACTTATTCTATTAATCATTTTCATTTGACCAGAGAAAGACAGGCACACAGAGAGAAGGAAAGTGAGAAAGCAAGTCACCAGATCCGAGACTCGAACCATGGTCGACCATGTGGGAGTTTCCAGTGCCTTAACCACTATGCCACCTGCTGACCCTGCTTTTCATATTTCTTATGCCTCTGTGGTGGTTTCTGGTCATCTGATGGATTACACTTTTTTTTTTCCCTTCAATTTTTGGAGTTAAATCTGAGAGTTCAGAGGCATGTAGGAGAAGGTGATCTGCAAACTTTAAGCAGTACCATTTTTCTCCCTTTGTTCAGCAGATCCCATGGAATATGAGGACACTAAAAGTATTCAGATATTTGGCTACCATGCACATAGACCTGTCTAGAAACCTTGTGTGTGGGGCCTAAGCAGAAACGTGAGAAAGGTAAAGGAAAAAGGAAACGAAAACAAAGGGGAAAAAAGACAAAAACTATTTTTTTTTAATTTAAGGGAAAAAAAAAACTGGGTGATGCTAGCACACCAAGTGAAACGGGCCTCTTAGTTGGCTTGTCCTATGTTGGAGGGGGAAAGGTAAGAATTATTAAGATAAAAGAGCATCAGATAGCTAAGAAGTTTTAAAAATTTTTAAAATATATTACAGAGAGAGAGTCAGAGAAAGACAGAAGGGAATAAAAAGGTTGCTGTACCTGGCTAGATCTGGGAGAGCAGAAGGGTGAAGTCTGGGCAGAGAACCTTCAGTTGTCCTAGTCCCTGAAATGGGTCACTCAAACTCAAATGTATATGGCTGGTGATTGGTTTGTCTTATGTGGAAGAGGGGAAAGTTAAGAGTTAGCAATCTAAAAGAGTGCCAAAGAGCTAAGAAGTTTAAATTAAAAAAATATAATAAATAGTCAGAGAGAGACAGAGAGAATAAAAAGAGTGCTGTACCTGGCTAGATTTGGGGGATAAGAGGGTGAAGGTGAAGTTTGGGCAGAAAACCTTCAGTTATCCTAGTCCCTGAAATGAGTGGCTCAGAACTCAAATGCATGTGGCTGGTAATTGGCTTGTCTTGGCTAAATTCATGGGCAGGATGATGAAGTGTGGGTAGGAAACCTTCAGTCGATCTAGTCCCTGAAATGGGTTGCTCAGAACTCAAATGTATATGGCTGGTGATTGGCTTGTCTTATGTGGGAGGGGGGAAAGGTAAGAATTAGCAAGATCCTCCAAGGATTATTGTATTGACATCTATCTCTGGCTTTAGTAATATTTGTTTAGTATATTATATTTGGGCATTCTGGCGTTGAGTACGTATATACTTACAATTATTATATCCTCTTGTTGAACTTATCATTTTATAACTATCTAATAGCCTTTTTTAAAAAATAAATGTTTGACTCGAAGACTATTTTAGCTGATATCAGAACAGTACTCCTGTGGACTTTTGTTTTCCATTTGCATGGAATAGATTTTCCATCCCTTACTCTCAGTCTTGTGTGGGTTTCTTATAGACTACATATTTTGGGGTCTTGCTTTTTATTCATTCATCCAGTCTATATCTTTCAAGGGGAATTTAACACATTTACATTCAAAGTTATTATTGATAGTTATAGACTTACTCCTGTCATATTTTTTGTTTTCTGTTTCCTCCGTTCCTTTCTTCTATTATTATTTACCTTTGCATTGATCAGTTGCCCTTTAAGATTTTATGGAATAGCTTTGTGGGAAAAACTTTGTCCTGTAGTTATTGTCTTGTAGTATTAGTTGTGTAGTGAAATCTGACATTGGTTCTGGATGAGTTCAGTAGTGTAGTCTCTCTCTCTTTTTTTTTTTTTTTTTAGTTGGGATCAGTCAGAAGTATCTGTGACAGACGTTGTTACTCTGACTGCAAGTGTTTGTAGATGTTTGAGTGTCAGGGAGGGGTGGGGAGTAGGAGCCTCGTGTGTGTGTGTGTGTGTGTGTGTGTGTGTGTGTGTGTGTTTTGGAGTAGTGCCCTCATGTGGGCTCCAGGTAACTTCTACACTGGGTTTGAGGTCTGTGATGATTCTAGCTTTTCTGTAGGCAGGACTGCAGGCATCCAGGGTGGCAATGGAAGCTGCTAAGGATGTCCTACTTGCCTTTCCCCTTCAGTGGGAAACTCCTCTTAGCTCTGATTCGTTACCAGACTGCAGTTTCTTGTATTTCCATCTTACGTTTCGGTGCCTCAAAAGTATCTCATTACTTATTTGCTGTATTCCTGTGTTTTCTTGCTGCTCCTCTTATTGGAATGGTATTAATAATCAGTTATTTGGGTCTGTCTCCATGGAAAGGAAATGTGGTTGGCATCTCTAGTGGGCCATCTTCTTCCTTCCTCTGCTATGTTTATTTCTTGTAATGTTGAATACGGATGCAATAAATAATACTTATTTTTATGCAGAATTGGGTGAATTTGGGAGTAGTCTTAAATATTTATTATTACATTTTTGTACTTAAAGCATTTAAGCAACAGGATAGTAGACCCTAAATATGCAAATAAATCTAAAGTTCAGCTTCAAAATAAAAGTATACTTGATAATAATGAAAGCACATTAGTGGTGGGACCAAATAAATCTAAAGTTCAGCTTCAAAATAAAAGAATACTTGATAATAATGAAAACACATTAGTGGTGGGACCAGCAGTTGGTGTAATGGCTAGGTCGCTGGACGCCCACGTAGTCGACCGCTATTTGAGTCCCGGACCTAGTGGCTTAAACTCAACACCAGGTGCATGTGCGTGCGTGCCCAAGATTCCAGGAGTGATTTCTCGCTTTCTGTCTCTCTGCCTCTCTGTCTTTCTGGTGAGCGCACACACCCTATAGCAAACAAATAAAAATAAAAGAATGAAAACCTCTCCAAATAAAAGAGAAATTGGTAAGAGACACACCAGATTGTTAGGTGAATTCCTTGTTCAGGACTCACTTCATTTTACCAAAAGGCAACTAAATCAGGAATTCCAGGATTTTTCTGGTTCAAGTGCAGTGGTAAGTGTCTGGAACATCAGGGCTAATTTTACCTCTACCATCTTACCAGCCATGTGGACGTGGGCACATGAAGTAACCTCTGGACCACTGCAAACCCATCTGTGAAACAAGGGCATTGATCGTGCTTGCCTTAGAGGCTGGCTATAATAATGAAATGGGTCGATATTTGTGAAGTGCTTATTGTCTGGCACGTAGAAGAGCTATACAAGGACTAAATGGCCAAATGATTATCTTCTTCCTTGACACTTTATTCTACTGTACATGATGAAAATACAGTGAGAGGAAGAGTGGGAGGGGGTACTTTGTCAGGGGAAGAGCAAGGGCTCTTGATCTAGGCTCAGACACTAAGGTCAGGCAGAGCCAGTGTTTTACAGTGTATGACTTATTACACAACACTTGCATGTCATTTACGATGTGCCAGGCATTGCTAATCTCCCTGATACCAACCTTGTGAAATCTGTTTTTACCTCAAGAGCAAAAAAGATGGGACAGAAAATAGCCCCATAATAGAAAGAGTTGAAAATAGAATTAGCACTGATACCTTATAATTTTTAAAAGTGTATATGTGCAATGAAACTATTATTAAGAGTAACTTGACAGTAATAAAAATTCATTTGCATCTGAGAGTAAAGAAGACAGAAATTTTAAATAAGAAATAATATTGTGCCTGGATTTCCTTTCCCCGTTCCAGTTTGTTTTGTTTTGGGGAGGGTGCTTTTAGAGATTCAGTTTCTAAGGTAGGTTTCTCCGACCCAGTAATCTATTCACACTTTCTCCTCCTCTACCTCTTTATTCCAAAAATCTGACTCTCTTTCTATCCATTGTATCTAGGGATGTCTCATCCCTTAGATGAGCAACTAAACAGATGCAAGACTGTTTCTGAATAGGCAGGTAAGGAGGTACTCAGGGGCTATGGCAACCTAGGGGCCCCCTTCTGCATTTTGAGGGAAGGGCCATGACATAGACATTGAGTACAGTTTCTAAGAAAGGAAAAATCATTATACAAGTTAAAATGATGTTTATTCACTAGTTTTGGAGAGTGATGCTCAGAAAATGTTGGGACTGGATCCAGAAATCTAATTTCACTTGCACTGTTCTGGTGGTCTCTCTTTTGTGCCAGTTAACGTCTAACACACAGTTATTTATTCTAATTATATAAGTATATCCAGTTATGCAAACCCCTTTAGAAGCATGCAATTTAGTAAGTGTTCTGGCATTTGGCCTTATCACTTCTCTTAGGGATGGCCATTTAAACATGTTTGCTCACCAAATAAATAATAATAATAATAATAATAATAATAAAGCCAGCATCCTATTTGATAGTGAAAAACTGAAATATTTTATTCTGCAATTAGGAAGTAGACAAGGATGCTCATTCTTATTACTTCTATTCATCACAGTACTGGAAGACCTACACAGTATAATTAGACAAGAAAAAGACATATGTCATAAAACATACATAATATATAAAAATATATATGAAGACTATACATGATATGTATGTATATGTGTACACACACACACCTTATTCTCCAATGCAATATTACTAAGCCTTAAGAAAGAAAAAAGTCCTATCAAATGCTACCACAAGGATAAACCCCGAGGACATTATGTTAAGAAAAACAAATCAAGCATGAAAAGCAGAATGCTGCAGGGCTCCATGTGTATGAGGTATGTAAAGGACTCGAACTCATAGAAGCAGAAAGTAGGATGATCAGCAGGTCTGAGGGGAGCAAGGAAAATGGGTAATTATTCCTGGATAGAGTTTCACTTTTGCATATTGAATCTGTTGTATAACAATATGCATACAGCTAGCATTGCTGTACTGTACACTTAACGTCGTCAAATGTTACATATTTTTAAGTACAGAAACAAAAAATGAGGAACTGATATATGATATCACATGGATGAACCTTAAAAATATTATGGTAATCGAAAGAACACATATTATTAATTCCATTCATATAAAATGTCCAGAACATGGCAATCTGCAGAGACAGAAAATAGACTGGTGGTTGCTTAGGAAGATAGAGAGGCGAGAGATGAAGCATATGAATTTTCTCTTAAAAGTGATGAAAATGTTCTAAAGATGACTTTGGTGATGATTGTACATATCTGTGAATCTAAAAAAATGTTAAATTTTAGGACTAGCCCTGTGGTCTGTTTGTTAAGGGAATTACAACCCATGTGGTTGATCATGGTTCAAATCCCAGCCCCAGCAGCTTGAAAAACATGCCAACTACATGTTCACATGTGCCCCAAATCCCAACCAGAGATTAGAGAAATGGAGGAAAAGGGATGGCAGCAGGACTGCACCCCAGTGGGGTTGCTTTCTTCCCCTCTCTCTCTCTCTCTCCTGGTGAGTGCATGTGCCAGCTGGCAAATTTTTAAAAATGACATAGGTGAATTATATGTATATGAATTATATCACAATGAAGCTATTTTTAAAAAGTAAGTGCTAGTGTCTTCTTCCCCTGTAAGGCACTTCGGCTTAGGGCCAGTCTGAACTGTGAGCCATGCCTCCCAGGGAAGGAAGCGGGAGCCAGCTCAGCGTCAATGTTCGTCTGTCTGTTTCTCCATGCCACCACCACTCGCTGATCTTTTTCAAACTACTATATTTCCAATGTCGTTACTTTTTTGACTAGTGATTCCAGTGGGAGTGATGCAGTGCTGTTGCTATCTGTGTTCTCTTGGACCAAGAATTTGTACTCTAGTTATTATGATCTTATTGTTGGTCCTAAAATATTCCAAGGTTTTTCTCAATTCACCCTAGTAAGCATTTCCTCCTCTTGGAATGCTTTTCCTTCACATGGCCTTTTCTCATTTGACCCAGGAATTAAGGGTCAGTGCCTTAATTCAAAGGTCAAAGTCTTCCTTCCCAGAATACTCTACCCCACTTTTACACTTACCATTCTCTGGCCCACTTCCCTACGTTTTCTTCATAGCACTTTTCACTCTCTGTATGTGGTATCATACATATATTTATCTCTCTCATTAGAATGGAAACTCCAGGAGTTAGAACTTTGTCTTTATGGCTCTTCAATAAATCCTCATAATAGGAAATAGAGCACAGCAAATTCCAAAGAATATTAAGTGGAGGAACAGGCTCTACTTTGTGTAGAGCATACAAGTTCTTATGGTTACAACTTCTTCTATCAGTCAGTCTGTGTATTTTCTATATTCCTGGGCACTGGGTTCCAAGACTGTCTGTGATAGGGGTCAGGACTAAAACAGTGAACCTACACAACCCCTGTCCATAAAGCACTTACTTTCTAAGGAGTCACATAATTAAAATACATGCTTGAACTTCAAAGAATAAATAATGTCATTCATGGGACATCTAATTTTTTTTTAATTTTCATTTTCACTTATCAAAATATCTTTTCTGTAGATCAGAATCCATCTCATAATTCTGAACCCAAATATCGCCAACTTTAGGTTGTGACCACTGTAAAAATACAATCATTTTCTAAACCCACCCCCCTGCCCCGCTCACAAGCCCATGAAATACTTACTAACAGCTCCCCAGTTTACAAGTGAACACACATGCACAGCAGATCACAGAAACGAATGACAACTGGGCTCTTGGAAACACACCAGGACTTAAGGAAGGAAAAGATCTATGGCAACGTGCTACTACTTCTCAACGGAAGCTGGATCCCACGTGGTGACCACAGTTCAAATTCCTGGCAGAGTTAGACTGAAACATATCAGGCATGTATATGGGTACCCAAGATCCGACTAGCTGGAAGAACGGATTGTAGCACAACAGGTCCTAAGAAGTGTTCCTCCCATGCACCTGAGCATGCACACTCTCATAAAGAATGAAAAATATATAAATAAATCTGCTAGCACATTGTTCTATCCCTAAACCTATAGTAATTCATGGATAAGTCTAATTAAAATACCTTGGCACACAGATTTATTTTTGAGAGCTTTTTGCTATAGCGCATGTCCACTCACCAGAAAGACAGAGAGAGATAGAGAGACAGAAAGCAAGAAATTACCCCCCCCCCCAGGGAAGATAGTCATGTCACAATCCCTTCTCCTCCATTTTCCTCTTGGGATCTTGGGCACGCATGCACACGTGCCTAGTGTGAGTTTAATCCACCAGGTCTGAGACTTGAACTGCGGTCGACAACATGGGAGTCCAGCGATATAGCCATTATACCATCTGCTGGTCCCACCACACAGAATTTTTTAACCAGGACATTTATTGCCTGACTAATCACTGAAATCCTTAGGATGAACTGGATGCTGCAACGGCTGCCTCCTTGGGTTTGGGTGTTGTGCCTTCACAGAATCCATGCCTGATTCTGCGGTATATACAATGTTTAGATGCCTCACTCGACCAGACCCAGTGGTATTGCGTCTTTTAGCCTTGGCACTCCAGTTATACTTTCTCTTGTGCTTGGCAGGGTAGCCACCTTTGCCACAGGTTGACTTTGAAGGCGGTATGCCTTAGAACCACAGCGTCAGTACGAGGTGTGTCTTACTGTGATGTTTCCCAAACAATGACATTCCCTTTGTCATCTCACTTCTGTGGCTGAGACCAAACAGACTGGAAGTGAAGCCATATACATTGTTTATGAAGAGAAAAACAGGAGAGCATCGTGTGTTCCGATGGGCAGTGAAGGACCAGAGAGTCAGTGCGGGAAAGGCCAGGAAACTGGGGCAGCCCAGAGACGAAGGTATACAGGCCACAGAAGGACGTGCTAGCTGTGACAAATGTTTTAAGCAATTAAATATCTTATATATTTTCTAATAAAAAAAGCCTGTATTGACCCTGACAAGAACCATTTCTGCAGAATAGTAGGACATCTGTCAAATAGCAGGAGAGAAAAGTAAATGAGTTAGAAGGGGAGTGTTGACACATGAAGTACAGTTCAATGTCTGTCATGGATATGAGAGATGTAGGAGATATAGGGAAATATTTAGAAGCAAACATGATAGTGTGAGTGATAATATTGATCAGTTAAAGATGGAACAGAAATAAGTTAAGTCTACATGCTGATGAGAAAGAACCAATAAGATGAAGAATTTAGAGAAGGACTGAACTAATTAAGCTAATGGCCAAGGTAACAGAGTACAGGTATAATGGTTAGACATAGAA
>NW_006206460.1:1500009-1505098 GCF_000334495.1 Tupaia belangeri chinensis | reverse complement strand
TCTTTCCCTGAGGCAAGGTGGACACACAGATAAGTGTTCTTAGGAATGAAAGCGGAAGTGAGATGTAATAGAGAAGGTCATTTACTTTACTTTGTTCTACCAGGGTACCTACATACTAGTATATAACAAACGTCTAATAAATAATTGCAGAATAAATGAAATATACTTTCAGATAATGATATTATGGAAGAAACTAAAACATAGTAAAAATACTTGAAATATGCTCTGTGGAAAACAAGAGGCAGAGCTGCCCTGGAAAACATAGAAATACTGAGACCAACAGATGGCATGGTGGTTGAGGTGTTGGACTCCCACATGGTTGACCACGGTTCAAGTCTGGGACTTGGCGGCTTGCTTTCTCACTTCTCTTTCTGTCCCTCTTTCTCCTTTGTTCTACCAGGGTACCTACATACTAGTATATAACAAACGTCTAATAAATAATTGCAGAATAAATGAAATATACTTTCAGATAATGATATTATGGAAGAAACTAAAACATAGTAAAAATACTTGAAATATGCTCTGTGGAAAACAAGAGGCAGAGCTGCCCTGGAAAACATAGAAATACTGAGACCAACAGATGGCATGGTGGTTGAGGTGTTGGACTCCCACATGGTTGACCACGGTTCAAGTCTGGGACTTGGCGGCTTGCTTTCTCACTTCTCTTTCTGTCCCTCTTTCTCTCTCTGGTGAGCACACTTGCCCTATAGCAACAATAATAATGCATAAAAATTAAATAAATCATTTTTAAAGAAAGAAAAGAAAAAACAGAAATACCAAGTAATGTTCTAATTGAGTTTGGCAAACAAGTTTCTGAAATAAACTTTCGTTGCAGTCCCATGAGTTCCTCCATATGGAAGAGGTTTTTGCATGTAGAAGAGTAGAGGACATGATGTGGAGTCTTTCCCAGCAGGTACAGCAGAAAGCTAACATAGTAGAGGCTTGGGGATATTGAGGAAGATTGTCACAATAAGTTAATTTATTCAAGAAAGGCTGAGTGGGAATGAGTGATATCTAAAGAAAGAGCCATTTGGAATAAGAATGTCTATTGCCATAATTGAATATTTTGAAGTCTTAGCACAGTCATGACCGTGGAGGTGGCTAGTTGACAAGCCTACGAGATTGCCAAGATTATGCAATGTAGAGGCCATGGTATGTGAAAGGGTTTCCTTCTTGTCCTTCTCAACTCTGATGTCAAGACACGTGGTTTTCTCACTATCAAATGAGTATACCACACATTTATTATGAACACTCTCGGAAGATTAATTAAGAGCATAACTTGGCAACTATTATGTGCTAGACACAAACATCACCCAAGATGATGATGGAATTTGAGTGTAGGGAGAAAGATGCCAAAGTCTTCAGTAAAAGCAAGGGAATGTGAAAAACAAGTAGAGGGTCAGATGGCTGGATGGTCTGAGGTGCAAAGGAAATAAATTGTTGCACAGGAAGAAAAATGGTCTGTGATTGTATCAAAGAGGAAGGACACAGGCCTCTCTTCTCAACACTAAGTAGCTCCCAAGTCTGAATGGAAGGCATGTGAGAGTGAGTTACCAATGAATTTCTTAGAGCTTATCTATAGTTCTGGGGGAGTGGAAAAGAAGATTCATACTCTTTGAGAAGGAGGGAGACTGGGTCTGTGAAGAATATATGCCATTATTTCTAAGAGCTTTACTACAGTCCTTGGTAGAGTGAAAAAGGAAGCCTCTTCTATCTAAGGAAACAGTTCATTCAGATTCCATCATGCATCAGCAGTCTGAGCACTTGAAAGTTTCTGTACTTGTTCGTGTTTGTGTTTTCCCTTTTTTTTTTTTTTTGAGAGGTTTTCGTTATAGGGCGCGTGCGCTCACCAGACAGACAGAAAGAGACATAGAGACAGAAAGCGAGAAATCACCCCCCAGGGGGGATGGTCATGCTGCAATCCCTTCTCCTCCATTCTCCTCTCGGGATCTTGGGCACGCACGCACATGCGTCCGGCGTGAGTTTTAAGCCACCAGGTCCGGGACGCGAACCCCGGTTGACTACGTGGGAGTCCAGTGAGTCGACTACGTGGGAGTCCAGTGACATAGCCATTACGCTAACTGCTGGGTCCCTTCCCATTTTTTAAAACAAAGAAAAAGAGTAAATGTTCCTACACATTTTTGTGGTTGCTGGAATTGTGCGATAATTTCATATAAATACATGGATTTATGTGTGGAGTACATAATAAAAGTTTGTGGTATAAAATAAGTTATTAATTAGTGGTTGTTTTTATTATATTTCCAAGTTCATTGAATTCCCATCAGTGTTACATCTAATCTTATTTTGTTCTTACTATATCATAAGGAGATATATTTGAACTTATGAGCAGACATTTTGACATTCCTAGCGTGGTCACTGGAAAGCTGTTTCCTATGAACAAACACATAAAAGTTTGTGGTATAAAATAAGTTATTAATTAGTGGTTGTTTTTATTATATTTCCAAGTTCATTGAATTCCCATCAGTGTTACATCTAATCTTATTTTGTTCTTACTATATCATAAGGAGATATATTTGAACTTATGAGCAGACATTTTGACATTCCTAGCGTGGTCACTGGAAAGCTGTTTCCTATGAACAAACACATTGTCCTTCCTGTCTTAGGGTTGATGTGCTTAAAGCATGTAAATGTAAGTTGAAAATCCTATGCATCTAGGAAATTCTTTACCATTGACCCATTAACTTGTGAACCTCATTAAGATAGCGCTCATGAGTTATTTTCAGAACCTTGTCTATTGCCTTATTTTTTACTCAAAAGTAGTGACAGCTAAATATTTTGTAAATATAAAGTCAATCTAAAATGACTTCATACTTACAAACTCTGGCTATCATTATTTTTTTCAATTTAATGTTTTCCCTACTATTATCCCGTATAGAAATAAACCAGTGTCCTTCAACCTGGAAATCTGACAGTTAATTAATCTTGATGAACACTTGAAAGACTTGTTCAATTTTTTTTGATATTCAAAGGCTTAATTTTTTTTTTATTTTTCAGAGATAATTTTTTGCTATAGGGCACATACACTAACTGGAGAGACAAACAGAGAGAAAGTGATAAATTACCCCTGGGGGGATGACCATGAAGTAATCCCTTCTCCATTCTCCTCTCATGATTGTAGGTATGCACACACATGGACCTGGCTTGAGTTTCAAGATGGCAGGTCAACTGAACTACAATTGGCCATGTGGGAGTCCAGCGCCTCATCCACTATGCCACCTGCTGGTTCTGGCTTAAAACTATTTTGCCATTTCTTTCAACCTAAACAAAAATTGAAATGCAATGAGTGGGAGCTGTCAGTAATCTTGTTTAGTGCTTATTGCCTTTCTTCTTTTGTTTATGATTAATTGCACTATTTGACAACAAACTGGTACTTCTAGCTGTTTCAGATTGTCAGCCAACTCTAGATAAATAATTTAATATTCAAATAATGTTTTCTAAAATAGTAATTTCAAATCAAATATGTATTTATTTATTACATAAAATGTAAAATTTTGTCAAGTTGACAATTGCCTAAACTTTTTTGTAAAATTGATATAAAAAATTTTACATATACATTTTAATATGCCATATCTATAATATTTATGTGTAATACCTATATACTGTTTATTTGTTTATATTATTTATGTAATATCTATATAATATGCCATCTCTATAATATTCACTGATACCTGTGTAACTACCAGTGAATTCTACAGTTACATGTTGATATAATTTTACAATTTCAATATTGTATCTTCCCTTTTATTCAATATTTTGATCCATTGTTCAATAAACAATCTGGTTACTCAGTAATTCTCATCAAACTTTTCCAAGTAGTATAACATTATTGCTTCTTACCCCAAAGAAATTTGGGATACAATTTCTGAACAAATCAGTGTGAAAGAAAAGATTGAAATTCTGATTCTTATTTCTATCACCCAACCTTGCCTCTTAATCATCTGTTTGATTACAAGTCAGGAGTCTATGAAACACTGGCAAGTTTTTCTGCTGCTAGGACATTTGCTTGAACAACTAGTGTCAACAGTCTTTATAGGGCCTCTCCATAGAAACAGCCTTCTTAGATATAAAGGACCACAAGTAAAAAAATGGAGACAGGATTTTTTTTTTTAAAAGTTCTATTTAACCTCAATATCTCTTTTTCTATATTATACTCTCTAAAATTGAGACTCAGGAATACTTTCTATGACCTTTTCTTTGAATGGCAAATAAATTCTCCTAACTCAGCATATTACATTCCAAGAGACTTTCTTAGGTAGACTTTTGCCACCTCAATTTCTGAAATGTTATACTGATAACTTCTTTAGGGCATTATTCGGCCCAAGGTCACAGAATATATGCGTTCATTCTGAGCATGGAGCTCCCCAGGGTACAATAATATACAAAATCAGCTTTCAAATAAATAGCATCTGAAAACTCATAAAAGCAGACTTTCCTTAAAAGCAATATTACCTTCATCACTTGCCTTCTGACAAATTCATGTATGGATAATCAGAAGCCTTACATGGGGATCTACTTATAGTACACATTTCTTTTATTTTTGAAATAAAAGGATAGTTTATACAATTTATTAGAAAGTTTATACTGTTTGGTCATTATTACCACTAATGTGTTTCTTTTCTTTTTAAAATTATTATTTTATTTTAATTTTTATATACATTCAATCATATTATTTAGCTTACAAAGTGAACATTTCAACATATGAACATTTCAACATGTGAACATTTCTCCTCAGTCCAGTTGATCAAAGTATCTTCCACCGATAATACCACAACTCCCCACCCCATCAATGCTCTGTCTCTGTATGCCTCCTCCAAATGTCCTTCCTTAGGTCCTGCTTCTCTACACACACTACTTCTGGCACTAACCCCCATCTCTTGCATTTGTACAACCTTAGGTCAATCAGTTTCAGTCACAGAGTGCAGGCACTTGGTATATATTAAGTGGGGACATACAGTGTCTCTCCTTCATAATCTGGCTTGCTTCACTCAGTAGTAGATTTTCCATAGTCTTCCACTTTCTGTCAAAAGCCAGGGTTTTGTTGTGTTATTTATTTATTTATTTATTTATT
>NW_006206460.1:1475807-1499938 GCF_000334495.1 Tupaia belangeri chinensis | reverse complement strand
TAGATTTTTAAGGAATCTCCAAATTGTTCTCCACAGTGGCTGGACCAGTTTACATTCCCACCAGCAGTGTAAAAGAGTTCCCCTTTCACCACACTCCCGCCAACACTTACCATTTTTTGTCATTTTTTTAATCTTAGACATTCTGACTGGGGTTAGGTGGTATCTCAATGTTGTTTTGATCTGCATTTCCCTTACAATGAGGAATGTTGAGTATTTTTTCATATACCTTTTGGCTATTCATATGTCATCTTTAGAGAGTGTTTTTTTCAATTCCTTCTCCCATCTTTTAATAGGGTAGGGGTTTAATAGATCTCAGGATGATTTTAAAGGCAAAAGTCATGAGTGGGAGAAGAGATTTGCAAGAGCTCTCATACAAGCAGTGATTGGCTAATAAGGGAAACAGAATGACCTCATAGTCACCTGGAGTTACTTTGCTTAAGATTGAGTGGCTAATACAAGGTAAGGGTGGAATATATTTGGACAATAAGGATGTTCATAAAAAAAAAAATGTCTCGGTTACATCTTGAACTATATCTGGTTTACATTTCTAAGAAAGCTGTAAGATGGATGTAAGTTTTATTTCCTCATGGTGCTGAATTTGGTAGACTGGAATCTCCTCTTTTCAGGAAAAATTGGTTTGAGATCTACATTCTTAGAGTTTCAGTTTAATGATGTGACATTAGCATGAGTGATTTTATTTTAGTCTGGTCTGTTGGGGCCTAGAGCAATATCTTAGTCCAAAACAACGCTTATCATTCTTATTTAACAAAACTGATAGGGAATTAATAACTAGAATATACAAGAAACTCAAACGGCTCATCAGGAAAAAAAGTTTGAAAGATTTAAAAAGTATGCAATTGATCTGGACAGTTCTATAAAGAAGATAATATAAAATGGCCAAAAAAGCAAGTGAAAAAATACTGTTACAATAATGATAAGAGTTCTAGAAATCAGAACCATAATGAGGTATAACTTCACCCCAGCTAGAATGGCTATTATAAATAAAATGAACAAAGATTGTTGGCAAGGTTGTGGAGAAAGGGCAACTCTTGCAAATGGTTGATGAGAATGTAATTAGTATAGCCATTATGGAAAACAGTGTGGTGACTCCTCAAAAACTTAACAACAGATTACCTTATGATCCAGTAATCCCACCTCTGGGTATATAAGCAAAGGCAAGGAAATCAGTTTGTCAGATACTGCATTTGCATGTTTATTGCAGCACTATACACAATAGACAAGAGAGAGTCAACCTAAGTGCCCCAACAATTAATAAACGGTTAAAGAAAATGTGAGTGTGGACAGAAGTTTGACTGCTTTTTCCTGTTTTCCCAAAGTCCTTTCCAGAGGGCCCAGGGGGAGTCATGCCCACAAACATTAGCAGACCATTTCAACCCACAACCCATTGGTAACAGGATTTTTCCTACATCCTGCACCTGACATAGTATTGGACTGTCTTTGTGATGTATATTAAGCCTCCTTATCACTGCTAAAGTACATTCCTTTCTGATCTCAGTAACCTTCTTTTTCCAATCACCACCCTAAAAGCTGTAAAACCCACCTAAAACCTACAAGCCCTGACTTCCACATGTCTCACCTTTCTGGGCCAGACCAATGGAAAAACTCTTCACTAAATTCCAAACTCTGTCTCTTGCTCTCAGAATCAAATAAAAGGAACCCCTGTACCTGATCACACCTAGAGAAGGGCATGTTTTGCTTCCTCTCCAGACTTAGGTCACTCATATTCTGCTTAGAAATATACCACATTAATTATTATTTTTTTTACAGAGTTGGTTATTTTCTTTCAATATAATATATATAAACAATGGAATATTATTTAGCCATGAAAGATGAAATCCTGTCATTTATGGCAACATAGACGAACCTGCAGGAAACTATACTAAGTAAAATTAGCTGCTAAAAGCAAAAGCCATATGTCTTGCTCATTTGCAAAGGCTAAAAGACTCAACTGTAGAGAAGTAGAGAGTTAAAATGGTGGATACCAGAAGTTAGAAAGGGAAGGATGGGGAGACAGGGAGAACTTGGCTCACAGATACAAGTTTGCAAGTAAACAAATGAGTTCTAGAGTACCACAGCACACTGGAGTAACTATAGTGTGTGATGATTTAATATATCCTTCAAAACGAAAGGGGCAGCTTTAGTGGAAAGAGCTGAGCTAGGTGACAGGCCATGTGAGGAGGTGGTCTAGTTGTCTCCCTAATACTGAAACAGAGGTTTGAAGGTCAGAAGTTGGTTTCACTCTTTGTTCATTTGCGGCCTCCTGACAGGTCATCTTTACTTTTCTACACTTGGTTGCTCCATTATCATTATTGTTTTAACTCTTTTGTTAAACATCCTTTTCTTTTTTTAAAATAATTTTATTTAACTTTATTTATATTTGACCAGAGAGAGACAGAATGAGAGAGAGAGAGAAAGCAAGCCACCGGGTCCGGAATTTGAACTGCAATCAGCCATGTAGGAGTCCAGTGCCCTTAACCACCAGGCCACCTGCTGGTCCCTGAACATCCTTTTGTATTTACTTGCATCTTTACTTAAATCTCTACAACAGGACAACCTGAATCTTGGGAGTCTACCTCATCTTCTAGCTCAGTCATCACTCAGCAATTCAATTAAGCTGGCATAATCTCCATGTGAGGAAACAGTCTCAGAGAGATTCAGACCTGAATCTAGTCTGACTTGTAATCAGAAGACCAAATTATGAAGCCTGGGTTAAGTTTCTGCATTTATGTAACTTTTGGAGAGTTACTAATCCTCAAATTTCCTGCTAGAAAGAGATAATAAAATATATTCTACATAAAAATACCTAGCATTCACATAACTATAAGAACATAAGCTACCTCCCTGCTTTTTTCTGTCTATGCCACGGTCAGACCAGGAGAGAAGATGGCCTTCAAGAGTGCACTGTGGTATGGGGCCAGCAGTTGGCGTAATGGCTATGTTGCTGGACTCCCACGTAGTCAACCGCGGTTCGCCTCCCAGACTCGGTGGCTTAGACTCACGCCGGGTGTGTGTGTGCATGCGTGCCCAAGATCCTGAGAGGAGAATGGAGGAGAAGGGATTGCGGTGTGCCACCCCCCCGGGGGGGGATTTCTCACTTTCTGTCTCTCTGTCTCTCTGTCTGCCTGGCGAGCGCACGCACCCTGTGGCAAAAACCTCTAGAAAACAAACAAAAAAAGGAGTGCACTGTGGTAGAGGATAGGTATGAGGAGCAAAGGGAAGAAACATTTGACAGATAAAAAAATCTAAAGTTCTCTGCTTAAAAAAAAAGTTCTGTAATTTTTGTTTTATAAAAATTTTTAAAAATTAGAAAATAAAAAGAACGTACTGTTGCAGGTTTCAAACATGGTTTATAAATCAAAGAGGGACAGGAGTTGCAGAGTTGAATACCCTGCTTAAGAGATTCATAAAAGTTTTGAGGCAGGAAGAATGCTAAAATATGAAAGCAGGTAAAGGGGCTGGAGTGTCTGCTTATGCTGCTAGATAGAAAAACTGATCAGGGGAGCCAGCAGTTAGCGTAATGGTGATGTTGCTGGACTCCCACATAGTCGACCGCAGTTCGTGCCCCAGACCCGGTGGGTTAAAACTCACCCCGGGTGTGTGTGTATGCGTGCCCAAGATCCCGAGAGGAGAATGGAAGAGAAGGGATTACGGCCTGACCATCACCCCGTGGGGGTGATTTCTCGCTTTCTGTCTCTGTCTCTCTCTGTCTGTCTGGCGAGCGCACGCGCCCTATAGCGAAAATCTCTCCAAAAAAAAAAAAAAAAAAAAAAAAGAGAAAAACTGATCAGGGCAGAAAATTTCCTGCCTGAGGTAACATAGGTGGGAGATTGGCAGTGCTTGATTTCTAGCTAATTAAGCCACAATGATGTAGCCAATGGATGGAAGCAATCAGTGGGTTCCAGCAACGATCAACCAACATGACCCTGGTTAATTAATTATAAACCCCACGGGGTCTGTGAGTCACTCTAGCATGTTTACCTTCTTCCTCTTGAGACTGTACCTTCATTATTACTTAATAAACTACTCTCTGCTTTTGTTATTGGCATCTTTTGCACAATTCTTTGTCCAAAACACTAAGAGCCTGGACATCACCAAAGCAATCCTGCAACAGTTTGATGTCTATCTTTTGCTCTTAAGAGGAAAAATAATCCAGAAAATAGGTAAGAGATGGGGATCCTAAAAATATAGTTAAGGTATAGGTCCAAAATGGAATCACAAAATGGCTAAGGTCTTTTTTTTTCTTTTTTCCTTTGGTTAGAAAGATTTTTACTATAGGGCACATGCACTTGCTGGAGAGACAGAGTTAGAAAGTGAAAAATCACTTCGATGGCCATGCTGCAATCCCTTTTCCTCTATTCTCCTCTTGGGATTTTGGGTACACACGCACATGGGCCCAGTGTGAGTTTCAAGCCTCCTGGTCTAGGTCTTGAACCACAGTCAGCCATGTGGGAGTCCAGCAACATAACCATTACAACATCTGCTGTTCCCCCAAAATGGTTAAGTTTTAAGATGGACACACAGCAGCTCAGCTGCTTGCTTGGGAGAGACAACTTCAGGAGACAGTTTGTGACAATAATGGGTGATTTTTTTTTTTTTTTTGAGAGGTTTTTGCTACAGGGTGCGTGCACTCGCCAGAAAGACAGAGAGACAGAAAGCGAGAAAACCCCCCAGGGGGGATGGCCATGCCAGAATCCCATCTCCTCCGTTTTCCTCTCAGGATCTTGGGCACACACGCACACGCGCCCATCATGAGTTTAAGCCACCGGGTCCAGGACTCAAATCACGATCAACTACGTGGGAGTCCAGCGACATAGCCATTACGCTAACTACTGGTCCCAGACAGGTGATTAACCGAGACAGCATGATCTAAAACAAAGGCTGTTTTCCAGATCCCACTACATTCCAAGAAGATCCAATAGTGAGAAAGACAGAGACAGAGAGACAGAAAGCGAGAAATCACCCCCCAGGAGGGATGGCCATGCCAGAATCCCTTTTCCTCCATTCTCCTCTCAGGATCTTGGGCACACACGCACATGCACCCGGCATGAGTTTAAGCCACCGGGTCCAGAACTTGAACCGCAGTGGACTACATGGGAGTCCAGCGACATAGTCATTATGCCAACTGCTGGTCCCAGACGGGTGATTAACCGAGACAGCATGACCTAAAACAAAGGCTTTTCTCCAGACCCCTCCACATTCCAAGAAGATTTGATAGTGATCTTTGTAATGACCTAAAGCTTTTAGACAAAGAATCTCCAGATCATCATACCTGTACTCATTCCAAAATTAAGATAAAAAATTGGACCCATCTAGCATGCGACCCATCACCATAACGGGAACACACATACAAGAGAACAATCTGGGACAAAATTCCTATGACCCAGATAAAAAACTCTCACCCCAATTCTTCCTCTGTAACCCATTTTTCTGGGACTCACTCCCTGCTTGGGAACTCTGTTCTTCCTTTCCCCTCTTAATAAACTCCTCTTGCTATTCCCTCTCCATGTACACTTCTCTAATTTTTTGTGAGTATGAGTTAATAACCTGTGTCCCACTGCAGGTGCTGGACCTGGTCACCCCTGCACCCCCACATTTCTGCATTGATAGCACAGTGGTTAAACACTATGCATTGAGCACTGGATTTCACATAACAGTGGTTTGAATCCCAGTCCCAGTGGCCTGAGAACATTTTGGGACTATGTGCATACATGCCAAAAATTCTGATAGGATGGAGAAATGGAGGAAAGGGGGACCAGCAGATGGCATAGTGGTTACATTGCTAGACTCCCGCAGGGCCAACCACAGTTTGAACCTGGACCCCGTAGCTTCAAAAATCACACTGGCACTTGTGCATGCAGGTCTTCATAGCACAGTCCATCCCCAGTCCCATATGGCTTGTATCAAGAGCATATTTGCACATACCTACCATGCCCAGGAATTTTCCCATATAGATCCGGATGTGTTATTACTGCACTACCACTTGGCCCCAAGAGATCATATTTTATACTCTCACCACAACTCAGTGATGGTGGGAAAATCAAAGTGCTAAGAGCACAAGGAAAGTTTTATGGACAATGGAGAGTCGATCACACACCCACAGAGAAGGTCAGGAGATGAGTCATCACAAATAAAGTATTTTATATGATAGAGGTACAAATGTTTTGCAGTCAGTCAAAAAATATTCTAAACAAATGGGAAGAAGAATCTCAGAACATTGGCTGATTTATTGCAGTTCTCAAGGATTCTCTTGATGTTTTAGAAAATATTCAAGGGTCAGCAGGTAGTATGGTAGTTAAAGTGATGGATTCACACATGGCCAACTGCAGTTCAAGTCCGGGACACAGCAGCTTGAAAATCACTACAAATAAATAGATAAATAAATAAATATATGTTTTAAAAAAAGAGAAAGTATTGTGGGCCCAGTACTCATTTTGAGCATAACTACTAAATTTTTCCAGATCAGTAAAATAAAGGAGTGATGGATGTGCAATAAAGAAAAGAGAAAGTATTTAAAAAGTTAGTTAGCCAAAAAATATTCTAAATTAATTAGAAGAATCTCAGAATGTTAGTTTCTTAATTGCAATTCTCAAGGACCCTCTTGATGTGTTTTTCATAGCCCTTTATCTTCTCTGTAAGATTCTATGGTTCTAGATGATTGGCATTATATTTGCTCATCTTTGTTCAGGAATAGGGCCTTATAATTAGCTGCTCCAATAAATAGTTATGAGACTGGTAAACAGAAAGGGAAAAAACAATCCCAAACTATTGTGGGCTGAATGTGTCTGCCCCAAATTTGCAAGCTGAAATATAGTCCACATGTTATGGTACCAGGTTTGGGACTTTGGAAAGTAATCAGGTCTTGAAGGTAAAGCCCTTATGATTGAGATTATAAGAGGAGACCAACAGTTAGCGTAATGGTTATGTTACTGGACTCCCACGTAGTCGAATGCGGTTCGCGTCCCGGACCTGGTGGCTTAAAACTCATGCCGGGCGTGTGTGCAGGCGTGCCCAAGATCCCGAGAGGAGAATGGAAGAGAAGGGATTGCGGCTTGGCCATTACCCCTCCCCCGGGCGGGGTGGTGATTTCTTGCTTTCTGTCTCTCTGTCTCTCTCTGTTTATCTGAGGACATGTGCCCTATAGCAAAAACCTCTAAAAAAAGAGAGAGAGAGTATTATAGGAGGACAGAGAATTAGCTTGCTCACTTTCCACCATGTGAGGACACAATAAAAAATTCAGCAGTCTACAACCTGGAAAAGGACCTCACCAGTACTCAACTGTTGGCCTTCATCTTCCCAGCCCCTAGAACGTTGAGAAATAAAGTTTAAGTTGTTTAAGCCACTGGGCTATGGTCATCTGTTTTATCAGCCTGAACTAAGAGAATAAAGGTGAGAAACAAGAGGACCACATGGAAAATTCCATAACTAGATTGGGAATTTAAGATCTAGATGGCAAATATATTCAGTCCAGGAGGTACTTGTAGATTGAAGATGGCAGCAGCAAGAGAGAGGTGGACATGAGTCAGACTCAGAGGCAGAGAATGTTCATTGTCCCTCAGAACTTCTTTACAATGTTTTCTAGAGGTGCAGCCCAGACCTCAGGTTTCACAAAGTGATTGGGGCCACCAGTACCCTTGGCTCATGCTGAGGGCAGCAGATGGGAACCAAAGAATCATGGGTAGTCTTCTTTTTAAAAAAATAAAAAAATAAATCATAGTGCTTCTTAACAGCATACAAATATGATTTCTTCAAAGCATATATGAACTGCATATCGATCAAGTCAAAGATATTACCATAGATATCAATCTCAACAGATAAGTTTCCGTTGTTATGTGTGTTAATTTTTTTTTTCTCCAAGATCCTCTCTCCCACCTCCTGCTATTCACCCCCTTCTATACAGTCTTTGGTGTATTCACTTGCTGTCCTTGTTGATAGATCTTCTAATCTTCCACCTTTTACCACAAAGTGTAAGTATTTATTGTATACTGAGTGTGGACTGCAAGGTCTGTCTTTCATAGACACTTCACTTAGCATTAAATCCTTCAAATTCATCTACTTTGTACCAAAAATCAGGGTCTCATTGTTTTTTATGGCTGAGTAGTATTCCATTATGTATATGTGCTCCATTTTTTTCAATACAGTCTTCTGTTCCTTGACATTTAGGTTGATTCCATGTCTTAGCAATTATGAATAAAATTACAATAAACATGGATGTGAAAGTGTCTTTTCAACGGAGAGTTTCCCTATTCTATATGGATATGAGCCAGACTCAGAGGCAGAGAATGTTCTATTTGTAGGGATTGTGGCGTGGCCATCAATGGTAGTTCTATTTGTAGGTTTTTAAGGTACCTCTGTATTGTTTTCCACAAAGGTTGTACTAATTTACGTTATCACCAACAGTGTAAGAAGACTTCCTTTTCATCACAGCCTTGCTAGCACTTGTTCTTTTCTTTTGATATTGCCATTCTGATGAGTTAAATGATATCTCTTTATAGTTTTTATTTGTATTTCTTTTATGATAAGAGATGTTGAGCATTTTTTCATATGCTTTTTGACCACTTGTTTGTCTTCCTTGGAGAGTTGTCTGTTCAGCTTATTGGTCCATTTTATTAATTGGATTTTGTTGTTGTGGTAAACTGAGTTCCTTATATATTCTGGTAATCAGTCCTTTACCTGAACCATAGTTTTCAAATATTCTCTCCCATTCTGAGGATTATCTCTTCACTCTGATTATTGTTTCTTTTCTAGTGCAGAAGCTTTTTAGCCGGATAGAGTCCCGCTTGTTTATTTTTGGGATTATTGCTTGTGCTTTAGGGGTAATTTTAAACAAATTTTTATCCACCCCAATGTCTCCAAGAGATTCCCTTATGTTTTCTACTAGTAGATTTATGTTTTTATCTTTAGGTCTTTCACCCAGTTAGGATTTTATTTTTGTTAATGGTGGGAGAGAGGCTCCATCTAGTTCCATTTTTCTGTAGATGGCTGTCCAGTTCTTCTAGCACCATTGGCTGAAGAGACATTATTTTCCCCACTGGATTGTCTCATACCCAAAAATCAATTGGCTGGGGACCAGCAGATGATATAATAATTACCTTGTTGTACTCCCATATAGTCAACAGTGGTTTGAGTCCTGGACCCGGTGGCTTAAAATTCACACTTGGCGTCTGTGCATGTGTGCCCAAAATCCTGAGAGGAGAATGAATGGAGGAGAAGGGATTGTGGTGCAGTCATTCCCCCAAGGGGTGATTTCTTGCTTTCTGTCTGTCTCCCTCTGTCTCTCTGGTGAGTACATGTGCCCTAGAGCAAAAATCTCTTAAATGAAAATCAGTTGGTGGTTGGTGGTATGCTTTGGGGTTTATATTTGGGTTTTCTATTCTGTTCCATTGGTCTACATGTTTCATTTGTGCCAGTACCATATGGTTTTATTTATTTATGTTTTTTGAAGAGGTTTTTGCTATAGGGTGCGTGCGCTCGCCAGACAGACAGAGAGAGACAGAGAGACAGAAAGCGAGAAATCACTCCCCAAGGGGGATGGCCACGCTGCAATCCCTTCTCCTCCATTCTCCTCTCGGGATCTTGGGCACGCACGCACACATGCCCGACGTGAGTTTAAGCCACCGGGTCCGGGACACGCACTGTGGTTGACTACATGGGAGCCCAACGATATAGCCATTACGCTAACTGCTGGTCCCACCATATGGTTTTAAATATCACAGTTTTGTAGTACACCTTAAGGTCAGGTAATGAGATGCCTTACCCTTTTTTTTTTCAGTTGGCAGTGTAATGGCTATGTTGCTGGACTCCCATGTAGTCAACCGCGGTTTGAGTCCTGGACTGGGTGGCTTAAACTCACGGTGTGTGCACACCCAAGATCCCAAGAGGAGAATGGAGGAGAACGGATGATGGTGTGGCCATCCCCCCTGGGGGCTGAGTTCTCGCTTTCTGTCTCTCGGTCTCTCTCTCTGTCTTTCTAGCAAGTACACATGCCCTATAGCAAAACCTCTCAAAACAAAACAAAACAAAACAAAAAACAAAAAAACAAAACAAAACAAACTCAATATCAAAACAGTGGCACTATTGATGATCTCCCAATCAGCTCCAGCCCCACAGAGACCACAGCAAAAGGAGAGTACAATTTAAGCTGATAAGCTGCAGGATGTCCACCTAACAGGCCTTATGGAAACATCACCAAAAAGTGGAGATTGGGTGAGAACAGAAACTTGAGATCAGCCCCCTGCCAGCCCACAGACTGTAGAGCTCTCACAGCCAAATGGGGTGGCCAGAGAATCCCAACCCTGGAGAAGCTAAGTTTCAAAATAATATAAAATTTAAAAAGTTTTGTACATAAACTATTCAAGATTTCTCTAGCACTGACTGATACAAAGCAAAATGACATGGCACTTTTAGAGGAAGCAGCTGCAGACCCAGAAGAGCATGAGGAGATGAATTTCATCTGTGGCAAAAACATAATTTTTTTCCTTCCTTTCTTTCTCTATCTCTTTCTGTCTTTCAGAGGCAGGAGAACAATTAAGTTATCATCTTTTTTCTTAAAGAACTATTTTATTTAAATTTACTCATTGTCATTATTTTATTTTATTTTATTTCAAAGTTGATTTAGAGAGAAACAGAGAGAGAGAGAAAGAGAGGGAGAGGGAGAGAGAGAGAGAAGGAAAGGGATAAAGGAAGCTTCCAGGTCCAGGACTTGAACGGCAATCAGCCATGTGGAAGTCCAGCCACCCTATCCACCATGCTACCTCCCGGCCCCAGTCATCATCTTAACGTAAGGGCACATGATCCATCCTGTGAGGGGTTGGGGTGAGTTGGGAAGTGGGTAGAGATGGGATAAAAATTTGGTCTCAGGGATCTCACCATCTTAATTTGGTCACTTCTGATTGCAAAAATTAACAACAACAACAAAATAATGATAAAGTTGTAAAGGTGAAAACCTGAAAAGCATGCTTTTTGTTTTTGGCTAACTCCTGGTTCGGCTGGCACTTTGTGTAGAGCAGTGAGGTTTCCCACAATGGCGTCTTTCCCTGGGCTCTGTTTGACTCTCAGCGAGGCAGGCCGATATCTCTTTTCCTCCGCTATGGACTGATATGCATTAAACTGAAAAGTTACCTTCCAAAAGTAAGAAAAGGATTAGACTGCTGCTTCAGAGCTGTAGGATTATTTGGAATGTTTTACAAATCATTGTTCCATAACAAAAAAGGTAATTACAAAATGTGTTCATCACAACATGCTTTTAAAGACACTGTGCATTGTGCTCACATACCCTTAAAAGTGGTTCCCAAATGTGCTCAGCTGGTATCCCAGCTGGAATCTCTGGGAAGAGGGAGAGCCAGTTTGGTGAAAAAGACAAGCAGGGTAGAGAGGAGGCAAAAGGAAAAAGTAGCCTTCCAGTTAGAGATCAGCCCTCAGTTTCAAGGTCAGCTCCGGGCAGGCTGGCCTCAGGTGGAGTCCGGGTCAGAGGGAAGAGGAGCGGCAGGGAGGGACTGGGGCATTCTACATCTCATTCAGGTCAAGCAGAGTCTGCTCCCGCATCCTTTGTGTACAGAGGTGCGCCTCTTTGGTGCGTTTCAGTTTATCTTCCAGATCATCCATTGTCTTTTCCAGCTGGGCTCCAGATCTCTCAGCAAATTCAGCACGGGTCTCTGCCTCCTTGAGCTTATCAGTAAGAATCTTTGTCCCTTCCTCATGTTTGTCTTCTTCTTTTTTTTTTTTTTATTTTTTTTTTTTTTTTTTTTTGGGGGGGTTTTTTTTTTTTTTTTTTTTTTTTTTTGCTATGGGGCGCCTGCGCTCGCCAGAGAGAGACAGAGAGATAGAAAGCGAGAAATCACCCCCCAGGCTGGATGGCCATGCCGCAATGGATCTTGGGCACACACACACACACACACACACACACACACACACACACGCGCCCGGCATGAGTTTTAAGCCACCGGGTCCGGGACGCGAACTGCAGTCGACTACATGGGAGTCCAGCGACATAGCCATTACGCTAACTGCTGGTTCCCCATGTTTGTCTTCTTTATGAGAGTGCTTTTCTTCAGAAGCACTCAGACCCCTCAGGTTTTGGTCCATCAGTCTGATCTGCTCATCCATCTCTCGGCAACAGGACTGCCAGTTCAGCTTGTTCCTCTGTGCATTCCAAGTCTCCTTCAATGATCACCAACTTAGGAGCCACCTTTTCATACTTCCTATCCGCCTCTTCTGTAATGAGCTTTGCTTCTTTGAGTTGGATTTCCCAGAGTTCCATCTTTTCTTCATCTTTTAAGGCCTAGTTTTCAATAACCTTCATGCCTCTCTCACTCTCATCAGCAGCTTTTTCCACCTTCTCCAGCTTTTGCAGAGCAGTGGCCAGGCACTCCTGAGCACCGTCCAGCTCCTCTTCAACCAGCTGGATCCTGTGGTTCAAGGAGGCCACCTCAGCCTCAGCCTGTTCCCTGCCGGCCTCTCCCCCTCCACTTCCCGCTGGAGGCGCTCTGCCCTCTTCTCTGCTTCACTGGCCTGCTGCTGCAGAACCTGAATCATGCGCTTCACCGTGTCTATGGTGGTGTCCCAGCCATGGTGCCCACACAGCTCTTGCTAGCGCTTGAGTTCTGAGATACCTCTTACTTTATTCTTTTTGCATGATGTTGCCTTGATAATTCACAGCCTTTTATGACTCCAGACAAATTTTATTATTTTTTTTCTATTTCTGTAAAGAATGTCTGGTAATTTGATCATAATTGCATTGCATTTTTAAATATTAATTTGGGTAGCATTGACATTTTGATTATATTAATTCTTCCAATCCAGGAACATGAAATGTCTTTTCATTTTGTGTATCATGTTCAATTTCTTCTTTCAGTTTTTCATAATTTTCCTTGCAGAGATCTTTCACTTCTTTGGTTAGGTTTATCTCTAGCTATCTTATTTTAGGTTTTTGCTCATGGGAGAGAGATACACAGAGACAGAGAGAGGAAGAGTAAGAAATCACCACCATGGGGGACAGCTATGCTGTAATCCCTTCTCCATTCTCCTCTTGGGATTGTGGGCACAGGTGCATAGGTGCTCAGTGTTACTATCAAGCTGTTGGATCTGGAGCTCAAACTGCAATGAGCTGTGAGGGAGCCCAGCACCTTAAACTACCATGCCACCTGCTGATTTTTTTCCATTGTCTTATTCTTATTTTTGTGGTTGTTGTAATTGGGATTGTTTTCTTCAAGCCTACCTCATTTTGTTCCTTGATGGCATATAAAAATGCCATAAATTTTTGTATAGTGGTTTTGTATCCTGCCATTTTACTGAATTCATTTATCACTTCCAGGAGTTTTTTTCTTTCTTTCTTTCTTTTTGGATTCCCTATGTACATAATTATGTTGTCTGCAAATAGAGATAATTCCACTTTCTTTTCCTATTTGCCTTTTTTAAAAAAATAGATTTTTGCTGTAGGTGCCCATGTGCTCTCTGGAGAGACAGAGAGAAGTAGAGAGGCAGAAAGTGAGAAATCACCCCTGGAAGGTGGGAGTGGATGGCTACATCACAATAACTTCTCCATTTTCCTCTTGGGTGTATGTGCCCAGACTCAAGGACTCAAATGGCAGTCAGCCATGTGGGAGTCTACCACCTTAACCACTATGCCACCAGCTGGTTCCCCTATTTGCCTTTTAATTTGCTTTCTTGTCTGATTGTATTGGCTAGTACTTCCACTGCAAGTTGAAAAAGAGTAGAGCAAGTGGGCCACAATAACTTCTCCATTTTCCTCTTGGGTGTATGTGCCCAGACTCAAGGACTCAAATGGCAGTCAGCCATGTGGGAGTCTACCACCTTAACCACTATGCCACCAGCTGGTTCCCCTATTTGCCTTTTAATTTGCTTTCTTGTCTGATTGTATTGGCTAGTACTTCCACTGCAAGTTGAAAAAGAGTAGAGCAAGTGGGCAGCCTTGTCTTGCTCTAGTTTTTTTTTTTTTAATTTAAATTTATTTATTTACATTTATCCCCTGTACATCCTTACAGCATACAAAATGAGATTTTCCATCCAGAGTACACTGTATATTGGCTCAATCAAGCGCATCAACATACATGTTATTGTCAGCAAATGATCTTCCATTTCTTGTTTTCTGTATGTTTTGCTTTTTCTCCCCCCAGCCTTGATTCCCTATCTCTTACCCTCTGCCATCTCCCACTCTCCTCCCACACTGTGTCTGGTATCTATGTTTGCTTTCTATACTGTTACCCCCCCACACACACATTTTATTGAGTCACTAAAGATCTTAATTAAACTAAATATTGTCATAGCAAGCACAGCTGATATATACATTTCCATGAACACAAGTCCAACTTTAGGCATAAGCCTCAGTTAGTAGAATGAACATCCTATAAAGTAGCACTTAGCTGGGGCAATATATCTTACTATAGACATCGAACAGGTATTTTTAATGCATTTTTTTTATTTCATGAAAAACAGTTTTAGTTTTTTTTTTTTCTGAAACCTTTCTCTCTTTTTTTAAACATAATTTATATTAATTCCCAAAGTATTGTCATGGCATACAAAATGTGATTTCCCATCCAGAATATACTGCATAGGGGATTAATCATGCATGTTATTATCAAAAATTTTCCATTTCTAGTTTCTATTTTTTTACCCCTATTTCTGACCCTCTGCCCCTTCCCACCCTCTCATCATACTATCTCTGATGTCTACAGTTGTCTTCCATTTCTTTTCCCCCCACATTGTATTGATCACACAATTTCACTTGGTAGTCTTAAGAAAACCAGTTTTAACTAAATCAAATAAATGCTAAGGAACTTTGCTTAAGACTTAAAGGGAGGAAACAGGTTAGGATTCTGTTCAAATGTTAGGTACATGAACCTCTCCATATCTCAAGACAGGACACAAATCCTTACAACCAGATAACAAAGTCTACAAGAAAATCAGCAATGTTTTAGTCAAAAGTCATAAAATTATACTTCACCAACTCAGTCTCATGTACTTTATCTTCTGTTGTGGTTCGATTTTCCCGATTAAATTCTGGGATATAATATTCAACTCCAGACTTGTCCCTATGATTAAGTTTGTCATTTTCTTAGTTTTTGAACTCTTATTTCTGTGTGTCTGTATTTAATTTTCCTGACATAGCACTCCTTTGAGAACTTCTTGGAGATCTGGTCTGGTGCTGGTAAATTCAGGTTTTGTTTATCTGAGAATGTTCTTGTCTTTTCTTCCCATGTGAAAGATAATCTTGCCGGGTACAGTATTCTTGGCTGAAATTGCTTTTCTCTTAACACTTTGAATATATTTTCCCATTCTTTCCTCGCTTGCATTGTTTCTGATGAGAGGTTTGCTGTTAGCCTGATGGGATATTCTTTGTAGGTAACTTGATGTTTTTCTCTTGCCAATCTTAGTATCTTGTCTCTGTCTGTGGTTTTGGTCAACTTGGCTATAATGTGTCTTGGAGAAGATCTTCTTGGGTTGATTCTATTTGAGGTCTTTTGTATTTCTTGGGACTGGATCTTTGAGTGCCTCTCTAGGTTTGGAGAGTTTTCTTGCAGGATTTCATGGAATAGATTATCAATGCCCATAAGGGCATTGTTCTCTTTGCTTTCTAGAATGCCAATTATCCAGATGTTTGGACGTTTGATGGTATCTAGTACTTCTTGTATATTATTCTCATTTTGTTGGACAATTTTCTTAGTCTTTGTGGTGGATTTTTCTAGGTCAGCAATTTTCTCTTCTATGTCTGAGATTCTATTTTCTGTATGATCTAGTCTGCTTTTAATACTTTCAAGGGAGATTTTGACTTCCTGTATTACAGCCTTCATCTCTAACAGTTCCATTTGATTCTTTTGTAAAGTGTGTAATTCCTCTTTTAGATTTTGTAAGAATTTCTTCACCTCCTGGAACTCATCAGCTTCTTTCTCCTTCCTTTTCAGCAGTTCATTGTCTCTCTTCTCTTCCATCTCTGTTAGCTTCACCATTATAAATGTTCTAAATTCTTTATCAGACATTTCCATGATTTGCATTAAACTGCTTGTGGATGAAGAGGAGTTATTCTTTTCCCTTGGAGGAGAGGTATTTTCTTGCTTTCCCATATTTCTTGTGGTCCTGCAGTGACTTCTAGTCATTGGATGGATGATGTGTTTCTTCCTAATTCTTGAAGTTAAATCTGAACGGTCAGGAGCAAGCAGAAAGAGGTGATCTGGAATCCCTTTGCCATTCTGTTGTGATCGCTTTGTGCAGCAGATTCAGTAGATAGTGAGGAATATGTTAACCCTACTAGTATATGGGTGTCTAGCTACAGTGCCCTTAGATCCAACTAGAAACTCAGTAAATGGATATTGAGGGGTGGAGAGATGAGAAAATGAAAATTAAAAAGAGAGAGAGGAACAGTAACAACAACAACAGCAACAAAAAAAAAGGAAGAAAAAAACTAAAAAAATTATAATTATTGTTTTTCTTTAAAAAAAAAGGCACAAAATAGAAAACCTAGCACACCACATGAAATTACTAGTTCACAGGAGCCACGATGAATCTTCTCCTGAAGGCCTGCCTCTGGTCTCTCCTGCCTGGGTGGAAGGAGCAGAGGGGATTATTAACAAGACAAAAGGCGGAGCTGAGAGTAAGAGGAAACTTTACCTTTACAACGATTTAAGAGGAAACTTTACCTTTAAAAAGATTTTAAAAAGGAAAAATTACCAAAAAATGAGAAGACAGAAGCAGGGAGAGACAGAGACAGAGATAGAAGGCTAGGAGCTCCCTACCACTCTAGCTTGTTTGCGGGAAGCTGAATTATCAGTAGGAAATCTTCATTTCTCTTTTACCCTGAAATGACTACTTCTCAGGAGCCGTGATGAATCTGCTCTAGTTTTTAGTGGGAACACTTTCAGCTTTTATTGAGCATGGTGTTAACTATGGGTTTTCATATGTAGATTCCATTGTGTTGAGAAATGACTTTCTATACCAATTTTTCTGAGAGCCTTAGTCATGAAGGAATGTTGTGTTTTATTGAATGACTTTTCTGTATCAATTGATACAATTTTTAACCTTTCCTTCTGTTAGTGTGATGTATTACTTTTATTGTTTTGCATATGTTGAACCACACTTTCATCTTTGGGTTAAAGCCCACTCTGTCCTGGCATATAATCATTTTGATGTGCTGTTGGACACAATTTTCTATTCTTATAAATGGTATACAAACTGGCACACTGGACTAAGAACACAACACTTTCCTTCATAAGTCTGTCAATCAATATATATATACATATATATATATTATTTTTTATTTTTTTGGAGAGGTTTTCACTATAGGGCATGTGCGCTCACCAGACACAGAGAGAGAGACAGAGAGACAGAAAGCGAGAAATCACCCCCCAGGGGGGATGGCCACGCCGCAATCCCTTCTCCTCCATTCTCCTCTTGGGATCTTGGGCATGCATGCACACGCGCCTGGCGTGAGTTTTAAGCCACCGGGTCCGGGACACGAACTGTGGTCGACTACGTGGGAGTCCAGCGACATAGCCATTACGTTAACAGCTGGTTCCCTCAATCAATATATTTTTTACAAGCTAGATATATCAAGAGTCTACAGTGAAGGGATGTCTAAATGCATAGAATATATATTTTATACACAGTTTTATAATTTATAACTGTTTATACTTGAGGTACTTCATTTTTTCTAGTGTATTTTTTACATGATAATCTCACTAGAAACCAGCTTTTCATTTTAATATCAACTTACTTTTAAATAATATTTACATTTATACCAACCTGTTGTTCAGACTTTATAGTACATATGATTTTCTTGAAGCACAATCACATTTTTTACATTTTTTATATTTTTGAATAAAATTATATAAATTACATTAGACATGGAAAAATTAATATCCCCTAAAGTAGCAAATAACTTACTAATATTTCAGTATTAAATATATAGTTGGTAGCTCAAAGGAATTTGTCATTATTTTATTGCAATCATATTGATGTTACAGTTTGTTTAAGGACTAATGATGATTAAAAATATTTAGTAAATTCATGCACACTTAATTTTTTTCTCTCCATTTATTACAATAAAGTTTAACAGTACAGAAAAGTTGCATGACCTTCGTGGGCTAGATTTGTAAAACCCTGCAATGTGAGGAACTCTAAGTACATGAAATATTGTTATACAGTCAGACTTCTAATGTACAGGTACTTGCAAACAGTTACAGCCCTTACCAAATTAGGTTGAGGACATGAATATCGCAAGGTGGCCGTTTCTGATCTTACTTCATTCAGTCTAATAGATTTGGAGATTAAACCTCTCAACTTGTGTTGTTTCTATAGCCAAGTTTCCATCAATAAGGTTTCACTGTGACTTTATCAAATATTTTTTCCCACATACCAGGAACTATTGGACATTTTTTTAATGTAGGAAAAATTATTTGGAATAATAAAGCAGGAACTTTTCCCGAAGTTGCAGTTTATATTATACAGCTTCTTTTTCATGTTTCATAGGTTTTTGGGAAGTGAAGTATAGTGAATTTGGCTCATTAAATAGTGAAAGGCTGAGATTACAGGAACATAACCCCTTAATGAAGGTAAGCTCTGTAAGCTTATATTGCTATTTGTAAAGTTATGCCTACACAGCATTTCAAATGCCGTTGGACCACATGCACACTTTAATAAATTGACTTAATAGTTCGGCTGCTTGTGTGTAAAGACACAAAACTTATCCATTTATTTTAAATGGCTTTTATTAAGTTTATTTATTTCATTTATTTTAGAGAAATGTCTGCTATAGGGTGCATGCACTTGCTGGAGAGACAGAGAGAAAGAAATAGAATGCAAAAAAATCACCTCCTAGAGGGAAT
This sequence comes from Tupaia belangeri chinensis, assembly GCF_000334495.1. Taxonomy (NCBI): domain Eukaryota; kingdom Metazoa; phylum Chordata; class Mammalia; order Scandentia; family Tupaiidae; genus Tupaia; species Tupaia belangeri. Next base: position 1,481,084 of record NW_006206460.1, on the reverse strand, counting down.
GACCAAGCTGCAATCCCTTCTCCTCCATTCTTCTCTCAAGATTTTGGGCACGCATGCACATGTGCCTGGCAAGAGGGGTTTTTATTTTTTTTTAATATTTATTTATTTATTTTTATTCATTCATTTATTTTAATTTGACCGGAGAGAGACACACAGAGAGAGGGAAAGTGAGAAAGCAAGCCACCAGGTCCAGGACGTGAACCATGGTCAGCCATGTGGGAACATCCAGTGCCTTAACCACCACACCACCTGCTGTCCCCTGGCATGAGTTTCAAGCCTCGGGGTCCAGAACTTGAACTGTGGTCAACATGTGGAAGTCCAGTGCTTGAAACACTAGGCCACCTGCTGGCCGCAGCATTTTATTATTATATATCACTTTTCCATCTTCTTCCTCTTTTTTTTTTTTTTTTTTTGAGAGGTTTTTGCTATAGGGCGCGTGCGCTCGCCAGAAAGACAGAGACAGAGAGACAGAAAGCGAGAAATCACCCCCCAGGGGGGATGGTCACGCCGCAATCCCTTCTCCTCCATTCTCCTCTCGGGATCTTGGGCACGCATGCACACGCGCCCGGCGTGAGTTTTAAGCCACCGGGTCCAGAACGCGAACTGCGGTCAACTACGTGGGAGTCCAGTGACATAGCCATTATGCTAACTGCTGGTTCCCTTTCTTTCTTTCTTTTTAAATTTTGATGTAGAAGGGCTCATTCTCCTTCCCCATTTCCACTATTTTTTTTTGTAAAGTATTCCCATCAGAGATTCCTTGTCCCCACCAGGAATTTTTAAAACAAAACCCCCAACTTGGCAGCTTTTTCTGTGGAGGACAGAAAGCCAGCCAGATCTCTGAGCACATGGTGTCTGCCCACGCCATCAGCTCCTCCAGCCTTTTGGGCACATGCCTGGAGGATGCCTGGTCCATACGGCCTCTTCTCCCTGACCCTCTTTGGCAGACTTTGTGAGTCTGTGAACTGCTCTTTGAGAAGACGACCAGTTGGAGTAAGAAGAATTACTCCCTCCTTTTTAAGGATTTTGTTTTCCTGAGAAGTTATTTATTGCTCCTGTTGAAGGACCAGGTCCTTGAAGAAATTTCTGGTACACAAGGAAAGTGGGGACAGGTTTGCAGCAGAGTCATCTCTCAGCCAGCTGTTTAGGCCTGCAGTGCAGCCTCCGGAGGGCTGGGACTCCTGTTCTCCTGGTGTGTATGGGAGACCGCAGCAGTGAAGCTGCAGCCGCCCGGGGGCGCTAGAGGGCAGTAATCTGGGGGTGGGGCGGAGGGAGGGGAGCACCGGGCGGGGAAGAGGTATGGCGGGCCAGGGATGTGTTTTGACATTTACTTCCTGCTACGGACATTAGAATCTGAGTGAACTGTGACTATTTGTGATGATGTCTGTGTTGCAATGAGACAGAGTCATAAAATAGTGACCAAATTTTCCTTTCTTTTTGGGTGTATTTCTTTTTTTTTCTTTTTTCTTTTTCTTTTTCTTTATTTTTTTGCAGCTTTGAGGCATTTTATTATAAAAAGTTGATATTCATATACATAAACTAATATGAACTTAAAATCATACATTTAATTCATTTCTTTGCTTGACCTTCTAGTAAATTTTTAGCTTCGTTGATTTTGGCTGCTATATAAGATCCTCCTTTGTCTGGATGATTTAAAAGCATAATTCGTCGATGAATGTCTCTTATTTTTCCTTTATTAGCAGTAGGGCTTACACCTAATATTAATGCTGCTTCCCGTTTTGTCATTTTGGGTTCAAATCCACCTCTGTAATAGCCACCACTGAAGGCAGATTTTGGTAGACTTTGAAAAACTTGTTTTACTTGAGGTGCCATATACTTCATGGCTTGCAAAACATAACGACCATGGCTCCGGCTTGGCTTCCCTGCCTCCACCGCGAGCGAGGTTCATCCCAGCCCAGAGGCCGCAGCCACCAACTCACGCCTTTTTACCGGAAAGCAACGCAACGCAGCCTCCACCCCGGAGCCCCAACCCCGGAGCCCCAAACCCGAGCCCAGGCGCTCTATGAATTGCGCTCTTTTTGGGTGTATTTCTAAGAAGTAGACGGAACTGATTTTGTTTGTAAATACCAAGAGCAATTTATCTGGTACTAATCCCACACCCCAGTGCGGACCCTTCCCACCCTCGCCCCACTTTCTCTCCCACTCCTGGAACCTGTCTCCACTGTGTGATCAGCCCTGGTTCTGGCTGTGGGTCCAGATCCTGGTGAGGGGTTTTTGAAGGCCTCCTTTCTTTGTCTTTTCTTTACTTCAGTCCCAGCATTTGCTGATTTCTAGTCTCAGTCCATGTTTTACTCCACTCCATGGAAATAAAAACCATGTTCTACATACTGCTGAAGAATTGTCTTGCAAGTTAAGGCTTTCCCCTTTACGTCAGACTTTAAATTAAAACTTATTTTATCAAAAAAGAGAGAGAGAGAGAGAGAGAGAGAAAGAGAAAGAGAAAGGATTGTATCTCTTTTTTTCTCTCTGCTATCATGTATGCATGCTCACCAGAGAGAGACAGAGACAGAAGGGGAAAGTGAGAAATCACTCTATTCTCCTTTCAGGATTTTGGGCATGCACATGTATGTGCTCAGACTGTTTTTCAAGCCTCTGTGTCCAGGACTCAAACCATCGAGTCAGCCATGTGGGACCCAGCTGCCTTCACCACCACACCACCAGTTGGCCCTATATCTCTTTATGTAAAGAGTGGAAAGTCATACTGCAAAAGAGCATGTGGAGTGAGACTACTTGTGGGCAGTCATCTTTGGAAATAATGTACCTCCCAGGGTATCTTCAAACGATAAAGCATGAACCTTGCCTTAGAATACACCTTCCTTTCCGTTCTTGACAAGCTTGTGTCCCAGCTGTGGCTGGGCAGATGTGGACCACACTCTCAGGCATGGCAGAGCAACAGATGGAAGGGGCCTGAGACCTGCAGATCATGCAGAGACGTGATGTTCACGTCAGGTGTGTTAGGAATGAGAGACACGTTTCTCTCTTTTACCCCGTTTCCTACTCTCACTCTCTCATCCCACCCCCATGGGTGTATCTCCTCATCCCTTTGTCATCTTTGATGTTTCTTGAATTGGCCAGGCACTCTCTTGCCTCAGTCATGTCTATCTGGAATGTTCTTCCCACGAATATCTGCAGACCTCACTCCTTCGCTTTGTGTAAGATCTTACTCAAATGTCACCTTCTTAATGAAGTATGGCTTAGGGCGGTTAAGGCACTGGACTTCCACATGGCTGACCACAGTTCAAATCCCAGACCTGATGTCTTACTTTCTAATTTTCCCTTACTCTCTGGTCAAATTAAAAAATAATAATAATAAATAAAGTTAAATAAAAATTCTTTTTAAAAAATTAGGTATGTTTTGAAAATACACCTTAAAATTGGAACCCACGAATAATGAAAACTGAGGATACACATACATGTGTGCACCCTAGTCCCTTGGACAGTGTGTATGTAAATGTAGAAAGAACAAGCACTGACTGTCTCTTACTGCTTTTCTTTGGGACAGTGTGTATGTAAATGTAGAAATAACAAGCACTGACTTTGTCTCTTACTGTTTTTCTTTGGGACAGTCTCGTTACATCTTAAAAACTGTCTTCTCTGAAAATGAGATAACAGAAGCTCTCTCTTATGGTCGTTGTGAGGATTAAACTGCAGTGTGGTCGGAAACGTTAGTCTCCGGCATGCAGTGAGTCCTCCTCTGAGGCGGTTGCCATTATTGCCCCTCCCGTGAGTTCAGGGTCCTGCTCCCTGGCACTCCTCTTTGTGGAGACAGACAGGTTGGAGCTAATTCTTCACCACCTGAACCACATCCGGCTGCAGGGGAAATAGCGGGTTTGCCACAGGAACTGTTAGCTTACAGTATCCCCATAAGGGCACAGGTGTCCTAATGTTTTTTTTTAAGAATTATTTATTTAATTCCATTTGCTATGGTTATTATTATTTAAATTTGACCAGAGAGAGAAAGAGAAAGTGAGAAAGCAAGCTGCCAGGTCTGGGACTCGAACTGCAGTTGGCCATGGGGAAATCCAGCATCTCAGTCACCACCCCACCTGCTGTCTCCTTGTCCCAGTCTTCTTGAGAAGAACCTAAAGCCCCACCAGAGCTCTGCCTTCTGCTTGCAACATAAAACTGGTATCTTCAGGTATCTGTAGAACACCGGCAGCCTCCTCTTTGCTCTGTTCTGGTTAACATCTGACTACCCTGAAGCGTGGCATGATTTGATGGTGCTCAGAGCATTTGAGCCAATGTTGGATGATCAGCCATTTTCCCCTCAGATTTATTGGTGTAACTGATAAATAAAAATGGTTACTTTGGTTATGGTGGAACTTCCAAAAACAGCCTATAATTATTAGTCTATTTTAAACTAACGAATTATTTTCAATTGTATATAAAAACCTATACTTCAGCTCCACATCACCTCCCCCGTCCCAGATCACGTGGAGTAACACATGGTCTGTCTGGGGACTTTTCAGGTGTCATATACCATGACATGTGGGAAAGCCTCTTGATGGAGTTTGCCAGATAGCTAGTGGAAACCACGGCCTTGTGTTGAGTTCTCTGTCCCGTGGCTGTAAGCCCTTGCCCTGTTCTTGTTACTCCTTGCCCACCGACTAGCTGGCTGTGCCAATCCCCTCGGTTTCTGGTGGTGAGAGGACGAAGTGGCCTTCTTGGGCAGTAATCACCACTGCTGGGGAAGCCAGATGCTCACTCTGCTTTCACTTTCCCCTGTGGGAAAAATTGCAGACTGAGAGGCCACTCTTGTGACTCAGCTAAGCCACCTTGGGGGATGGGTGGCACGGGTAGCGTGAAACTGTTCTTTAGATTCTCCCTATTGCGTTTATTTGTGGATATTTTCGCCAATGGTGTTGGGACCTCCTTGCTGTATTCTTGGGTTCCCACAACGGTACTCCTATCCAAGGGTGGTTGTCGAAATTGGTGTTTTAGAGGTTGAGAATGCGGGATGCAAACTTCTATTTTCCATCTCGCTGACATCACATCAGATGTTGTCTTCAGCCCACTTTTTCTTTGACTGGATTTCTTTCGTTTTTTCTTTTTCTTATCCTTCTTCTTTTTTCTTTTTCCTCTTTCTTTCTATCTTTCTCTTTCTTCCTTTCTTTCTTTTCTTTTTTTTTTTGTCCTCTGTTCAGGAAGAAAATCTAAAATCTTGGTTTCTTATCTACAGAGTTAAACAGGCCCCCAGTTAAAGCCAGTTCCCTTGACGAGCACTAAGATGCAGGTGCCACCAGGAGGACCCCCTGGACC
>NW_006206460.1:1459581-1475756 GCF_000334495.1 Tupaia belangeri chinensis | reverse complement strand
CCGGCAGGGACACCCCCGCCCCCACCAAGCTTGAGACTGCTGCGTCATCACAGGACTGCAGGTGTAGATCTGTCCTTTGTGACTGACCCTGGTCCTGTGTCGAGCAAGAGGATCTCTAATACATGAAATGAAGAGCAGAGAAAATTGAAAGAACGTAGAGGGACTGGTAATGTAGAAGTACCAAAACTAGGCGTTATTACTACATGCAAATGAACTCTAATAGCAACTTAGAGGTATTAAGTGCTTGATAAGGTCTGCGTCTTGCCCTGTGCTATTTCCTAATTCTCTCCATACTCATGAGGCGTGGGCATTTTTATCCCTGATTTACATGTGTAAAAATGATAACACAGAGGCTCACACTGGTCTGAAATTGCACGGCCATGATGATGAAGGCTGGGAAAACGAAGCGTGAGACCAGGTAATCAGCTCTGGGAAGAAGAGCAAGTGATTTCTGGCAAGAGAGAGTAGCCACACCTGGCGCACAGGAAAGGCCTGCAGCCCTAAATTCAGCCCTGCGGACTTCTGTAGGCCAGAGCGCATTGCTTTGCTTTCCCGTCTCCCTTCTTTTCTTTAGTCTAAAGTTTGTTCACCACTTTATCCCTGTTTACCCTTTTTCCATTATTGAGTTGAAACTGCATAGACTTTTAAAGTACTTCAGAATCTGTGATTTTTGAGGAGCAGGAAAAGGAAGGCGATAGTAATAAGGCAATATTGCCCCCAAAAGCTTCTGAAGCATTTCTAAATTCTATTAATTTTTGAGATAAAACCAATATACCTTAGAATTAACTTCTCAGGGCCGGCAGGTGGCATGGTGGTTAAGAGCGCTGAGCTCCCACATGGCTGATTCGAGTCCTGGACGGGGCGGCTTGCTCTCCCACTTTCTCTGTCTCTCGCTCTCTCTGTCTCTCTCTTTCTTAGTCTTGCCAAGTGTCACATTTTACCACTACCCAGCTCTGTGGCGAGAACTGTGTCAGCGGAATAATAGGAAAATGCCAAACTTCAAGAGACTAGAGAGAATAAAATGAGGAAGGGAGAAACATGTATCCTATCCAAATATCCTATGATGGAGCTGAAGACTGGAGACATAGAACAGTACTTAGAGGTGGACATGATCAGGACCAGCAGATGCCACAATGGTTACATCACCGTACTCCCATGTAATCTACCGCAGTTTGAGTCCCAGACCCAGTGGCTTAAAATTCACACTGGACCCGTGTGCTGGTGTGCCCAAAATCCTAAGAGGAGACTGGAGGAGAATGAATTGTGGCATGGCCATCCCCCATGGGGGGTGATTTCTTGCTTTCTGTCTCTCTGTCTCTCCAGTGAGTGCACATGCCCTCTAGCAAAAATCTCTCAAAAAAAAGAAAGAAAGAAAGAAAGAAAAAGAAAAAAAGAAAAGTAGACACCATGGTTAAGGGTGATGACATCCATTGACTTCAGATGGGATAAAAATGAGTAAGTCTAAATGCTGACGGGAAAGAGCTAGAAGGACGGACAATTTAGAGCTAGAGGAGAGGTGGATAAGCTAAATGAGCTAATGGCTGAAATAACAGAGTATAAACAGAATAGTTAGATTTAAAAGAGAATACCCCTTTCCCCAAATAAAGTGGACATAGAGGCAGATGAGCGTGTGCTAAGGATGAAAGGAAGAAGTGGAAACTTTTTATTCTGTGGCACCTCTGCCTGGAACGTAACAGATGTTTAATCGTCACTGTGTAATGACTTAAATACACTGGTAGGTAGTGGTGTGAGACAGAAAACTCAAGTTAAAAAGTGAAGGTGTGAGACGTGCTTTATGGGAGATGGCAAAGAGAATTGGTAGTAAAATACAGAATTTCTAGGTGGCATTGAGAATCCATTAGCGTGTGTTGACTACTTTTTGTAATGAACTCTTTATGCTTTTGTAAGTTTCTCCATCTGCAGGAAAGAGTTTTGCGTAAGAGCTGAACAGGACGAAGCCCGGAGGATGGGGATGTGGAGATTTTACTCTGGAGGTACAGTAGAAAGACAAAGAAGCATGGTCGTGGGGGGTATTGAGGATGGCTGAATATCATAATAAGCCAATTTATTCATTACAATTTGATCAAGAAAGACCCCTAGGGGTGATGAGTGATACCTGAAGGAAAAGTGATTTGGAATAAGCATGTGTATAAATTATAATTATTTCAATGTTTCAGTACATCTAGGACTTGAGGTATCTGGCTGGCAGTCTTGAGGTTGACTAAATCATGCAACTGCAAGGCCATAGTATTGGAGAGAAGGATGGTTAATTTTGTGTTAACTTGACTAGGTTGCAGGTTGCCCAGGTATTTGCTCATATATTAGCCTATGTATTTCTGTGATGGTGGTTTCAGATTAAGTAAACATTTTAATTGAGGGAATGAGTAAATAGATTGTCCTATATAATGTGAATGGGCCTCACCCAGTCAGGTGAAGGCTAGAATAAAACAAATAGGCTGACCCTTCCCACAATAAGAGCGAATTCCTCCTGCCTAAAGCATCCACACATGAGCTTTTTCCTGCCTTTGGACTTGAACCGAATCATTGCTTTTTCCTGGGATTCAAACCTACCAGATTTCAAACTAGAACTACACCATTGGCTCTCTTGGCTATCAGACCTTGAAATTTGTATTAGAAATAAATTCAGTTCTTCTGGGTCTCCATATTGCCAGTTCTCCTTGCAGATTTAGAACTTGCCAGCTTCCGTAATTGTATGGGCCAATTCCTTATAATAAGTGTATTAATAGATAGATGGATGAATAGATAGATGATGATAGATAGTTAGACAGACAGACAGAGAGAAAGACGGGTACTACTGTGCCTGTTTCTCTGGAGAAACCCGAGTAATCTGAAGGGATGTCTTCATTGTCCTGCTCAATTCAGGTCTCAAGGAACACTATTCTCTTACCATGAACTTTGAGTGTATTGCAGATGATTTATTAAGAATAATAGCTGTGAAGTAACAATCATTAATATAATTTAGCAACCCTTATATCCTGGATGCAAACTAACCAAAACCATGGTGAACTTGAGTTTAGGGAAAAGTTCCACAATCTCCAGTAAAAACAGGGAGGGCAGTTGTCCTTCTCCAGTAGCTGCCCACCCACATGCTTTTCAGGCACGGAGATGTATTTTATTCCTTTTAGAAATCTTTACTTTTCTATTTTTTAAAATATTGTTTATTTAATTTTATTAGTTATTGTTTCATTTGGCCAGAGAGAGAGACAGAAAGAGGAGTAAAGTGAGAAAGCAAGCTGGCAGGTCTGAGACTTGAACCACAGTTGGCCATGTATGAATGCAACATCCCAACCACGATGCCACCTTCTGACCGCTTTACTTTTCTATTAAAAGTTATCTTTTCCTACTTTACATGTATTTGTGGTTTTTCACTCTGTGTCTCAGGACAGGTTTCATAGAGAGCAGGACCTAGGATTTTACACCCTGCAGCTCAGTTCTCCCGTCCTATAGAAGCACTCCCTGCAAGCACCTTTTGAGCACTGGTAAGCTTGTCAGTGAACTGGCATTTCTCCTCAAAAAGATAGCCAGTTCGGTAGGCCACTTCTCTTGTCTCACTTAAAGTCAGCTTCTCAGAGACTGAGCAAGCCTAAGTAAAAATAAGAAGCCCAAACAAAAGCCCTCTGATATAGACTTCTCAGAGACTGAGCAAGCCTAAGTAAAAACAAGAAGCCCAAACAAAGTGCCTCTGATATAGTTAAAACTCCTAGCTTCAGTTTTTCATTGGCAGCCCGTTTTCCAGGATACACTTCCTGCCTGGGACCTCCGACCTTTCCTCCTTGTCTTAATAAACTCTTCACTTCGCTATTCCTTCTCTGTGCCCACGTCTCTAATTCTCATGAGCATGAGACAAAGAATTGGGCTCACTACTATTCCTGCATTGGGTGCTGAGCTCATGCACTCCGATTTCCTGCATCATAATTCTCCTGCATCAGGAGAAAAGAAGACATCTGCAGATGAAAAGGAACAGTTAAAGAAAGAGTTAAAACAATCTCTGGAATATCATTTGGATCAAGAAGCAAAGAAAAATGATGAATTAGAGAAAGAGAAAACTTTTTTTCCAGATTATTTTGGGGTCATCTGAAAGCCTGGGGAGGCCTGGTGAGCTTCCCCAATATGGATTTAAGAAACTCTTAGAAATGACAAGAAAGAAATTAAATGAATATGAAAAGGGAGAAATGAGTTTCCATGGAGAGTTAAAAGCCATCAATTTAAAATGGATATTCAAGTTAATATGCTAAAACATAAGACTGATGATGTTACAGAAAACTGGAAACCGCATCTTCAAAATGTACATGTGGAGGCAAAGAATCTAATTCTCCAGCAAGAGTTGTCATCTATGTAAACAACACAGAAGAAATGCGTAACACTAGATAAGAATCGACTGAAGTTGGAACAAAACGTAGTAAACCTCCAAAGTTATATGGAAATAAATATGGTAGAGCAGTTTAAATAGAACAGTATAACTGGGAGATTGAAGGAAGAGCAGGACAGGATATAGAGGGAAAGTTAAAAGAAGTCCATCTATTTTTATAGGCACAAATAGCAGTTCCAGAAAACTTAGAGCAGTTCAGAGAGAGTAATTATGCTTCAATAAGAAGTCAGGTGGAACTCAGAATTAAAGATCTGGAATCCAAACTCTTCAAAATAAAATCTTCTCGAGAAGATGCTAATAAAACAGAATTTAAAAAAAATTATAAGCAACTCTATTTAGAAGAATCACAAATTAAAAAATTATTATCAGATAAACTGATTAATGAGAAATTAGCAGGAGTCAATGCCAAACTTCTTGTGGAGAAATAGCAGAATAGATCTTTACTGAACAATCTTTTTTTGGAGAGGTTTTTGCGATAGGGTGCGTGTGCTCGCCAGAAAGACAGAGAGACAGAAAGCGAGAAATCACCCCCCTCCCCGGGGGGATGGCCATGCTGCAATCCCTTCTCCTCCTTTCTCCTCTCGGGATCTTGGGCACACACGCACGTGTGCCCGGCGTGAGTTTAAGCCGCCAGTCTGGGACTCGAACCGTGGTCGACTACATGGGAGTCCAGCGACATAGCTATTATGCTAACTGCTGGTCCCTACTCAACAATCTTACTACAAGATCAGTCCCAGAGTCACCTCATGTTGGAAATCTTTCTTCTTTATTTTAAGAGAGATTTTTACTATAGGGCACATGCACTTGCCAGAGAGACAGAGAAAGACAGAGACGGGGTTGGGCGGATGGAGATACTACAATCCCTTCTCCTGAATTCTCCTCTTAGGATTTTGGGCACACATGCATATGTACCTGACATTAGTTTTAAGCCACCAGGTCCAGGATTCGAGCCACAGTGGATCATGTGGGAGTTCAGGAATGTAACCATTCCACCATCTGCTAGTCCCATATTGGAAATATTAATAATAGTTTAGTGCGCAACAGAATTCTTGTTTCTAGAACCTCAGTGATTCATTCCTCAATCTCATGGCCTTCAGATAACAGCATAGAGAGCTACTTGTTCAAGATGCAGCAGGAGTTGGAAAAAGTGTAACTAGAGAACTAAGAGAAGCTGCCACTGAACTTGCACCTGTATCCTGTAGAGCTTCTACTTGAAGATCTATGATGAGTCAAACTGAACTGAAGATCTACTTTTGGAAGCATCACAAAAACATGTACAGAGCTTGAAGAAAAAATATATAATCTGAAAGACAAAATTTTATTGACTAGACTGTTTACATAACCTTTTAATTTTTTCCCATTAAATACATGGCATGCAAAATCTTTATTAAAGACTTCTTTATCAAAAAAAAAAAAAAAAAGCAAGGGAGTGTGAGAAAGAAATAGAGGGTCACGAAGCTAGCTGTTATGAGCTTCAAAGAAAAGGGTTTGTTACATACAAGGAGATATGGTCTGGATCTGCCCTGACCGTTGCTTCTCCTCAACACTGAGAAATACCTAGCACTTACCAGCATCCCTTTGAAACTGCGAGAGGTAAAGAATGTCTTGTGGAGATTTAGTTAAATCAGTTAAATTCAGTAAAGAATGGTACATGAGGATCAGCAGGTGGTGTGGTGGTTGAGATGCTGGACTTCCCACATGGTCAACCATGTTCTAGTCCTGGACCCGTGAACTGCTTTCTCACTCTCTCTCTCTTGCCCTCTGGTGAGCACATGTGAAAAAAATGATGATAATAAATTAAACAAAATAATCCTTAAAAAGAAGGATTTGTGGAAGGGATTGTTAGTATGGTCTAGTGTTCTAGGGAGAGCATGGGGAAACCTTAGGAGGGAGCATGGATTAAGAGGGAAAGGACAGGGAACCAGCAGTTAGCATAATGGCTATGTCTCTGGACTCCCACGTAGTCGACCACGGTTCGCGTCCTGGACCTGGTGGCTTAAAACTCACGCCGGGCGCGTGTGCGTGCGTGCCCAAGATCCTGAGAGGAGAACGGAGGAGAAGGGATTGCGGCGTGACCATCCCCCCTGGGGGGTGATATCTCACTTTCTGTCTCTATGTCTCTGTCTGGTGAGCGCACACGCCCTATAGTGAAAACCTCTCCAAAAAAAAAAGAGGGAACGGACAGAGCACTGAGAGGTGAGTGAGTGTGGGAGCTATGGGAGGCATGTGAGAGAAAGTGGACAAATGCTTTTGTAGAGCATATCTACTGGTTAAGAGATAGGAAAGAAGATGCAGACTCCTTGAAGAGGAAGCAACCTGGGTCTAGGGACAGACCCAGGTTGTCCTCGTTTCCAAGATCCTCCCTACAGTGGCTGGGAGAGAGGAGAATGAAGCCCTTCCCTCTTCAGGAAACATCTTTCCACCCAGTAATATATAATGCTTACAGCTTTTGACCACTGAAATCTTTTTACTTATTATGCTTCTGCTCCTTAACTCTTCAAAGAGAGAAAAAGAGAAACGAACAAGCAAACAAAAAACTACCTAATGTTATGAGGCTGTTGGAATTACATGAGGATTTAATACTGAAATAATGTGTGTGTACATGCGCACATGCAATATTCAGCAGCCTTGTGCCTGGCGAATAATAAGACTTCATTAACAGATGTAGTCTCTGTTATTATTATATTATTCCTATGCTTCCTGGATTTGTTGATATTTTCATTGATAATACTATAGTTAAGCTTGATTTTTCTCACTATTCTGTAATAAAATAGATTCCAATTTTAATTTTGCTTTGATGCCAACAAAATCTAAAGAAAGTTAGCAGACATAATGACAGTCCTAGATTGTTCTTGGCATGTTAACTCCTAGCAACATGTAGTCTTTCTGGCTCAAGGGGTCGATGTGCCTGCAGATGTGAAGATGTAAACTAAGCACTGAGAGGAAACTTCTGTGTTCTCCTTTGGCCACGGGTCCTCTGACGCAATTAAGGCCCAAGACTCTGTATTTCGGCCAGCTACTCGCACTTTGCTTGTGGTCTAAAAATTAACCAAGTTCTTTGTATGCAAAGAACCTTCCCTACAAAGCCAACCTTTAGTGAAGCTGACTAAATTAGGAGCGCTGAGAAAACTTCTTACGTGTGTATCTTAACCTTTCCCTTGAGGTTAGTCCACATGGATATAAACCATTGCCTTTTATTTTTTTTCAATCTGGAAATTAAAGTATCACTAAAATCTAACAACATTTTGGAAAAAATTACAAAAATGTATGGATTTCAAAAAGACCTAATTATTTTGTCATTTCTCTCATCCTAAAAGATAATTGAAATACAACGAGCCGGTACCCACAGGGATTCTCTGTGTCCAGATGGACATTTCCGCTTTGCTCAGAATGGACTGCTCTGTTAAAAATTAATTAGTGCTTTCAGCTGCGTCTGGTTGTCGGTCAGCTCTCAAAGAGAACTAATTATTTAACATTCATAAGACATCTATCTTCACATAATACATTCACTATATATTAATTTAGAGACATATTTACTATTTTGAGACTACCAATTCATGCATACGGTATGTCTCTCCTTTTTTTTTTTTAAGTTCTCCCTTGATTTTTTTTTTAATCTGCACTTAACAACTTTCAAGAAATGATCTAGTAGATCTTTTGCTTATTTCTTAGTATATAATTTTATTTGGAACAATTGTGAGTTAATCATGTTCTTAAGTTGGTTTTTCATATTTCGTTATTAATATAAAAAATGAAATTAATCGTTTTTGTATTAATCTTGTTAATACATGTCTCATAACTGACCAAATACATTTTATAGCATCTACTGCAGCAGTGGACAGACAGACAGAGAAATAAGTACAAGAAATAAAACTATCTGTGGAGGAATATGAGTGTTGTCAGGAGACTTTTATCTGATTGCCTCTGGGGTCTTGCTGATCTCTGCCAAGAAGTTTCAGAGCCCAGGGTGCTAGAGGGACTTCTACATAGAAAGGCTCCCATTACACAAGGTCAGAGTTTTCATATTTCATAATCGACAGGTACAGAGAACTAGGGAGAACAGTTGAGAGAAAACAAGCAACAATGTTGAAACATTTGCTACATATGAATAAGGGAGAATTTAGAAAGCTAAAGCACATGTATTCAGAAAAATGTATTCATATTCTAACAGTATCAACTTCAAATCTTTTTAAAAATGTGTTTAACATTCGACAGGTACAGAGAACTAGGGAGAACAGTTGAGAGAAAACAAGCAACAATGTTGAAACATTTGCTACATATGAATAAGGGAGAATTTAGAAAGCTAAAGCACATGTATTCAGAAAAATGTATTCATATTCTAACAGTATGAACTTCAAATCTTTTTTAAAATGTGTCTAACATTATTTTTTATCCACTTTTTAATTTATTTTATTTTTCAAATGGTATCTCTTTTTTACATTTAATCACTGTGTATCATTAGAACATGATACAAAGTGAATTTCCCAGCATGAATACACTATATGTTAGTCCAAAGATATTACCATACACATTACAGATCTCTTTGCCATTCGGGAGAATTTAGAAAGCTAAAGCACATGTATTCAGAAAAATGTATTCATATTCTAACAGTATGAACTTCAAATCTTTTTTAAATTGTGTCTAACATTATTTTTTATCCACTTTTTAATTTATTTTATTTTTCAAATGGTATCTCTTTTTTACATTTAATCACTGTGTATCATTAGAACATGATACAAAGTGAATTTCCCAGCATGAATACACTATATGTTAGTCCAAAGATATTACCATACACATTACAGATCTCTTTGCCAGTCTGTGTTTTTCTTTTATTAGAATTCTTTTTTTTTTAAGAGATTTTTTTCTATAGGGTATGTGTGATCAATAGAGAGACAGAGAGACATAGAGACAGAAAGCGAGAAATCACCCCCCAGGGGGGATGGTCACGCCGCAATCCCTTCTCCATTCTCCTCTCGGGATCTTGGGCACGCACGCACACGCGCCCAGTGTGAGTTTTAAGCCACCGGGTCCGGGACGCGAACCACAGTCGACTACGTGGGAGTCCAGCGACATAGCCATTACGCTAACTGCTGGTTCCCCATAGTTTCCTATTTTTAAAGAACTGTTTATTGTATTTTATTTATTGTTTTTAATTTGACCAGAAAGGGACAGAGAGAGAGGGAGAAGGAAAGTGAGAAAGCAAGCTACCAGGTCCAAAACTCGAACTATGGTCGACCATGTAAGAGTCCAATGCCTTAACCACCATGCCACCTACTGGCCCCAGTTTCCCGAGTTTTAAAATAAGGTTATTTTGGGTAGAGAAATTTCTAAAAATGTGTATTAATTTCTGAAATAATATACAAAGAACAGTCCTCAAAGTGCTCAAGTTCAAGACCAGGAAAGGGCTGAGTAACCTTTCCATGGAGCTCTCATAGAAAGCTCTTCCTAAGTATCAAACCCAAAGTCATTTCCTTTCTCACTACCATGTGGATGTGATTTTTAGCATTTGTATGTATTTACGGGGAGCCTAGACACTTACAGCCAGATACTTGGCATTCTTTAAGCATGCTTGTTACTTCCTTTCTCCATTGCTCTTGGTTTTTGTCTGCCTATGGAGATCACTGAGCAGTGCTGAGATATAATGCAGAACACTTATTACCAGATTATATACCCTTGTTATAACTGTTAACTCTTCCCATTGGTTAGAAAAACACACGTGCTTGTTATCATTGGTTTCAGTTTATCTTTTGGTATCAGACTTAATTTCTTCTGTCATTGTGAAGTCATTCATAATTAAGCTGTTTAGTCTCCATGCGTTTGTGTATTTCAGAGAGTTTTTCTGCTATTAATTTCAAATTTAATTCCATTGTGGTCAGGGAAGATGATATATATACATACACACACATTATATATATACATATATATAAATTATGTGTGTGTGTGTGTGTATATATATATATATTATATACCTTTGAATTAATAAAGGTTTATTTTGTGTCCTGTCATTTGGTTAATCTTACAAAATGTTCCATGAGAGGGTGAGAAAAATGTGTATTTTAGAGTCGTTAGGTGAACACTTCTATAGATTTCTTTCAAGTTCATTTGGTTTATGATATTGTTTAGCTCCTGTATCTCTTTGCTTATTTTTTGTTTGGATAATCTTGCCAGAGAGAGAGTGCATATTAAAATCCCCAATGATGAATAGTACTGCAGTCTATTTCTCCCTTTAAATCTAGCAGTCTTTCCTTTATATATTTGGGTGCTTCAGTGTTGGGTGCACAGGTATTTATGTGTTACATCTTCTTGGTGATTAGCCTTTGTGTAGTATATAGTGGTCGCCTTTGTCTCTTCTTACAGTTTTTGTCTTAAAGCCTATTTTGTCTGATATCAGTATCACAACTCCAGCCTTTCTTTTTTTTTTTTTTTCTGTTTGCTTGGAATATTTTTTCCCAGCCCTTCATTTTCAGTTTCTGTGTGTCTTTTTCTGTGCAGTACATTTTTTTGTAGCCAGCATATGGAAGGTTCCTGTTTTTATTATTTTTTTCTTTTCTTTTTTAATCCATTCGGTTAGACTCGTCATTTGATTGGAGAATTTAATCCATTAAATTCAATGTTGTTATTGATATTTTATGGACTTACCCTGCCATTTTGTTAATCATCTTTTCAGTTATTTTTGTGTTCTCTTATTTCTGTTGTCTTTCCTTAGTTTCCTGATATAGCACTCCCTTCAGTACTTCTTTTTTTTTTTTTTTTGAAAGGTTTTCGCTGTAGGGCACGTGCGCTCGCCAGACAGACAGAGAGAGACATAGAGACAGAAAGCGAGAAATCACCCCCAGGGGGGATGGTCACACCGCAATCTCTTCTCCTCCATTCTCCTCTCGGGATCTGGGGCATGCACGCACACGCACCCGGCGTGAGTTTTAAGCCACCGGGTCCGTGACGGGAACCGTGATCAACTACGTGGGAGTCCAGCGACATAGTCATTACGCTAACTGCTGGTTCCCTCCCTTCAGTACTTCTTGAAGAGCTGGTCTCATGTTCGTAAATTTCTTAAATTTGTGTTTATCTGAGAATGATTTTACTTGTTCTTCCCATTTGAAAGATAATCTTGCTAGGTACAGTACTTTGGTTGAAATTGTTTTTCATTCAGCATTTGAATCTGTCTTTCCATTGTTTCTTTTTTTTTAAATTTTTTTTTTGAGAGATTTTTCACTATAGGGCCCGTGCACTCGCCAGACAGACAGAGACATTAGAGACAGAAAGCGAGAAATCACCCCCCAGGGGGTGGGGTGGCCACGCCACAATCCCTTCTCCTCCATTCTCCTCTCGGGATCTTAGGCATGCACACACACGCGCCCGGCATGAGTTTTAAGCCACTGGGTCCGGGACGCGAACCGCCGTCAACTACGTGGGAATCCAGCGATATAGCCATTACGCTAACTGCTGGTTCCCTCCATTGTTTCTTTACCTATGTTGTTTCAGGTGAGAGTTCTGACATTAGCCTAATTGTAGGGATTTTTATTTGTCCATGTTTCTTGAGTTTCTGTGTTGGTTTCTTGTCATCTGACGAAGTATTCACTTCTTGTGTACTGAAATAGACTTTGTAACGTCCAATGAAGGGAGGTTGGCCGCATATCCTAGGTGTATTCCTGGAAACAGTAGGGTTTACGCAGGCTTCAGGTGGTTGGTTCCTTTCCTAAACTTTCTGATCTTGATGAAGTAGCGATGAATTAGATGACATAATTGAGAGAGTTAAATTGCCTACCCTTACAATGGGGAGTGTCCTGCAGGGCTTTGGGTCCCAAAACCAGTCTGGAGAAACTTAGGTACACTGGGATCAAAGCCAGAGCCAAAATCCAGCTCTGCTGGGCAGGTGGGCGTTGAGGGGAGGCAGCCTGGTGTGCGCTGCAGGGTTCTGGGTCCAAAACCCAACGTAGAGGAAGTTAGGGTATGCCAGGTCAAAACCGGCACCAAAATCCAGCTCCTTCGGGCCGTGGGGGAGGCAGCTTTACCTTGTTACTATTCTAAGACTCTGTGTATTTATCATCTCTACTATTTATTACGTTCATACAGATTTGCAATTCAATATGCAGACTCTCTAATTCCATTGTTGATTTGTCAGTTTCTTTTTTTAAAAAAGAATTAATTCAATTCAATATGCAGACTCTCTAATTCCATTGTCGATTTGTCAGTTTCCTTTTTTAAAAGGAATTAATTCATTAATTAACTAATTAATTTTATTTTGACCAGAGAGAGACAGAGGAGAGGGAAAGTGTGAAAGAATGCCGCCAGGTCTGGGACTCAAACCGTGGTTGGCCATGTGGGAGTCCAGTGCCCTTAACCACCATGCCACCTGCCAGCCCTGACTTGTTAATTTCTTAACATACACTGTGGGTTTAATTATTTTAATCTAAGACATAATTTGATAATCATTTGGGAAAGTCACATTTGATTTTTATCTGGCTTTCAAATGCCTGTTATTCACTTTCTCTCCAGGATAAAATTCTCCTTATATCAATATTCAGGAACCTCATCCATTTCATCTATTCCGCCTGACTTACCTCCTATCTGTAAGGCCACGTACCGTTTCTTTTCTTCAGCGATTACTCAAAATGGAACTTCTCCGAGTGTGGTCAGTGATGTGTTCCCTCTGATTACCTTGGGTACGTGGTGAAATGCAGATTTCTAGGCCTCATCCAACCTGGAATGAAGGGAGCTTTTGAAATCTGTCTATTTAATATGTACCTCTTACACGTGCCATCATTAGAGAGCCACTTCCTTAGCCACTAGACCGATTATGTGAACCGCCACTTTCTCTACCCCGACTCAGGGTAAACCTGCCTTTCTGCTTTCTTCTGGCCTGTGACTACTCAGTTAGGGTGAATGACGTGACTGAACCCTCACCACGACCACTTTAACTGGCTCCCGACACCACTAGGCAACCCTGATATAGAGGTCAGCGTCTGTCGCACTTTCCCCGGGCACACACCCACGTGTTCAGTCCTACTCAGAATCTCGTTTCACTTCTGTTGAATTTCCTTTCATTAGCCCCTGTTGCTCATTTCTCCTAACATTTGAGAATCTGGGACACCTAGTTTATCAAATGTGTTCTAAATGGTTCTGAAGTGTGAAGAGAAATGGTTCGGATGCCACTTCATTCTATAAAAATGGCTCTTTTGGGTGTCCTACTGCTCCTCCATTGCCGATCCAAGCCCATCCACCTGAGCAGCAGAGGTCCATAGGTCTGTGACTTGCAGCTTTCTGTGTCCCATTGCTACTCCATTGCCATTCCCTCCACTGCGCTGCCGAGGCCCAGAGAGAAAGCTCCTGAAGTAGCATGGCTGGGAAGTTCCCCGTCAGTGTCTGTGCCTTGAAGCCTTCCACATTCCTACTTCCCCTCCATTGCCAGTCCAACCCCCACCCACCTGTGTGGCAAAGACCTAGGGAGCCAGCTACTTCCAGATTCCACAGTTACCACTGTGTCCACCCAGCATGGTTTGTAACTTAGACTTCTTCTGTAGTTACGTATTTCCAGCTCACTATAGGTGCATCTATTTTTTTTAATTAATTCATTTATTTTTCATTTCATTTTCTTTTATACATTCAATCACATTATTATTTGTCTTACAAAATGGGTATTTCAACAGGTGAACTCTCCCCAACACAGTTGACAAAACCACAAAACATCCTCAACAAACAATACTCTTAGCCTCAGAGATTGTCAGAAGATCTAAGCACTTGAACCTGGCTAGATACACCCTACTCTGATTGAAAGACACATCCCTGCAGGACTAACAGATGGCATACCATTTATGTTGCTGGACTCTCACGTAGTTGACCACAGTTCAAGCCCTGGACCTAGTGAGTTAAAACTCGTGTTGGGCACATGTACGTCTATGCCCAAAATCCTGAGAGGAGATTGGAGGAGAAGGTACTGTGGCATGGTCATCCCCCTGGGCGGTAATTTCTCGCTTTCTGTCTCTCTGTCTCTGTCTGTCTTTCTAGCAAGCGCATGTGCCCTATAGTAAGGATGTCTCTTGAAAAGAAAGAAAGAAAGACACATCCCCCTACCTGGGAAAAAGAGCTGCTATTTTCCTCTAGCACTACAGAACCTGTTCAAGAAGTAGAAAGAAGCATGTACTTCATAAAATGACTAAAAACTAGTGCAGAGGCACAAGAAATATGAAAAAGATAAGGAAATATAACTCTCTCAAAAGAACACAACAACTCCTCATCTACCACAGACAGTTCAATATATCCCAGAGAAACGTCAGAAAAAGAATTCAGAGTATTCATGTGAAAAAAACTAAATGAGATATAAGAGAAAAGAGACAATGAACACCAGGAGATGAGGAAGTCCTTACACGACATAAAGGAGGAAAAGGTTTTCCAGAAGGTGAAAAATCTAATAAGAGCATAGAAAATCTGTTCCATGAAATATCCGAGGAAAACTTCCCAAACCTAGAGAAACATTCAAACATCCAAACCCAAGAAATACAAAGGACCCTGAATAGAATCTACCTAAGAAGATTCTCTCTCCATGGCACATCATAGAAGATTTGTCAAAATTATAGACCGAGACGAGTCTAAAAATGGTAGAGAGAAACATCAAGTTACTTACAAGGTTATCCCATCAGCTTAACATCATAACTCTCAAGTGAAACTATACAAGCAAGGAAAAAATGGGAAGATACATTTAAAATGTCAAAAGAAAAACTATTTTGATCAAGAATACTATACCCAATAAGACTTTCCTTCACATGGGAAGAACAAATAAAATCATTCTCAGATTTAAAAAAAAAGGCTGAAAGAATTCACCAACACTAGACCAGCTCTTTTTTTTTAAATTTTTTAATTCATTTTCTACATTAATTCACTATACACCATCACAACACACAAATGAATTTTCCATCCAAAATACCCTGTGCATTGGCTCAATCAAGCACATCAACATACATGTTCTCAGCAAATAATTTTCCAATTCTTATGTCCTGCATACCTTGCCTTTTGTTTTGCCATCCTTGATTCCCCATCCCCCACCCTCTGCTATGTCCCATCCTCCTCCCCCATTGTCCCTGGCATCCATGGTTGCCCCCCATGCCTTCCCCCACCATTCAATTGTTCTGCCAATGAACTTAATTAGTCTAAATATATCCAATAGCTAGCACAGCTGACACATACCTATACATGAACCCAAGTCTGACTTTAGGCATAAACCCCAGTGAGTAGAATGAACATACTATAAAGTAGTACCCAGCTGTGCCCACACAGCTCACTGCAGTCGCCAAATATGCATTTTTTTCCCCCAAAATGATACGAACAGTTTCACTGTTTTTTTTTTCTCCTTCAACTTTTTTTTTTCTCCTGCAACTTTTTTTTTTTTTTTTTTTTATATTACCTAACATTCATTCCCTGAGCATCATCACAACATACTAAATGTGGTTTCCCATCTAGGATAAACTGCATAGTGGCTTAATCAAGCATGTTATCATCAATAATATTCCATTTCTACTTTCATACATATGTATACATATATATATGTGTTTTATCCTATGTTTGACCCTCTGCCCTTTCCCCCTCTCCCATTACACTATCTCTGCTATATACAGTTGTCTTCCAGAGGAGTTATTGAAAATGTGATACATGCAAGTAAAGGGAGAGGGGCCACGAGTTTAAAGTTTTTAACAATAGGGAACATAGATTCCATTCAAGGTTGGATCAAGGGTGGGTCTCATGCAGTTCTGCAATTGTAGGTGAGTCTCCATGGAATACAGTTTCAGGAAAG